>NC_090941.1:619721769-620032430 GCF_040938575.1 Ambystoma mexicanum
CTAAAGAACATCTGAAATAGTCTCCCAGACCATAAAGCACATTTTTCAAGCTGTTTTCATATGATTGTGGCAAAGAGTTTACTACTTGTGTCTACTGTGCGATAGGACAATAGCTGAAGGGAGATAGCCTGGTGCCTTTTTTAAAAATTGGAACATGAACCTCAGACCAAGAGGGGAGAAAGTTCTGAGTATCTGTCATATTAAGTGGTGACGTCCATATGCAGTCGATATGTGAAAAATGCTCCCTGTTCACTAATTTTTCAGTTGAGTTTCACCAGATCCCAAATCTCAAACAAAACAAAAGGCCCATCTGAGTCTGCAGGACATAAGTCTTAGATTTCCCCTAGAGATGGAAATGAATTACCTGCAGTCTTACATCGATGTCGAGGCTGTCTGAAGTCAACGCCCAATATTATGTGATCTGGATGAACCTGCTCATACCACTCAAAGAATTTCTACTAAATTATCTAGTAAGCAGACCAGGGTGATTCATGCAGGGTTCCAGTAGAAGCTAATTACCAGCAATCTGGTACAGATGCTGGAATTCTTAATTTTTATTTTTATGGATGAAAGACCAGGACATGGGGCAGACTAGAACTTAGTGTCTGAGAATAAGCTATTGCTTGCTGCAGTTAATAGACCACCTGAAGCTCTACCCTTGGGGCCTGTGATAGCTGCCTGTAGAAAGGTTGAGTACCCATGCAGCTGCAGGAGTTGTCAACCAAACCTGTAAAAGAATTAAACCAAACAAACTAAAGATAGGATGCATTTCAAAAGACAGAGATGTCTGTACCCTCTTGATTTCCAAGAGAGAATCATTAGTCAAGTGTTGTTAAATTGATTTTTCCATGGTCTACCTGGCTTGCCAGCAGGGTGTAAATCTAGGGAAGCCAGGACCAGTCTGGTACAGTTGGAATATATGGCCGAGCTTCCCCCACAAGTGTATAGAGTTCTTGTTGGTGTTCACTAGAACAGGAGTTTTGCAGACCTCAAGTAGATGTCTATGTGGTTGTAAAACAGACCTCTGGACTTGGGAAATCTGTCAAAGAAAGTTAATAGATCATAGCCTAAAACAACATTGACACTATAATTCTAGACTTAAAGTGAATACAGCCAACGTCCTTATGCGACTCATCAACAAATCCAACCAGTCAATATCTTTAGAATCTAACTTCCGTAATCTGGTAGTTCCTATAACAGAGATAAAATGTTAGTTCTGTTCAAAAGAACCCAAAAGGGAAGTGGGAAACAATGATTCAAACCCAGATTTAGGAAAGTTAAATGGTATTTGTCTCAATGGAACCGAGTAGTCTTCTGGTTCTGGTCTTAAGTAATCTGCTGTGGAGGGCTGTTCGACTTCCCAGGTGGTACTCTTACACTTTTGGGGATTATAGTTCTCTTCTGGTGAGTTGATATTCGTAGCATCTCCGGAGGAAAAGACTTGTTTGCCTCATAAGCTTTGTTTACATTTTAATATCCATAATTGGACTATCAGTTATTGTGGGACTTATTTGTGTATAGAGAGGGATTTCACTCTGCAATGTGTAACCCTCTTTTTAAACAACTGGTGTTTGCTAATCCCTGATTTAGTACAAAGCATGATGATGGGAGCAGCACTATGGCACTAGCCTGTGGAACTAATGGGAGAGGGGTACACAAGACAGTACCTAACCTCTTAAATCGAATAGATGGGTGAAAGTGATGACTTTGGCAATTGGTTATGAGCAATATTAAATGCAGATTTTTTTGGTAGCAATAAACGGGTTTAGGACACCTAACCTTGTAATGAGGTAATTACCAGAGGGGCCGGCATGTAGCCTAGAATACAGATAGTAGTGGCCCCATTGATAAAGTGTGAACAACACTGCATGGTGTTGCAAAGCTTTTTGAATTTATTGACACTATGAAGGCATGTAAATTGAGCTCATCGTGTGTACACCATCAAAAATATAAACTGAAGATTCTCTTAAATGCTGGTTGGGGGATTTTTTCTGACTCCACATGTCAGTGAGACTATCTTGCCCACCTCCTGCATGCTCTTTATTTTGGCACCACTGGACCCCTTCCTACAAGGATCCAGTGTAGGGGAGACCTCTTCCCCTTAGTTTGTGGCTCATGCTTTCCTATGGTAGCACCCCCCCACCATTTGTGGTGTGCTGCAAGGAATCACAGGGCCTCTAGTGCAACCTTCTTTTGGGTTCACTGGTGAGTCCCTAGGCTCCCCACTACAGGAGTAGTACCTTTCCTTCCTTTCCCAAAGGCAATTAACAGGTTCTCAACTTTACAAAATGGCTCCATCCCTTCTAAATAAAAGTGGACAGCATGCCTCACATCCAATGTATATAGGAGCACTACCTCCTCACAACTGATATTAGGACAGAGTTAAGGGAGGAGCATGTGTTGGTCTAAACGCTGAACATATCCTGGGCGTAAACCCAGGGCTAGGAAGTAAAACAAAGTCCTCTGTGAAGGTCTTAATTATAAACGAGGCAAACAGCTTCCCCGATATCACCCATTGTATGGGTGCAGGTGACTACCATAAGAAATTGTGTTTAATAAGACAATCATTCTGAGCTAAACTCCTGAAGGGTTTTGAATGGGGCACCTTGAAGAGCCTTTAACACTAAGGAAAGATGCTGGAAAGGTACCACTACCTTACGTGTAGGGCAGGCAATCTCAGAACCAAATCTTCTAACACTTCCAGTCCACCCCAAGGACCTCCGAATGCTGAGACAGCCACCCATTGGATTTTTGGAGCCACCACCGCTAAACTCTCCCAAAAAGGTTTACATTTTGGGAGGATGGCAGAGCAAAGGATACAGATCCTTGGATAGGCATCACTGCTTAAATGAACTCCAGAGGTGCATGTAATCCCTGCTTGTTGAAGGTCTCCTACGCCACACCACTCCACTGCCTCTGCTGCCTCGAAAGATAACCCTAAGTTCTGTATCATTTCATTCAATTTCCAGGCTGACAGACTGAGTCAGACCAACTTCTGGTTCGACAACCAGGGGAACAAAGTCTGGAAAACTAACCGACTTATGTGATCTCCGGCAGGACTTGGAATCAAGACCTATTTTGCCACAGGACTACCTGTATAAATTCAGCGTCGTCCTCTCTGGTATTGGACAACATCATGGTTATCAAAGGAAAAGGAAGGCATCAACAGACAGCATTCAGGGTCACTGCATGGACAGTCCATCTACTTGCTAGCCATTGAAATCTGAATTCAAGGAGCAGACCATTGGACCCAGCCAGGGCATTGCATCAAGATGCGAAGAGGTTGCTCTATAGCACCCCAAAGGTCTTGCACACTTGACGAAAAGCAGTTGTAGGCCAGTAAAGGCTCCATGTAGGATGGAAATGTCTTGCTGAGTCTGTCTGCTGGTTAATTCGAGATTCTGTGAATATGAACTACTAACCGCAGACAATTTCTCCTCGGACCAAGTGAAATCCTTTCCTTTTCACATGCCTGACATTTTACCCTTGCCTCTTCCCTGAAAGCCAAGACTGAAGAGAAGACTGCTCAATGCAAGCACAAATCAGGTACTAGAAAATCATGCATAGCTCTGTTCATTTCAGCAATCTTGCCCTGTCCACAGGAAACCCTAGACCCTGAGCTGATAGATTGTGTCACATCACTCTCCAACCAGTGGGACTAGTGTCTATTGCGATCACCTCTGTAAAGGGGAAGATCCAGACCAGAAGTACCTGTACGAGCTACCACTTAAAACACCATCTGACCTTTACAGAGATAGCAATCATGGATTTGAAGGCCAAGGCACATGGATCCCTAGTTAGAATTTAAACTGCATAATCGTCAGTGAACCTTATTAGATCATGAACGATATAGTATGTGGGAAAGGGAAGATGTGAGGCAAATTTGGGAAGGGCAGAGAAATGGGGGGGTGGAAACGGGTGATGGATGGATGGCTGGAAGGGGACAATTGGGAATTGGAAGAAGGGGTAAGGCATGCCTGAGTAATCAGACTAACATTCTGATTTTCGGTGATGGTGTAAACAAGGGAAACATTTTTTTTTTTTTTTTTAGCTTACAAATCAGACCCCATCCAATCCATTAACCAGTTCCCTACTAAATGGCCCAACCTGCCCTCCACACCCGTTCCCTTTAGAGTATCGACAACGATCATCGAAACATTGAGAACATCTTGGCTGATCCTGTTGGCACATTTATCCCACCTCTCACCTTGGACAAAGAGCTTATTTGTGCAGACACATTAGTCTGTCTTCTCTTTCTGTTAAGAAATGGAGTAGGGCAGTGTGTACATCCGGTTCACCATATCAGATCTCCTTCCGTACTTGTCGCATCTGGCGAGGTGCCATGGGCCTCCATCCCCATGAAAACATCTAGATTCTCTGAATGGCTCATTGTCTGATCCAGCAAGATTTGGCCTTATGGCCTTGATCCAATTACCTCCTATTTGTAAAAGGGCTCCCAGTCAGCAGTTTGTAGCACACATGTACAGTTAATATCATGATCAATCATTCTACACATCCAAAAGGGGTAGTCTAGAAAAGTCTGCTAAAAGAAAGAAAATATCAAAACTCTAAGGACGGGAGCATAGTCTGATATTATAGGAGAGGGACAAAAAACATTCCTTCCAAAGGACGAGCCTGAAAAGGGGAGAAGTCTTGCGGTTCTCAAATCTAGGTTATTTACTATGCCATGGGTTGCAAGCTAACAAAGGAGGGAAGAGAGAGGACCAGAGTGAAGGAAGCAGAGAAAGGAGGATGTAGAAGCAAAGGGAGGAGTATGTCAGAAAGAGCAAGTGAGAGAATTGACACAAAATAGAACGGACACTTTCATGTTTGTTTGCAAAACGTAATTGCTGTCCTCGTCCTTTATTGTACCAAGCATGACCTTTTCACTATCCCACTAAGATTTACTGGCCGTTGTTTATTTTCAATCCTATTCTGGCGTTGGTTATTTAATCAGTGATGCTAAGAGAAAACCACTCAAATATTTACAATGGAAAAATAAACGCACGCGCAGCCCCGTTCATGGACCGTGCACTGAGTGATGGTTGACAGTTTCCTGGGCTTCCAGCAGCTGCAGATTTGTATTGGTTAATGTATGTTTGCTGAAGCAAGGCACTATTCGGCAAAGTGAAATGTCTTCTGAGCAGACAATGCATTCCGAATAACTTATTTCCAGAACCCAGCACCTAAATACTCAGAACATGTATTCCCGCTCATCTACAAGAAAAACGATGTGATGGACCGCCTGGAAGATGGTGGCCTATTCCATTTGCTATACAATTACAAATCACTTCATATTTGTATTAGTTTTGGCGGTATCTGGTCATTGTATCGACTGGCAAACCATCGAATGCCACACCATTGAAAACATCATCGAATGCATTTTTTTTAAAATGATAAAGGGTTTAGTTTAATTATAATGGGTTTGAAAGGTTTAAAAAATGGGGGTTAGGGAGGAACCCCCATTTAAAAAAAAAAAAAAGAAATTTAAAAAGAAAATGCATTCGATGCTTTTTTTCCGATGCATTTTTTTCAATGGTATGGCATTGGACGGTTTGGCATTTGAGGCAATGACTAGGAACCGTTTTGGCTAATAAGCTGAAACTATTGCATTGGAGTTCAGCTAGGAAGAGACTGGATGTGAGGAGGGACACATACTTGGTGGGTATTGCTCGTTTTACTTTCCCACTGATCAACAGCTCACTGCCATGCTAATCCCCATGGCCGTTCCCACTGACTATCTGCTTTTTTGCCGCCCAAACACGTCCTTCTGGGATCTCTTTAGCTAGCTATATCGAGCAGTAACATAACATGTTTTTTTTTCTGTGAATGGCGGTCAGTGTTTATTTCAAATCAGTCTTCAGAGAGTAAATGGCTTAATTGCAGCTGTAAATATTGTCCTACTAGTGTAATGAAAATGTATTTACCAAGTGTGCCTTCAGCCTCTTCATTTATAAGCAGAATCTGTGTCCTTGCATCTGATGACATGTTAATAACAAACATTGGCAAAGCCAACTTTTTTGTCTTTTGTATAGATTATTTTGCTAGACACAAACATGCCTAGGTAAGGTGGGAGGTGGAGTAAGGAATCGGACACAAGGATATTTTGTTACACTGCTTCATTTATTAAACGGTAAGAAAAAGGGACCTAACTCTCCCTGTGTCTCTTGGCTTATCCCTACCTAGTCTAAATATGGGTGTTCGTCATCAGGATGAGGGTAAAAAAGAAGTGTATTCATCCTCTGTCCAAAACATACTCTATTCCTACCACTAGGTAAGAAAATAGTTTGGCATCTAAGAAGATATACTACCAGGGGAATGGTGCTCTTCTACTACTGGTAAACTGGTTCAGTCTTTTCCAGTCGTTTGCTTTAGTTTCTGATTCAACAGAAGGTTCTGGGGTAGGAGAATGACTCCCTTTGCCTGACCCCCTGACTCTTAGTGTTCAAGAGTCAGAGTTCCTCTGGTGTTTTAAAGAACTGTTCCACCCTTTTAATATTGTATTTGCATCCCGTTCCAAGTGCTGGAAAGGGTGTGGGGGTGTAACGGACAGTCAGCCCAAGTTATAGGCCTGGTCAAAGTGAGGGCCTATAATGAGGGCACCAGGACATTACCCCCGTTCCAGGCCTTTGTATGAGGTGCTAACGCTATTAACACCCCGGGATTCAGCCTGCGGGTTCCCTGGAATGCGGACGGAGATTATGGGTTTCAGCATACGATCCCAGGAACCTGATTGGCTGCGCCCCCCCCCCTCCCCCTCCCTGGGTGCTAACAAGGATGTCATTTTGGGGTTGCCAGGGTTTGCACCTCTGCGACCCCTGTGGTCTTCCTTGCTAACCCTAAAAAAAAAAAAGCATATTTGCTGCTCTGTTCTGGAGTGGCTGGCTTTCTTGTTCACGCCTCTTTAAGAAAAAAAAAAATATATATATATATATATATATATATATATATATATATATATATATATATATATATATATATATATATATATATATATATATATATATATATATATATATATATATATATATATATATATATATATATATATATATATATATATATATATATATATATATATATATATATATATATATATATATATATGGGGTTCCACAAGTGTAACCATTTGAGCAGTGACCCCAAATAAGAAAGAATATGAATAACTCATTTGTCTTTCTGGAATTCTATACAATAATTGCTAGACTCATTAAATGTTTTTTCAGGCACAATTCAGGGGATGAGTCACTGATTTAGTCTGTTCTTAAAAGCCTCAAATTCACATGAAGCCAAACTTCCAAAAACTATTTGGAGTAGAATAAGCATCCATTTCAGACTATGTATTTGCTTTTCACATGGTGCAGTTCAAACTTTTATTTTCTGCCGTGGTCCCTATTATTATCTTGTGCCTGAAAGGTTGTGTACGGTGTAGAAATGTTTAACCACAGCACATAAAGAGGCCCTTGATTTCCTTGTGTCACAATGAATGCTTTGTTGTAATGTGGCTATCTTTCTTGGCATGCTATTAAAGATGTTCATTTGCATGTATGAGGTAACCAGTGCCCAGATGTCGTGTGAGTGCGCTGCTTTCCCTGCACTACTCCAAATTATTTAATACTCAATTATGAACCCTCCCAATGGTATGTATTTTCCCAACCTCTAAAGCCCGAATAGAAGATCCACGCATGCTTGACATTTTGGCCAACTTTGCACCAGAGCTGCAGATGAACTGACCTGCTGTTCAATCTCAGTTACCAGTTTAATGGTATCCACTAAAGAGTGTAATTTGCTTTATGACTTTAAGAACATTGAAACATGTAATTGCTCATTTTACTATAACGGTACGAATGCTCTAACCGGTAAGCTAGCTCAGTGTGTTGAGCGCTTGCTGCTGTGATGTGTCATCTTCAGGTTGCAGGTATGAATCCCGGCAAGGCCAACTCAGCCTTTTTTCCTTCTGAGGTTGATAAAGGAGCACCAACACAGGTTGGGTGATATTGTATGTATATTTGTTCTATATACAGCGCTTAAGCGTAAGTGAACACATCATTATCATTTGGCCTTGGACGTCTGCTTGCATTCACAGTAATTTGGTAATATGGGCCTATACCCACTGAGATTAACGACACATATTGCGATCCTTTTTTGAATGAAATGTATTATCACATTACAGTGATATCATAACCGTATTTTTCCCAGTGTACTTAGGAACAATGCTATGTGAGGCCACTTCCTGTTTTGTCAAGGGGTGAATGGTCGTGTTTCAGAGGAGAAGTGACCGAGAACCTGTTAATCATCACCGTACTGACACAGATTTCCAGCTGTTTGCGTTTTATGGCCACCTAGTTAAATGATGGCACTGTCTGGCAAATGCCTTTTCCATGCTTACAAAAAATGCAAAACTGATGGCTTTGCCAGTGCTTGTTCGAGCCGGCAAGTGTGCTCAGTTGGTTGATGGTGCTCCGGTAAGATGAGGTGGTGCAACCAGGAGCGAAGAGTCAATTTAGCGTGATTCAAAGATTGATTCAGTCAGCAAACGGGTTCATTTAACAAGAGCCAATTCAGTCCGAATGTAGATTTTCTAAATCGAAAATAGTAGAATGAGGGGATTTCTCGACACAATTATGGGTTGAAAATAGGGCAGCAAGAGGTTTTTGTGGGGCCTAGGGCAAAAATGTGGTGCATGCTATTAATGCTTTGTTTATAGCAGCCCCAACAAGCATCTGTTAGTAGAGAACGTGCAATGATTTAATCATTTATTAAGAATTACAAGCTCTGTGACAGATGCACCAAGTCTCAAATGCCCCACAGCCCTGCATGCCTCCAATCTTAAGATGACCCAGGACTCAGAACCTCAGCCTTCAACTTTCCAATCCCCGTCGTTGCCCTCCCCAAAGGCAATCCAAGCCCATCATCCCCCTAATCCTCTGATGCCCTAGTCTACCATGTCCACACCTTGTGTATGTCTGCAGTGTTGGAGCACTCCATCCTGGTATGGTCTTGCATGCCTAACCACAAAATGACTGGGCTACTGTAACAGACATGGTGGATAAACATCAATCAGGCTTCAAGAAGCACTTGGGAACTGATTTAAATGGCCTTTCACTAAGCTTTGCTGGGGTACAAATGGAAAAAGGGTCAGCCTTTATGTATCTGTCGAATGCTTTTCATAAGGTTGAGATTATGGTGGAAACTTTGGAAGTGGGGATTCCTATGTTTAGTTTAGTTTATTCATTTGTATTGCGCACCAGACCCGAGGGTATGAGGGCGCATGAGTAGCAAGGTTATTCAAAGCTTGGTTACAGGTTGCTTATACATTGCATTACATAATTACAGTGTGACAATGAAGGACATGTGTACAGTTTGGCAGGAATGAGATAATGCAGTACATATATTTAAAGATTTACATATATTTTATAAATTTACATATAAACATACATTGCGGAAAGCAGCAGTGTGGTGTTGGGTGTTAATGGTTCGTGTTCTTTATCCAATGGATGTAGTTGCTTCTAAAGTGTGAGTAAGATTGGGGTGTTCTGAGAGATGGTGGTAAGGAGTTCCAGTATTGAGGTGCTTTCGCCTGGAAGCTGTTGCCGCCCATTTTGGTGTGTTTAAACCTGGGGACAATGAGCAGGTTAGCGTTGGAGGTTATGGTGGGTCTGTTGGGGGTGTGTTTGCATATTCTGTCTGCCAGCTAGCGTGGGGCAGCGTTGTTCAGGCATTTGTGGGTGAGCGATGCTACTTTAAGCAGGATTTTGTCTGATGTGCTGAGCCAGTTATGGAATTTCCTGATGTTGGAAATGTGTTCCCTCCTGGGAATGTTGAGCGCTGCCCTAAGAGCGTTGTTTTGTAGCGTTTACATTTTGTTGATTTGCTTGCTGGCTCCTTTGTAGAGGGGATTACAATAGTCCAGTTTGGATAATACCAGGGCTCTGGCTAGTGTAATGCAACTCTGGGTGGATAAGAAGGGTTTGGCTGCTCTTATAAGCTTACGTGTGTAGGCCGTGGAGGATGCCATCGAGCTAACCTGTTTGTGGAAGGTTAGGGAGGAGTCGAGGTATATTCCTAAAGTTTTCACTTCTTTGGAATCCTTGATTAGGTTCCCGTCTATGATGAAGTTGGTGTAGTTGTGGTCGAGTTTGGTTAGGTTGGAGGTGGAACCAAGGATGAGGACTTCAGTTTTGTCATCATTCAGGCATAGACTGTGCGAAGCCATCCATGCCTGGATGATGAGATACACCTTGTTCACCAAGGCCAAATTCTGATTGTAATCTCCCATCAATGGGATGAGGATCTGTGTATCATCGGCGTAGTTGGTGTAGGTGATACCCAGGCAATCTAGATCGTCAAACAGGGGCTTCGTGAACACGTTCTACAGAGTGGTGGAGACGCAAGAGCCCTGTGGGACTCCACACGTGATGGGCTCGGCAGCGGCAGAGGAGAAGACGACCCGCATGGATCTGTTGTTGAGGAATGACTCAATCCAGCTGATGGCTCCTTGGGAGAAGTGGGCAGCTGAGTCTAAATGATTGCATAGGATTTTATGGTCAACTAGATCAAACGCCGCTGAGAGGTCTAGCAAGAGTAGTAATGCAGTTTTCCCGTTGTCTCCAAGGGCGTCTATTTGGGCTTTTAGATCTATCAGGGCAGTGTCAGTCCCATGTTGGGGCCTGAAGCCTCATTCTATGCCTAGGAGGTGGTTTGTTTCAAGATATTTTTGGAATTGTTGGTATGCTGTCTTGTCTAGTATTTTGAGCAGGAATGGGACGGTGGTAATCGGTCTGTAGTTGGTCAGGATGGACGGGTCGAGGGAAGGTTTTTTGAGGAGAGGGAGGACCCAGGACTCTGAGGTTACTGGGGACTGTTCCTGAGGAAAATGAGGCATTGATGAGTCTGGTGATGAATGGCGAGAGGTCTCTTGCCGCATCTTTAATGATTTGTGGGGGGGGCAGAGGTCGCCTTTGCAGTTGGAGGGTTTAAGGCCAAGAATGATGTTTTCTACTTCAAGAGTAGAGACTTTGGAAAAGCTAAAGCAAGCAGTGTTGGGTGTGTGGTGTGAGGGTGGAGGGCTTGAGTGGGCGTTGATGGGGTTGGTGAGTTTGGTCAGGGAGTCTTTCTTGTTTTTAATTTTAGTTTGAAGGCCGGTGACTTGGTTGTTTAGTGCATTTTGGACGCTGGTGCACCATTGTTTGTTCTTAACGCAGGTATCTGGAGTTATCACTGGTGTTTCCAATTCTTTCAGGATAGTAAATAATTATTTGGTGCTGGAATTGGATTGTGAGATTCTCTGGTTATAGGATTCTTGTTTGGCCTCTGATTTCTTTTTTATAGTTGGACGTTATTTTGTTGAACAGTAGCTTGTTATGGTCTGTCGGAGACTGTCTCCAGACTTGTTCCAGTTTACGTTTTTCTAATCTAAGGGTTTTAAGATGGCTGGAGAACCATTGGTTGAGCTACTTTTTTTGGTTTGCATTTTCTGAGTTTTAGTGGTGCAATGGCGTCTAAGGCTGTGCGCATGGTGGTGTTATAGCCTTCTACGAGGTCAGGGAGTTGGTTGAGCGTAGAAAGAATGAGCGGGATCAGTTTTTCCACTGTAATGTTTTTTTTGCTTCTCGTGGGGATGGCTGCGGCTAGTGCCATGTTGGTTATGGGGCTTGAGGCCTCGAGTGAGAAGGAAAGAAGATGGTAGTCAGTCCATGATTGGGGAGAGTTGTTAGTGATCGATACGGCACAGTTGTAGTCTGCTATCCAGTCAAGGGTTCTCCCTTTGTTATGGGTGGGGCTGGATAATTTTTGTGTGAAGCCTAGTTCAGACAAAGTGTTACTGATGAGGGTGGCCTGATTGTCTTTAGGGTCTTTGTAACCGAAGTTGAAGTCTCCTAAGAGGAGGCATTGTGAGGAGTTTTTTAGGTTGTCGGTGAGGATGGCACGGAGGTCTTCCTCAAAGGATCCCAGGGGTCCAGGCGGTCTGTATAGTAGGTGAATGGATATTGTTTGGGTGTTGGCAGTGGGTAGCTTGGCTGTAAATGATTCACATGATGGGAGGTGTGTAGCAGAGTTGAGTCTGATGTTAAGGCGAGTCTTGGCAATGATGGCCAAACCTCCGCCTCTAGCTTCAGTTCTGTCCGCTCGGATGATGGTGTAATCGATGGGGATGGCTAGTGAAAGGGCTGGGCCTGCGGTTGCATGGAGCCAGGACTCTGTTATGGCTAAAAAGTCTAGATCTACAGCTAGGATGAGATCAGCGATCTTCGTGGCATGGGCAATTATGGAGCGAGCGTTACAGAGGGCACCTTGTATAGGTGGGGTAATGGTTTTGGGAGGGGTGGGGGTAGTTGCTGTGATGAGCGCTTTGTTGTTATTTGTGGTGGTGTTGAGGGGTTTAAGTTTGGGTTTTTTCAGCGTAAGGTTAGCGCAGGTACTAACAGAAGTTCGGTTTGTGAGTTTGGATTGGGTGGAGTCCCTGGCTTGGGGCTCATATAGTTTGGGAAGCCTGGATCGTAATCTGGTCAGCCTGTCCGAAAGGCATGTGGGAGAGAGTAGGGTAAGCATGATTGTGGTGCTAGGCTCTGTGAGGGTGGGTGATGTGGTGCCTAGCTGATCAAGTTGAGGGCTGAGCTGGGCAGACATGCGGAGTTGATGAGGTGGAGAATGATTCCCAGTAGTATAGAGTAAAAGCCCGGGAGGAACATTGTGTATGGTGGGTAAGATGCAGTGTGTGCATCTGGTGTGTGGGTAGATAGTATTAGCCACCTAGAGATGAGTTCTGGTGATAGGACAAATGTCGTGTGCCGGCATGGAGCAAGTAGTGGCAGCTAGTGTACCCTGTCTAGGGTCAGAAATCTAGCAGTGGGCACATAGAGGTAGTTAGTGCAGCCTGCCTGGAATAGCACTTAGTTCAAGTAGCGCATGGTTGCAGGTTAGCATCTGATTCAGGGTACAGGCATGCAAATTCAAATTCAAAATAGCATACGTTTGCAAATTAGCACAGCACTAGATTTAGAGTGACACAGGCGTACCAATTAGCATCTAGGATCAGAATAGCACATGTTAGCATATAGGAGTATTAACAAAGATGTAGTTAGCTAGCGGGGCGTCATGCGTGGCGTACAGTTATAGTGTTAGGGCGTACCAGTATAGTAAGTCCTGCTATGAGAGTTTGAGGTGATGCAGCGGCCAGTTTTGATGCTGCTGCAATGATCACTGGCTGTAAGAGGGGTTAGCATAGGTATAAGCAGTGCAGAAATTGCAGCAGGTGCTTACCGAGCCAGGAGTGCAAAAGTGGATGTGAGCCGGCGTGAGTTCGGTCCAGAGGAGCAGGGGTCCTTGCCTCTGACTCGGTAGACTCGGGTCAGGTGCCTTGGAGGAGTGCCGGCGTTCGCTGATTGGATGTGTTATGGAGCTGTGGTGGCCAATGGGTGTTGGCGGCATCAGGGGGCCTGGGGCCAGGCGAGCTAGCAAGGAATGGCGGCGGCCATCTTGCAATGGTAGAAACCTTGTGGTTTCATCGGCGCTTCGGTGTGGAATCAGAGTATGTAGCTTGGATTGAATTCAGCTGTTCAAGCTGATATTTCCCTTAATAAATGCAGTAACAGCCATGTGTCACATGCGAATGCAAGGTGACGCGGGGAGACATGTATTCAAAATGGTGGCAGCAGGGGGCAGGTAGCGCATTGAGTAAGTACATTGAGGATAAGTACCTTGGCATCACAGGCATGTACATGGATAGAAGGCGTGCCTTGGCTGAGTCAATAGGTAACACAGGTACCGTGTACATTTGGGTGTGCTGATAAATGCAGTGGGGAGCAGCTAGTGTAGTGTACCATGGAGCGGACACATATTTGTACTCACAGCGGTTTCGGTTCTTCTGGTCAGCAAGTATAACTCGCCACGCGCCGAACACGGCGATCAGGGGAAAACAGGGTCTCAGAATGGCCTTTGAAACTGGCCGGCTCTTCCGCCTGCCAGCGGATGTTAGGTGCTATTAAGCACGGTTGCTTAGCAACCACGACGCCTAGCCTCGATCTGGCGCCGCATCGCACCCGACATTTTGTTTTTTGAAAATGTCGGCGCGGGCAGCAGATTGGTGCTCCAGGTGGGGTGGGCAACACCAGGGTGGGTGCTCGTAGTGTAGTGGGGCCTTTCTGGGATGCAGGCCTCTTCGTGGCTGTAGCACGCTGCAGCAGCTCTGATGAGCTGATCTTGGCCTGGAGAGGGTGGGGGCTCCTGCCCTCGCCACCTCGCTGGAGAGACCTATAGATAGATAAGGCCATCTGGACTTGCATACAGGAACTACTCTGCAAATGTGTCTAAATAATCAAAGCTTGTACTCTTACGCCCCGTCCCCTTTCCTCCATACTGTATGGGCGAAACCTTCTCCCCTTTAAATTCAGAGGTGCACGAGGGCACAGGCCAGGGAGCATGCACTGCCCTGAATTGCCCCTTCGGCGCCACACCTCAGTCCCCTTTTCTTCGTCGACGGGACCGGGCTGAATTCACCAGCGCTCCTGGGTTTGGCTTCGGCCATGTAATTCCACACGCGGATACTTCTTTGCCTTGTTTATCATTCAGGTACTCGGTCCTCAGGTGTTATGCTCCTCCCTGGCGCATGCCGACTTCTACAGGGTTCAGCAGGTGCCCATCCTGCAACAGGCTCTTCCCAACGTCAGACCCCCGCGCCCAGACCATGGTTGGCAATCATATTCAGCGTGTGACTCTGTCCTCGAAGGCGCTGAAGAACAGACTAGCCAGGTGGACGGAGCTCTTCCAGATGTCGCCTCCAGAGGATCTCAAAAGGTTCGTGAAGCATCGAACCAGGCCCAAGGTAGGGCCGATATTCTCCATCGCACCCGCAAGGGAGACTCCTTCCCAGGGACTCTCTCGCATGGTAGGGACCAGTCTGGTCCTTCTACCAGCACGTGCACCGAGGCTGCTTCAGCTGCCGGCCTTCGGGTCGAGGGATCCTTGGATCCTCCCGGGTGCAGTGTTGAGGTACTAGAAGGTTATTTTACCGGGTCTCCACCCGGCACCATGGCCGAAGGGCTATTCCCTAATTGCAATACGTCCGAGGTGGCGCCTAAATGCAGCTCTACAAACCCCTGGGTCGAGGGTGTCACACCTATTGGGCCTAGGCCCGAGGAGCAGGGTAGACCTCATGATCCACACGCAAGAGTCTTGGAGGAGGCCGGGCCCAGCGGGCCCAGCAACACGTTGCAGGCACGTGGCAAGCAACTCGACAAAATGGCCGTGGCACCAGAAAGGGGCAACCGTCCCACGCCATTCCAGGAATTCGGCGAAGAACGAGTGTCAAGGTGTTACTGGCCTCAGCAAGGTATGTGGCCTACAGTCTACCCCTCATTTGTGCTGGGCAACTTTCCTTTGTGTCCATATGAACAGGGTACGCAGCGGCTCCAGTAGCTCCCGCTACCACGTCGGCACCTCCTGCCACCTCTTTGGCCAGTGAGGAGGTGCTCTTCAAGAAGTTCCTTGGCCTCATGAAGTCCCCTAAGATGGCGGTTATCATCAAAGACCCCATCAGGGAAGTCCTTCCTGCAATGCTAGTGGCACCACAGATGCCTCAGCCGACGCCCCAGGTCCCAGCGCAGCCACCTCTTCCGGCTCCCCAGCCGACTCCGCAGCAGGCCCTGTACCCCAGCCTCCAATGCCAACTACTCCTCCTCCACAGGATCCACAAGATCCGCAGGATACGGATAAGGAGGATCCAGACACGCCATCCTCAGCCAGGGCCTTCCACGAACATCTTGCTGGTCTGGATCCTCTACCTGGGCCTCCCCCAACCTGAAGTCGAGCAGCCGGCAGAGGGGGTTCTGGCTGAAGTCCTCACACAACGCCCCTCTGCCAAATAGGGAATTCCTATGCAGAACGATGTAGTCCCCCTGGCCAAGAAGGGTTGGCTCAAATCCCACTCTGCCGAGCCGGTCTATCGATGCCTGGACGCCAAGTAGAGGCAGGTGGAGGGGGGGATACACTCTTGCTTTCGGCCCATCCTCAGCCACACTCTTCGGTGATCGATTCGGCATCACTATACTCCAAGCCCCAGTCATTCTCAGCCTCTTCCTCTGTGGTGTTGCTAGGCAAGGAGGAGAATATCTTAGAGGCGTATGGCAAGAAACTCTATTCCAATGCCTCTTTACATCTACGTCAAGCCAACGGCGATGCCATGCTGGCAGCCGCCAACCAAAGGTTGTAGTGGGAAATTGCGGTCTTCCTCCCGGAACTCCCTACCCAGATCCAATCACGCTTTAAGGCGGGGCTAGCTGAAGCCAAGCTGGTGGCGCATGACCTCATGGAATCCACAGTGGCTCATTTTGATACCTCAGGCCGTGCCATCTGTATTGCCATGGACATGAGAAGGATAGCCTGGCTCCGGGAAACAAAATTCATACTAGATCTACCGTTCGAGGGGGAGGGGGGGACCTCTTCCACTCCTCTACAGCCTTATAAAGACCACGCCCAAATCGTACCCCCAATCTCAGTAGCGCTCAGAGAGGGGTCGTACATATGGAGGTTTCCACGGCTTCCAGGAACGCAGATCCAGGCATCCGGACCGCTCGCCCTCACAGAGCCGACGCAAGCAACAAAAGGGGGGGGGTTAAGGGATTTTTCCAGTCCCCCTCCTCAGCGACAGCCTCTGAGGGAAAGAAGGCATGACACGCCCCTTCGGCTCCACATGTCTCCAGTGGGTGGCAGGCTTGCTCTCATGCACATTTCTGGTGCCAGAATTTTGTGGACCCCTAGATCCTATCTGTAGTATCCACAGGGTACCGCCTTCCTTTCCCAGCCTCTCCTCCCTCCTCCCCTCCCACAGGTTGGGACAGCAACTCTTTTGGCAGAGATCCGGTCACTCGTAGAGAGCGAGGCAGTGGAGGAAGTCCCAGCCTCCCAGCAAGGCTTTGGCTTTTACTCCAGGATTTTCACCATTCAGAAGAGTCAGGTGGGCCTGAGAGTTGTGCTGGACCTTTCCACCCTCAACCTCTCCTTACCCCTGCAAAAATTCAAGATGGTATGCCAGATTTTATAGCAGAGATATTGGACAAGGGAGAGTGGATGTGCTCCCTGGATCTGAAGGACTCGTACCTACACGTCCCGATTTGGCAGCCCCATTGTTCTTTCCTACGGTTCAGGATCATGGGCTACCATTTTTAATACAAGGTCCTTCCTTTTGGACTCAACTCTGCCCCCAGTGTCTTTACCAGACTCATGAATGCTGTGGCGGCCCTCCTCAGAGGGCAGGTCCTCCACTTCTACCCATACCTCGACGACTGGCTCATCAGGGCTACATCTACGGAAGCGGTTCACCACTCTTCCCATGCCCTTATGAACACACTGCACAATCTGGGCTTCTCGCTCAATCTCAAGAAGTCGCAGCTGCAGCCTACGCAGATTCTGACATTCCTGGGCCTCCTATGGAACACGTGCTCCGAGAAGGTCTTCCGACAAAATCTCGGCCATCCAGAGGGCCACCGGCCACATCCTCAGCAGAGAGGTGACCTCAGCATGGTGGTACCACCATCTCTGTCAGTGGTCCTATTAGCCGGCCCGCACACAAGACTAAGGATGAGGAGGATTCAGCTACACTTTGAGGCCTCATGGAACCAGGAGCGGGGCTCTCAATCCGAAATGATCGTTCCTCCATTTCTCCACCCGGACCCGACTTGGTGGTCCAGAGACTGCAGCCTACGGACGGGCAAGTCCTTCCAGCCGCCCACTCTGCAGGCCAGCATCACCACGGATTCCTCACTAGAGGGCTGGGGAGTCACCCTGGACCATCTCTAGGTCCACGGCACCTGGACTTGGCAGGAGCAGGAATACTACATCAATTGGCTAGAGCTGAAAAACATCTGGCTGCGCGCAGGGCATTCCTACCACTTCTCAGGGGCAAGGTTGTCCTCATCCAGACGGACAACTCAACCAGCATGTACTAAGTCAACAAGCAGGGAGGCACCAGATCCCCTCCTCTGTGCAGACTGGTGATCAGGATGTGGGAGTGGACCCTGGAAAACATTTACCTCAAAGCAATCCCAGGGCCGTCACGTGGAGGGTGCATGGGAGGGGCAAACTCCTAAGCAGATGCCAGCACAGTCCACCCGTGTCCTTTTATTCACATGGGGGACTGTGCTGCCCCTGCAATGATTTTGCTGTTTTTTGCGAAGCCGTTTGGCTCTGCAACAAACAGCTAAATAATGGGGACAGCAGTGCTCAGAAGTGAGCTCTGCTGCCTCCCGTTACTCAGCTGACAACGTGGACATGCTGAATGACAAGAGAGGACTCCTCTCCTGTCAGTGTGTTCACGTTGCCCAGCGTGACGACGCTGACTGATGGCAGAGGAGTTCTCTCCTGTCAGGCAGTCTGTCTATGTGTCGGCTGCGTGGATGATTTAGAAGGGTGCATGGAGGTAAGGTAAGTGTGTTTTTTTTTTTTTTTTTTTTTTTTTTTAATTTTAAGTTAAATGTGTATATATTTATATTTGTGTATTTAAATTGGTATGTATATGTGTATGAGTGCATGTTGGTGTTTGTGTCAATGCTGTGTTTGGTTTTATGTATGCATGCATGTAAGGAGTTGTGTAACTGGTGGATGAATGCATGGGTGAAAGTGATTTATGTGAGTATGTGTACAGCCCCACCCCTAAATGTAGCCGCCCTGGGGGCCACTTCATTAAGGGGTGGGTTCATGGCATGAGAGGTGCACCTAGGATAAAATGTCGGGGGGGGGTAACACTTCAAATGTTGGGAGAGATGCTAACTTCAGAGGCTGTGGGGGGGGGGCAAACTTACTTGTGTGGGCACATCTAACATATTTCCACATTGGAATTGAACTATCCTGGTGAAGCTTCAATGTTACAAGCAGCTAACTCTCGCTTTCATTTCTGAAACATCACACTTAAGGACTGCTGTGAGAATGAGATGTCTCATGTCGCCACTTCCCTTCTAATGACTCCCCTGGCATGCAAGTGCTAACCCCACATCACAATTACCTAAAAACGTATGCATATGAATGCAGGTGCTAACGGTGAAAAGTTTTGTTAGTAATTGCAGGGCCTTTAACAGCTCAGCCCAGGCATCGTTTAACGTTTGTGTCCTGTTCCATCGGGCCACGGGCCTGTTGGTCAACCTGGCAGGGGCTGGATGACAGTTTTGAAAGTGGATAGTGAGTGGGGCCAATAAACCCATTGCACTGTCGGTATCCCCACTGAGGGTTGGCATCTGGCCCTTTCAGCTTTTACAGTTGAAATGGCCCCCCAAGTAGTTGCCCCCATATTGGCAGTCTTATGACACAGAAACCTACTGATAATCTGCAGCTTTTAACCACCTTGCTGCATTACTTTGACTTCATTATTGATTTAAGCACTCCACAGGTGCCTTGGACTATTTTTCCAATCAGTAAGGCCAGGGGTACCCAAAACATCAAAATAAAATGGGACCCCACTAGCCCTGACAAATCTTCAGCTAGCCCTGCTCCCTCTTCCCCTCCCAATTCCCTGAGCCCAGCTATTGCACCTTCCCTTTGGCCACTAGTCGTACCTTTCACCCCAATTCAGAGGCTGGTTGCTTTCATAATGCTATCCTAATCTCTGGAGAGGTGGGCTATCTAAAAGCTGAGACCAGAAGTTAAGACATTGGTTATTATCAAAGTGAGTCTGTTGATATCGCAGGGATAGGTTTTTGCATGTTTGACACTGCTGCTGTTCCTTAACGATCTGCTCAATGGTGTTGCGCCACTGCACAGCATTCTTTGTTTGGGTTATTCGGTGTGCCACCAATAAGCCAAAACTAATGCTTTAGCGAACACAGAAGTGGAAATAGACTTTTTTCGGAGGCATCCCTCCTACCACAGTGAAAGAGGGTCCAGCGACGGGAGCATTAGGAGGGTGTAGGGCAGGCATTTTAGTCACCCCATGAACATTTGCCTGTTCCCCTCAGAGGATTTATCAGCAAAGTTCAAAATCTGCACCCCTTTTAAACCTAAATAATGCAAATCAATATTTCCAGTACAGTGCAACATTGACAAGTGATTTCACAGGGCTCCCGCTCAGACCCCTCAAGTAGTCTTGTGGGGAAGTATCTCACTTTGGAACCTAGCGACCACGGTTCAAATCCCTGCCCAACACAGTTTAAAGCACAAAAACACCACAGCGTACTAAAATAAACCTATAGTGCACATAGATTTCCCAGATTGTGGAGCTGTATCTGAGATCTGGTGAGTAATTCTTTGCCAGATCCTGGATCTGGGAAGATCCGTCGCAATGACAGGATTGAGTACAGATAGGAAGAAATGGCATATGAGGGACACAAAGCTTGTAAATGTTGGTTAGTTATTTGCCAACACATTGACTTCTCATGGCCGTGCTAATATGGCAATTCTCACCCCGTTCCTGCATTCCCCACCCAAAACACATCCTCATTGGAACTCTGAACTCGCTCTAAACAAGCCTTGCCATCAAACTTTGCCCTCAATGTGCCTGCAAGTGTTTTCTCAAAGGAGTCTTCTGAGAGTTAATGACTGAATTGCAGTTGTAAACACGGAACTGGTGTAATAAAAATGTCCTGATCAGGTCTGCCTTCAGCCACTCAATTTAAAAGCACTCTGCGTGTCTTTAGCTAAAGTCTTGTTAAAAACAAGCATTGGCAAAGCAAACAATTTTGGCTTGTGTATAAGTATTAGGCATTTGCCAGGCAGTGCTATTAGCTGCTCAGGTACTCGAACCATTTTGCACCTGGCACCATCAATGGCCAGCTAATACCAATACAGAACCCTTGCCTACACGAAAGCCCAGACTGTTAGCATTGCCAATGTTCTTTTTACCCTTGATGCACAGGACTATGCATCAAGGTTAAAGCAAACATACTAATTGGATAAATTGGCACACATTAAATTTAGGCCAATCTAGCCAGTGATAACACTAATGGTGCACAGTCAGCCTGCATATACTTTCTGTGGCATAGCATTTTTACTTGCTGGGAGTACGTACGTAGTAATAATGGCACATATTGATGGAGCCTGCATGGACATACATGAGAACAAGCATGAATATATTTTTATACTAGCATATGTTGTATGGAAAGGTGGCATGAAATGTATTGGAAAACGTTTTTTTTCACGGTTTATGATTTGCAACTATTGGGATTTTCCATGCGCTTCCATACAAAACCAACTGCAAACTGTATGGATTTCTACCCAATTTTGCAAAGAAAGTGCTATAAAATGCATAATTTTAACCCAATGTTTCAAAAATTTTCTTGGAAATGAGAGCCTCCCTCAAGCAACCCTTGTTTGGTTTGGTCTCCCTTACTGTGCTCTGTTGATCTGCATAATTGGCACAAACATTTAAGCCACAAGTTCAGAAATGTACCAGCCTCCACTGGGCAGACTACAAGGGATTCAACCACCTTTTCAATTATTGAAATTCTCACTGTCCGTGAACAAAAGCAACTAGTCTAGATATGTCCGTGAACAAAAATAAGTGGCCCAGATATGCGATGTCATCAGTGATGACATGAATGACGTTTTTGATGTCATCTTTAATGTTTTGGGTGTTGGACTTATCAGTGCACGGTGGTGGTGTGAGTTATGGTTGCTTAGCTTACCATAACTGGTGAATTTCTGGGGGTTTTCGATTTTACTTGTAACCGTAAAGTCCCTTTAATGAAGTTCTTTCACTGAATTTCCTAGGTTTTTATTAGTGCAACTTAATCAGAACGTCCCTTTTTAACGAAGTTTTGTCTGTGTGTATATATTTTACCACTGTTTATTTCAGGTTTAGCCTCCTTTGTTTTAAGGTCTGCATAGAACACTTTAGCTCTCAAGAAATGCTCTTGCATCAGTATTTAGAGTGGTCCCCTATTTACCAAAGCCATTCTGACATTTCTTTTGAGACTCTATTTCCTTTCATAACTCCTTTTCACATTTGTCATTTTAGAGTGAGGGCAAGGTTTGTTTTTTTATTTTGACTTGTTTTTCTTTGTTTAATGGCGAGACTAGTACCATTTACGCAACAGAAGCCGAGCGTCGGGGGCATTACCGACTCAGGTAATGCCCCTGGGCCCATAGGTAAGGACCAGAAGCTCGGGTCCTTACCTAAGGGCCCGGGGCATTGCATGAGTCGGTAATGCCCCCGAGGGACATAGGGAATGGGAGGGACGGAAGATAATTTAAAAAAAAAGACTTATCCGAGTCCCCGGCGGGGGGCGAAGGCAACCTCTCAGCCGTGGGGAGGCTCGGAGCGGGGATGGCTCTGCTTCGAGCCTCCTCATTGGCTTAGGGGTTGCCAAGCCCCCTGCCGGGGACAAAGGCCGTGGAATCCCGACTGAGGGATTCCTGGCCGTTTAGGGACCTGGCGAGAGCCAATCAGAATGCTTGTTGCATTCAGATTGTCTCTCGCCGGGTTACTAATATAGCATTAGGGCCAGTTATGATTTCTCCCAACCCTTTGCAATACCAAAATAAAGGTTTTTGAAACTTGTATTGTCTTTGTCCGTTGATACCATGCCTTCCTCACATACCCTTAAAGCTGTAGAAATGGCTTTTGAGAGATGTTCATGTTACGCAGTGTATGTATCTGAACCACCACTGTGTTAAAAATAGTGCACTTATTGTGTGCCTATTACTGTTTTAAAAAACTTACTTTTTCAGGTTTGGATGTAAACTGTTGAAATGTGAAAAAAATGACATCTCAATTTATATATGAAAGTTATACTATTGCAATACCAAGTTTGTTCTCGTCCTCTCTTGCTCGTTGACTTGATTTATTTGAAACAAATACTGAAAGATTAAATTGTGCCTCTATGAATCGGACATTTGAGAAAGGGGATTTTCCTCAAATGTTAAACACCCAATTCTGTGCAATAAGTTTGCAAACTGTTCCCCAGCTTGTAAATCCCCAAATGTGTTGCTTCTGTCTGTTTGGGTCCTTTCAAACCCTAACATATAGCATGTGCATATTAGCTTCTATCAGACCTATGACGTTGGTACAAGTTGTAACAGGCAGCACGATTGGGAAGCACAAAAAGGCTGACACAAAGATGTAATTCTCAGGTAAAGTATTGCTATACAGGGTCAATGGGAGAGGGATTGTTCAATAATGAATTGTGAACAAAGAAAATATCTCTAGCAAAGTTCCTGGTTTGGGCTTGTCCTGGGCCCATTCCATCTTCTGATGAATTCCCAGATCATTGTAGGTGTTATGTTTTTGTGGCTCATGAACCCAATGTCTGTGAATCTGTTGTAAGGGTCCCGTGGGATCAGCACATCACAGCCTTGGCACAGCATAGTAGTAGTTTGCGGAATTAGCTGCCATGGGCCACTTCCCAGTTCTAGGGTCCTGGTCCCCGGGTCATGCCCCACCTTGCTACCCCTTTCAAAGCCTCCCGATCCCTCAGTGTGATTGTAAGTCTCAGAACTTCACCTGTGCCTGAAGCCTGCTCTGGACTGACCTGGTCCACCGAAACCTCCATGGTCTCTCTATTAGTAAGAGGGGCTCAGGACTTGTAACCCTGCCAACTGCTCTAGTTTCTCCCCATCCTCCAATTCAGATGGCAATAGTACTCTCCTTCCCCAAGCTCTTAAAGTCTTCTTCAGATAGCTCTCCGGCATCCACACAACTCTCACCAGATGGTATGAATTCTCCTGCAAAGTAACTGCCTCCATCCAACCTCCATCACTCTCCTCCAAGTGGACCTCTAGTTTGCCACTATCCTCCAAACTTCTTCCCCCAGTTCCTTCTCAAACGTCCCAGACTTTGACTAAGCAAGCAGGCTTTTATAGTCTGGTCTTATCTCCCTTTCAATTGAGTTTTACGGGTATAGATTGCAGCAATGAAGTGGGGGTTGAGCTAGTCTGTGCTTGAGCCACGTGCTTGTGGTCAGAAGGGCTGAGGTCGAGTTCTGCTAGCATTGACTGCATTGAACCCTCTGTATTCCTAGCATGGAAATCAAATTTGAAAAGCCTTTGCTAAGCAAGCAAAGCTCTTCGTGTGAATATAATGTTTTTGTCATGGGGCAATTGTAAAATTGTAATTCTCTCGATTCTAGCAGGAACCCGAGAAAAGTATTTGTTTTTTCACTTGCAGGACTAAGTCCATATGTTTACTTTCATTCTGTTTGCTTGGTAGTCCAATTTTGTTTCAGTTGGACTCCTGCGGTCTGCACTAGTCGGACTTGTGCTCTTAATTGCTTCTTTCGAGAAGCAATGTGTTTCTTCACTCATCAGTGATTTTAGAATGTTGCAACTCTCTTCCCGTAAAGGAAAAGTCGTTAATTTCTACACTAGTGTTTGGGTCTGGCTAGGGAGCTGGACCGGAATACTTATACTAGGATTAGTATTCCAAAGGCAGCACCTCGCTTCAACAGGATAGTTGCCAAAATGCACCAGGAACAAGTTCCTCTCCTAATTAATGTGGGCTCATCAGCCATGATTCTCACACCTCATGAAAATGTCCTTATGTTCTGGTCCAACTGCCGTGACCCTACAACATACTCCCACACCAGCAGGGGACAATACTACAGCAATGTCCACAAACACTAAACTTGATGTCCTGGCTCCTGAGCTTATAGTTTGGACATCTTAATCTGCCACAAAGATGTATGGACATCCTTAAAGAAGCACGTAAATCTAATACCAGACACTGTTATTTCAATATATGGAAACGCTTTGTCATTTGGAGTACTTCTCGTGACATCAGTCCAATGAATTGCACTCCATCTCATGCAGTGCCAAATTTAACGTACCTTTTGGACTCGGGGTTAGTCTTTAATTCATGAAAGGTTAATCTTGTCGCCCTTTCTGCTTACACCACCTCCTCAGAGTAAAGTTTATTGGTGGAAGGTCTGTGTAATTAAAGCCGTCATGGAGGTGGTCAAAATACTTCACCCCCACCCCAATTTCTAGTACAACTCCCAGATGGGACTTGAATGTTGTTCTTCCTAAACGTATGGACCCTCCTTTCGAGCATATGCATAAAGCAAGCCTTAAGTGCCTCACTTATAAAACTGCTTTTCTAGTGGCTGTTACTTCTATCAGAAAGGTATGTGAACTCGAAGCTCTTTCAGTTCAAGATCCTTTTGTCACCATTCATAAAGACCAAGTGGTTTTACACACACACACAACTGCACTTCTTGAAAATGTTCCTTTCTAAAGTTCCATGTTAATCAATCCATAAAACTTCCGGCTTTCTTCCAAACCCTACAAATTCAGAGAAGCCTCCATACATTAGATGTCGGAAGAGCTGTAATGTCTTGCCTACATTAAACTAAACCACAATGGCAAACGGATCATTTCTTTGTTTCCATTGCCACTGGAAGAGAAGAGAATCCTGTCTCAGTCGGCTATTTCAAAATGGATTTTCAGATGCATCCAAATGTGTTCTTCTCTTTCTAAGAGAACTTGACCCTTTACGTCGAGAGCACACTACTCGAGGCAGAGGGGCTCCTTTAGCTTTCATTACAAATGTACCTTTAGATTCCATTTGCAAAGCAGCTACCTGGAGTTCTATTCACACCTTTACACAGCATTACTGCTTGGATACACATTCTAAGACTGATTCACAGGTGGGTTAGGCAGTGTTAAGACATCACTTTGCTGCTGTACCTTCTAATATCCCACCACCATCTCCTGGTACTGCTCGCTACTCTACTATGCACAGCACGTGATTCTGAGCAGATCCGCAAGCTCTGCTTCAATTCACATGTGCTCCCCTTCGTCCACTCTTGGGGTTGAACGTACATAGACTTCTTAGACCTTTCCTTTATTTTCTGTACTCGCACATCTCTTCAGGCTCATTCTTGGCAGAAACAATTAATTAGGGGGACCTTGACATGTGAAGACTCATGGGTACAGTGCACATCACATTAGGTGTTAGTCATGCCCAGTCAACGTCCCTGTGACTTCCACTAGATGTCGGACTATATGCACAGCATGTGAATCTAAGCGGATACAAGCATCAAACGCTGGGCCCATCACGCCATGTAAGCAGAGGTCACCATGGATGTGGAGGGAGCCTCCAGTGACTGCAGCGGCGCTGTGTTTTTTGACGGCGAGTGTGATGGGGAACAGCCATGTTCCCAAGTGCTAGCCCCCGACCCTAGAAGACAGGCCGGTGGGTCTGTTGTTGGGACTACACCCGGCGGCAAGGGCACTCCATCTTCCCACAATAAAAACACCCTCTGGTGATGTTTTGGCTCCGCCGAACGAACGCCCTGATTCAGCGTCTAGGGGCAGATCAGTGGATTTCCTGTCTTCTGGGCACGGCTCATGACAGGCCCCATAAAACAAAAGACGCTGCTCATAACATTTCTTCAACCGAACGTCGGCAGATGCAGCGGAGGTCCTTCCCATTCATCAAAACCGGCAGAAAATCCTAAGGATTTAGGGTTCACATCTGATTAAAAAAACATGTCCCAGAAACCCGTATTAAGGCTTCTAATTCCAAATGGTCTTCCTCTAAAAGCTCTAGTCATAGAGACAAGACCCAGAAAGACAGGTCTTGTAGGGAAGAGTCTACCCCTTCCAAGGAAACTGTAACTGGACCACAAGAGGATGGGGAGGTTCCATTAAGTGAGGCCCTACATAATAAGGGCCTACCTACACTCCACAAACCTGCTGTACCTTACCCTGGGGTCATCCCCAGCTCAGCCACGTAGTCAGCAGAGGATATAGATGAGTGATGTCTAGAATGACTTTCTTTGCAAATTTCTTTGAAAGGAACCCTCATGCCTTAGAAAGTTTCCAAAATACACCTCCCACTGATTAAGCCTCAGGCTCTCAGCCTCTGTTGGGCAATTAGAGTATTGTGATTTTGTGATGATATAGTATAAATAATAGAAAGTTAGTTTGACTTCACCCCCGGGTAGCACTTGTTGGGGTAGAACTATATTGAATCAATGTTAGATGTGATGAGTGGTCTCCTTTAATAATCAGGAACCAGTAAGCTACCGACCATTGTGTGTCTAGAGACAGAGTGTTCTCCTTCAAAACACTATACAGGATTCAGCTTTGTATAGGTAGTATGTCACGGGGTTAAGCACAACACAGGTTGCTTTATGTATGGTAATGGTTTTAATGAGACATTTTTGTATTAGGTTTTTAGGATTTTTTGTATTTTTAGAAAATGTGTTTTATAAATTGTGATAAAAATATGTGATGTTTATCTAAATAAAATTGTGATATATAAATGATGTGTTGACTTAGTACCTATTTGTTACAAGTACTAGGTCATTCTGGCCTGGGGGGCACCCGAAGGGGTAACCAGTGACGTGAAGTGATCTCTTGTTGTAGGATTGTCCTCCATTGTTGTGTGAGGGGCCTGGTCATCACGTCGTTAAATAGGCTCCACGTCTCTATAAGGTTGTTGTGTCTCAGCCTCTGTTGCCACTCCTCAGCCCCTCTCTTCATCCCAGCCACCAGCAAAGAGGTCTCGCACTTCTGCTGAGCTTTATGATATGCATATGGGCACAGAAGGCGATCAGGAGGAAGATCAATACTATGATGTGGATGATGAGGGGGATAATAATGACAATGAGTCAGAGGTTTCCACTCTAGACTCCCCTTTACCTGATTCCCCAATGAATAATCAGCCCTTATTTAATGATCTCATAATCAAAGCAGCTGAGCACTTCGGGATTCAAACTCACGAAACTCAGCAAGACAAGGATTTTGTCGAAGATATCCTGGGGGACAAGAAAGTTGCCACCCAGTTTATACCCATTCTAAAGTTGGTTCAAAGGAGAATCCAACCCTCTTTTGAAACGCCCAATCAAACAAGGGCAGTCAATCCGTGAATAGAGAAACTATTCCGGCCGGCACCATCTGATCCATTATATATCAGAGGACAACTTGGGCCGGATTCACTGGTTGTCACAACTACCCAGAAGAGAGCTGGTACACCTTTCGGAAGCTCCCCCAGACGAGAGCAAGAAGCTATATACCATGGGTAGAAAAATTGCAACTTCTGCAGCATTCCAAGCTAGAATCGCCAACAATTCCACACTGTTGGCGAGCTATGACTGCAGTAAATGGGACGAGATTATGGCCCTTGTTGACTCTGCTCCAGAGCCTCTGAAATCTAAACTTGCCTTGTAGCAGCTGAAGGTAAAGCCGCTGCCAGCAGCCTACTAAAGGACAATCGACACTGCAGACAATGCTAGACGCATAATTGCAGAAGGAGCCATTCTCAAGCGCCATGCTTGGCTTCGCCAGTCCAGCTTTAAGCTGGAGATGCAGGCAACTTTGCTCAATATGCCTGTGGAACCAAATGTAGTGTTCAGCAACGCGGTGGATGATGCCCTGAAGACAGCCAAAGAGGAGTATGATACTCTCAAATCCCTTGGCTAACTTTTCAATAAACAAACGGGGCAAAGAGGCGGGAACAATTTTTGCTGCTTTCACTGACAAAATTCCCAAAGAGGCTCCGGATATGGACAAAACCAGAGTTATTCATGGAACAACAACCAGGTTCAAGCGTCCCAGGGCTATCCAAGAGGCCAGCGCAGGTCCCGCAGCAGGGGGAGATCTTCCATTTCCAGAGGTGGAGGGACACCTCCCAAACAATGACATCCCGCACTGGTCCCCTCCCATGCCTCCCCAGTAGGGGGACGAATTTCAAACTTCACCCAAGCTTGGGAGGGAATAACCACAGACAAGTGGGTGTTATCAACAGTAGTGGGTGGTTATTGCGTGGAGCTCCTAGAAACCCCATCAAACCTCCCCTACACCAAAGGAAGACCTCAAGAGAAGAACAACTCATCTTGATACAGTGCACACCTCTTGTGGTTCAAAGTAGCAAACCAGCACTACCAATTCAAGGGCTACACTTTGGAATATCATCAGCTCCAAGGGTATTCACCAAGGTACTGGTGGTGGTGGCGGTGCACTTGTGCAGGGAAGCAATACCAGTGTACCCCTACCTGGACTGGCTGTTCACAGGAGAAACTCCCCATCTTTGCAAACAAAACACGCAAAGAACCATAGATCTCCTCTTCCAATTGGGCTTCTTGATAAATGAGAAAAAATTGAGTGTTGTATCAAACACTTCAAAACCGTTCCTAGGAGCTGTATTAGATAGAAAGACAGGCTTAGCCTTTCCATCCATGGAAAGAGTGCAGAACATGCTTTGACAAATACCCCAGTATCAAGTAGTTCCCGAGATAAGCGTACGCAAAGCAATGCGTTTGCTAGGCTTGATGGCATCGTGCATATACCTAGTCCCACACTCACGTCTGCGCATGTAACCGATGCAGGAGTGGTTGGGGAAACAATGGTCTCAGGCAAGTGGTTAGTGGGACGATGTAGTGGTCATTTCGCCAACACTAGTACAAAGCCTACACTGGTGGTCAAGAGTAAATCTGTTAAAGGGAAAACCCTTCCACGATCCCAAAGCGCAAGTGATTGTCACAACAGACGTGTCCCTTTCGGGGTGGGAGGCTCATTACCTTCACCACACAGCACATGGACTGTGGACTCGCGTCACAGCACAAAACCGTATCAACCTGCTGTAACTACTAGGAGTACTCCAAGTACTTCAAGCCTCCGAAATACAACTATCAAACCAAAAGGTTCAGGTTCTAACCGACAGCACAACTGCAATGTTCTCCATCAACAAACAGGTGGCACACACTCTCCAAGTTGGTGCAGAAAATAGGGAAATGGGCTCTCAGGCGGGGATGTCCCTATCCTCCCAACACGTTCCAGGGGTACTCCACACTCTAGCAGAGATCCCCTACCAGAGGAACATGAGTGACAACTAGGCTCAAGCGTCGTAGAACACATCTTCTCTGTGGGGTTACCCCACACTAGACTTGTTTTCTACAGGAGAAAACGCGCAATCCCAAGACTTCGCGTCCAGGTTCCCCCAGCCAGACTCCAAGGGAAACGCCCTATGGATGAGCTGGTCAGGGAAATTTGCTTACGCTCCCCCCGGACTCCCTCACCAACACCCTTAATGAGCTGGATAGTGAACAGATACACAGGGAACAAGTGATCCACGTTGCTCTTATGTGGGCGAGACAACCATGGTATCCACATCTGTGATCCCATCATGGTCCCATACCTAACCAACCTGTTAACCCAACACGGAGGAACGGTGCACCCTCAACCACACTCCATGAACTTGGCAGCATGGCTCCTGAAGTCAGAGTTCAGACACCTTAATCTACCACAGCGGTGTATGGATATCCTCAAGGAGGCACGAAAACCAAACACTAGGTATTGCAAATTCGACAAGTGGAGAAGATTTGTAATCTGGTGCCAGTCAAAACAAACCCCATAGAATGTACTCCTTCACACATTCTAAATTATATGCTTCACTTGTTAGATTCGGGGTTAGTATTCAACTCTAAAGGTCCACCTGGCAGCTTTATCGGCCTATACCACCGCTCCGAGTAAAGTATTTTGGTGGAAAGTGCCAGTCATTAAGGCATTCATGGAGGGAGTTAAGAGACTCTACCCTCCAATTTCAAACCCCCCACCAGGGTGGGATCTCAATGTAGTACTAGCAAAGCTCATTAGACCCCTCTTCGAGCCTATGCATCAGTGTAGTCTTAAACACCTGATTTACAAAACTTCCTTCTTAGTGGCTATTACCTCCATAAGAAGAGTTGGTCAATTGCAAGCATTGTCCATGCAGGACCCTTTCTTTACTATCCATAAAGATAAATTGGTTTTACGTACTCCTGCTAGGTTCTCCCCTAAATGCATTTCTAAATTCCACGTGAACCAATCCATTGAGCTTCCAGCTTTATTTCAGAAACCAACTAGACCGATAAACTGTTTGTCTCGATAGCAACAAGCAGAGAAGGAGACCGCATTTCCATAAATGCCATCTCCAGATGGATAGTCAAATGTATACAATTATGCTATTCATTATCAAATAAGACACTGCCTTTCACACCAAGAGCTCGCTCCACATGGAGCACACAGGAGCTACTCTGGCTTTCATCGCAAATGTCCCCTTAGACAGCATTTGCAAAGCAGCTACTTGGAGCTCAGTACAGGCCTTCACTCAGCACTACTGCATTGACACACATTCCAAGCAGATACACAGGTGGGACAAGCAGTTCTAAAACATCTATTTTCCACTGCTCCTTCTCCTAATACTGCTCGCTAATCTATGCATAGCATGTGATCCAAGCAGATTCCACAAGCCTCAGAAGGGATACATTATTCACCGTTATCGTATTTCTGATGCTTGTATCTGCTTAGATTCACATGCGCCCACCCTTCCTCCCCCGAGAGAAGGTGCATAGATGTTATATGAGCTTTCTGTTATCCAACTGCTTGGATATGCCTGTACTCAAGGTACACTTCATGAAACCTCATATCAGAACAAAAGAATCTGAGGGACCTCGACGCGTGAAGGACCATGGGTACAGTGGACGTCGCAGTAGGGATAGTATTACTGGCATGCCCTGTCGACGTCCCTTTTCGAGTTTCGAAAACAACTGTAATACTCCGCAGCTTCCACTAGGAAATCCCAAAAATTAATCGCTAGTAACATTTGACTCGTGCGACGGATTTGGCTGACAGTTTGCACCCAATTTTGTACACCATGCCCCGCCCCCACGATAGGAAAGTTTGGGAAAGATGTGTTAAAAAATAAAGCGCTACGAAAACAAAAAAGCATGTTCGGCCTACTCCCCATTAATTTTGCAATAGACAGAAAAGGTCAATTTTTGCTCACCCACTGGACAGATTTGGACCAGGTAAGAAACAACTTGGGTACAGAGCATTTACTCGCAATCTTTTTGTGGTTTGGGGTTATTCCGACCAGTACATTTTAAAGAAACTTAATGGTGAAGGGGTGCCCCCTTCTCCCGAAAAATAGCTTCCTCTCTCATGGTGCATTGTAGTTCAAATTAATTTCAGAAATGTAAAAACAGCCATTTTCTCCCTGAATTCTATTGCTAATAACGGTTTACTTGTTGGATGGATTTCGATGACATTTTCAAAACCAAATGTTTGTCAAGAACCACCCCATCCGTCCCCCCACAAACCGCAATTTTTGGGGATCAACTCGTTATAAAATGAAAAGGTTATTAAAACAAAACCCCACCGTTTTTTTCAGCTAATTTATTTTCCATAGAGAAAAAGTGCAGTTTTTGAACAGCTGTAGCGCATGAAACGCTGGGCATATTTGGACCACATAAGAAACAACTTGAGCACAAAGCGTGGATTTACATTTTTTGACAGGTTTGGGTTAAATCCATACAGTTTTAAACATAAAATATTCGACAGAGTAGGGGGTGCCCCCTGCTCCTTAACACCTTTATATTGATGCTAATAACTATTGACTTGCTGGATAGATTTGAATGACCATTTCTAAACTAGTGCCCGCCCAAACTGGACATTTTGGGAACTATTTGTTAAATTAAAGACTTTAAGAAAACATAACGATTTGGACCAAATGGGAAACTACTTGGGCACAATGCATTGACTCCATTAACTGGACTGGTTTTGATATATATATATATATATATATATATATATATATATTTATTTCAGTCTTCCACCTCCGAGAACAGAAATGCATCACATGAACCAAGCAGTGATAGGGTGGCCAGGAGAGGGCCTGGGAGTAAAGAAGCAATTGAGAGGAGTGGGGGGGGGACCATAGCAAGAGGAGGGGGGCACTTGGTGACTGCCTGTGAGGACAGGGAAGAAAAACCTATTGGTGGAACATGAATAGAGGACGCAGCTGAAGACCATGGCTAGTGACCTGTAGTGTTTTAAAATATACAGTGGGCATGGGCGAAGGCTGTGGCCACCTAGTGGGTCCAAAAGAAACCTATTGGGGGATCAAGTACAGTGGACCCGGCCAAAGACTGTGGCCACTGGCAAAAGCTGCTGGCCCGGTAGTGTTTTAAGAAATACAATGGGCACGGCCGAAGGCTGTGCTCACTGGCCAGGGCCTAAGGCCCTGGCTAGTCGGCCCAAAATAAATGTACAGTTGCCACAGTCAAAGGCTGTGGCCACCTAGTAGGTCCAAAAGAAGCATATTGGGGGAACATGTACAGTGGTGTAATCTGATGAAATCTGTGATGTCATCATAGTGGTCATATGCTGCACAACAGAGGGCGTGAAGTTAAGGTGGCTTTGCCTGAATAGTCTGCCAAATTTCAGGGCTTTTGTTGCCTTAAAGTTGCACCTTACCACCCCTGCAACTAAGGTGTCTTCTCTGAATATTACAGGGCCTGCGGTAGAGGCTCTGTAGTTATTGTGGTGGCTGCCCCTTTAAGGGCGTACACACGTGGCAGAGTGACGTTCACTTGCCATGTGTGGTATAAGTAAAGGGAGCGTTCTCGGCCCCAACAGAGCAACCAGGGAGCCTGAACCGAACACACGTGTCCAGTGTGTGTGCGGTGGGGCGCTCACGGGGGCGCCGGAGTAAACCTGAGCCTTGGAACAGTGGCAACGAGGTGGGGCACCAACCCGGGCACAGGCGGTGAGGGGCAGTGAGGTTTTTTTTTTTTGTTCTCCGCATTCCGAATGCTGTGGAGACGGCAGTGTCCACGCGGTTTGGCTGCCATTTTACACACGTGCTGAGGAGGCTAGCGGCTCTGTTTCAGAGTGCTTGTGCGCCCATTACATGCCTTTTTTGGATTTCCTGATGAGGGGACAGCTGATGCTGCAGATTCATTATGTTTGAAGTGTTTTACACACTTATCACATCAAGTGTGAGGTGAGGAGGTGGGGGAGGCCTACCATCTTTTGTTCTGATCCCCTGGGCCCACCTAACTCAATTTTTGGAGCCACTAGTGTGGCAAGGAGGTTCCTCCTTTGAATATTCCTGGCTGTTTTGGACATTGGTGAAGGAGGGCTACTGTGGTGAAGGCCAGGTGGCCCTGTGACTCCATTTTTGGACAGATGAAGAGGGTGCCTGGGAGGGCATTTTGTCTGGCTGTGTGTTGGTGCTGAAGGAAGTCATCAGAAGTATTTGGAAGGAGCACCTGACCAACATCACACTCCACATCAGTGTGCATCTGTGCCTGGAGAAGCACATCAGTGAGTTATGGCCCTAGTTTCCTTTGTGGGGGTGCCTCTGCTCTCGCTGCCATGAATGCTGACGGCCAGGGTGTTGCAGTGCCTGCTGCTCCCCAAGCACCACAGGTGCTGAGACAACATGGAGCACTGACACCAATGCCCAAATTTAACATGTGGCAGTGGGGACCCCTTGAGCAGGCTGCGTTTGAGGACGTTAAGGGGGCGCTAACAGCAGAGGACACATGGCCTTTTTAGACCCGGTCCTATCATCAGAAAATGTGGTGGATTCCAGCCCGTTTGGTCTGGGGGTGGTGCTCATGCAGACGGAAGCCAACAGTGAGGTCCGACCGGTCGCCTATGCAAGCGAGGCGCTATCAGAGATGGAACATCGGTATTCCCAGATCAAAAGGGAGGCCCTGACGGTCCTGCGGGGATGTTGCCACTTCCGTCTATACGTGCTGGGACAGCAGGTGACCGTGGTCATGGGCCACAAACCCCTTCTGCCCATCTTGGCTTGATCGTGGTCTCCCCTCTGCATTGAAAGGTGGCTGTTGGCACTGCTTAAGTATGGAGTGTCCCTGGTGTACCAGCCCGGCAGAAACAATGCAGCCGACTGTCTAGACACCGGTGGTGTGATCCAGATGGACAAAGTGACGTAAGTGCAGAGTAGGCCGACGAGAATGTCCGACTGGTGGCGTAGGTGGCTACTCCTAACTCTGTGCCTATCCACGAGGTGGAGCAGGCGGCAGCCGACTAATGCTTTAACATCCTGAAGGCAACCCTTCAACAGGGTTCATGAGCTGGCGTTCGTGAAGTCGGGGCTATTACTCAAAGGGGACCGAATTGTGATACCTCGGTGCAAGGTCACCCAGGTCATTGAGTTGGCACACCAGGGGCACCAGGGAACTGCCAAGACCAAGGCCAGCCTGCGACAGAAGGGGTGGTTTCCAGACCTTGAGAGGTGGGTCGAGGAGTTTATCTCAGCCTGTGTGTGGTGCAAGGCGGTGTCCCCGACCCAAAGGGAGCCCCTGATTGAGACCATGCCAAGAGGGACCAAACCCTCAGATTTTCCACGCCGACTTCGGGTCCACAGGCCGGCATACACACTTCCTGGTGGTCGTGGACGAATGGTCTAGGTATCCGAAGGTGGAATTCATGGAGTCTGTCATTCGACAAGGTGGCCGTGGTGATGGAGAAGATCTTTGCTACCCATGGTTTGCCTCAGACTTTGTGTTCGGACAATGGTCCACCTTTCCAGGGGGACAGTTTCGCCCAACTGATTATGGGTTCCAGCACCGAAAGATCACTCCTCTTTGGCCTCGGGCGAACGGCAAAGCAGAACCATTTATGAGGACGCTAAACAAGGTCTTCTGCATTGCTTATGGCCAAGGACATGGCTTGCAGAGGGCATTCTATCAGTTCCTAAGGGACTACCGGACCAAAATGCATGCGTCTATTGGAAGGGCCCTGGCTGAAGCCCTGTTCAGGCGATGTTCCAGGGGCCTTATCCCAGAGCTGGGTGAAAGAAAGCCGGTCATTGACAATGCGCAAGTGGAATGGGAGAGAAGCCTCAGAATTGAACAGGAGAATATCAGGAGAGGACTAGGGCACCAGCAGCTTGCCCTGGGGGATGAGGTGCTGGTAAAGAACCGGCACCCTCAAGGAAAACTGTCATTGACATATGAGCCTGATCCGATGGACGTTGTGGCAGTGCATGGCTCCATTGTGACTACTTCAGATGGGACTGACTCGGTCACCCGCAATGCCAGCTTCTTTAGGAAGGTTGGGGGAAACCAGGCCGGAAGTATTGTTATTACTACATAATATCCCCAACAAAAATATCGCCTTAGATATGGCCGTTTGGTTCACCATATGTGATCTTTTTGTTGGGGATATGTGTGGGAGCGGGGGTGTCCCCCGCACATTAAAAAATGTTGCAGGGGTTGCCCCCCGCAGGGTCCATGTGTGAATTTCGCCCCAAAAAATAGCAATATTTTTGCGGCGGAATTAACACATGGAACCGAAGTATTGCAGAGAAGGGACTTCATTGATGTACCGGACGAGGGCGGTGGCCTGGCCCATTCGCTGAGTTCTCCAGGTCGGGATAACACGTGAGGAGGGCCCGATCCGGGAGGTGGGCAGGAGGTATCCCCAAAGGATAGGGAGGGTGAAGCCTGCCCACCTGAGTGACTATGTTTTGGACCCCTGGACTGGTGGGACCAGCCCATGGACTGGAAAGTGACTCATGGGGCTGGGGATAGGCTGTGACTAAAGTGGTTGTTTATATTCTGTGCATTGTTATGCCTCGTGTGTACTTTACCTCTTTGTTGTTTTTGTTATGAAAAAGGAGGAGTGTAGTGGGTGCCCCTATAAGGGCGTACGCATGTGGCAGTGATGTTCACTCCGCCACGTGTCATATAAATAAAGGGGGAGTTCCCGGTCGAGACCAGGGAGCCCGAACCGAACACACATGTCCAGTGGGTGTGTGTGTGTGTGTGTGTGGTGGGGGGCCAGTTACGGTTAAGTTGCTCAACCTATAGGAACAGCAGTTTTTAGGCGGCTTATAACTCTGGCGCCGTTCAGTGAATTTGCATGAAACTCAATGATTTTTCAAAGTTTCGTGTGGTTTCGTCAAGGGAGGGCAAATTTATAAAGTGGGGTCCCAAAACATTTGAACTCTGGATAGATATACATTGAAAGACATTTTGATCATGTCTACAGCCCAAACTGCTGGACAGATTTGCACCAAACCTGTACGAGGAGTGGCGGCCTGGGCAGCCTGGTCTCAAAAGCGCGCTTGTGCAATTTGGTGCGAATCCATACAGTAGATTATTTTTTAAGTGGTCAAAGAGTAGGTCCAGAAAAATGTGAGATATCTGCATACAGTCTGCAGACTCGCTGCCTGGTTCAGTGTCCACATGGCTGCTGATTGGTCAATTAAAAACATGAGGTCCATTAAAACTTTTGAAATGGATGCCATGTTGGATTTGCAAACTCCGCCCATAGTCTACAGACATCAAGGTAAAAAACACAACATTACACAAATTAATCAAACAATCTCTGGGGAGGTAAGGGGTGATGAGGATGGGATATATCCAGAGAAAGCCAAATATCTGGTGGGTGTTTTTTTTTTCTCCGAAGTCTGCAAACATTTTAAATGTTTGGGGACATTGTTGATATGCATATTTCTGCACTATAGGATCGATGAGCAGTTTTTTGATGGTTTATAACTTTGACTCCATTCAATGAAACGGCATGAAGTTTTGCAATATAATTTTTGGCCCAACCTCAAATGATTTTGCAAAGGTTGGTGCCGTTACTGAGAGGGTGTACAAAATTAGAGTGGGGGTCCCAAAATGTTGGAACGGCTAATAAATTTGGTGCTATTTGACGAACCTATGTACAAGTTTGCACAAAGATTTCGGACCCAACTTTAAATGTTTATGCAAGTTTGGTGGGGTTTGTCAAGAGGGGGCAAAATTAGAGGGGACTCCCAACATTTTTAGATAGCTTATAACTTTGGTGCTGTTTGGCAAATCTGCACAAAAGGTTGCAAAAATATTATAGACACAACATTGAATGCTTGTGCAAAGTTTGAATGGATTATATCAAGTGGGGGCGAAGTTATATCACTATATTTTGTACCTACATTTTGACACTTTAAAAAAATGCAGCAAACTTGTGTGAGGCGCATTGGCAAGGACCCAAAAGCATGGTTTCACAAATGGGTCTGTGTTTTTCTTTATATATATATAACAGTGCCACAATGTAGATACAAAAAATAGTGATATAACTTTGCTGCCTGGGCAGTGGGCCAAGCCCTTCGCAAGGACAAATATCTACTCTCTTCTTTTTGGGACATGCAGCATGGCCGAAGCCCTAGATTTGAATGGGAGAAAAAATTCTGCTTGTGGCTACAGCCCGAAGTGCTGGACAGGATTGGAGCAAACATTTGCAAAACTGTTCTGTTTTATTTTTTCAAAGTGCCAAAATGTAAGTACATTAAATAGTGCTTTCACTTTGGTGCCTGGGCAGCGGATGTGGCCCTTGGCAAGGCCAAATCTCTACTCTGATTTGCTTTTTGAGGCATGCAGCATGGCCAAAGCCTATGCCCCATGGATTGTGTAGACTGGCCATGAACACTGGCCATTGGTCACATTATGAAGGTACAGTGGACACTGTACTAGGATGCAGGCATGGTACAGTGGATCCATTCTAACAAAAGAGAGAGATAAAGGGATATATAGCACTAGCATACCCTCAAATTCAAGGGGTTAACCCTTCACTATTATATAACAACACAGCTAGTGCTACTCGTAGCTGCTCACTCCAGGTGGTCCCTATTTTTTACTGTTTCCTGCTGTATTCTGTATTAACAAAAAATTGATTTAATACAAAATAGTTTATAGATGTATACAAATGTTTTATTCCAAAATACAAAAGGGTACATACATTATTAAGAACACCACAATTGTGCATTAACTGCCTAATTCATAAACAGTGGCCATTGATCTCTAAAAAGTAGATCACTGTGTCGTAGGTAACACCTTCAATCCTTATTTCTAAGACGCTTCGTGATTTTATTTAGGAGAGGTTTATAAAAGCGTATTGTGTTGTGTAGTGTTTCACACACGGTCATACCTGGTTTCACACAACTCACTTGTTCTCATATTCACTCACTCACAAAATCTTATAAAAATTACATTCAAAACATACACATTTATTGCCCTACAGTGGATATCAGGGGGGTGGTTTGGTGGGGCTGGGGCAGGGGGGGGGGTCATGGTCAAGGCTCATGCCCTAGGCAATTCAACCATGACTTGCATCCCCAACATGCACTGCTGAAAACGGCACACATCAGTATTGTGGATTAAAATATATCCCCTGAATGCCAGAAAGACTCGGGCCTTCTCATTAAATGTGCATTAACCCTGAAGCAGAGTCCTTTTGAAGGTTTTGAGGATAGCTAATATCCACATGGGCTCAAGCCACGTGCCCTTTAAGTGTATTTGGGAATCGAAACCTAAGAAAAGGTGGAGGCTAGGAAAGTGTGTGAGGCTTGTGAGGCAGGAGTTTAATTGAAGAATACATTTTTTGTTGCATAACGAGGGCAACATATATGCCACAGAGCTTGTTCCAGTAATCTTTTAAATCATGCTGATTTTTGTGTGATAAACATAACCAAAGTTATTAAGAGAAATTTGATTCAAATCTCTCGGAATCATGGGACAGCCGGAAAGTTGGTTTGTGGGTGGAGGACAAAATTAACGTTTGTATGGTGAAATGTCATATTTTTCTCTAGTACCGTCTGAGGAAATGAAGAAAAATTGTAACTCCGCTCAGGAAGAGCATGCTGAGGAAATATTTGTATGGTCGGATTCGCCGTAAAATATTGAACTGCGTATTATCATGGGGTTATTTGAAAGACCCAGGGAGTTATTACAGTATGAGAGTTTTCAGAACAAAAGATGCAGGAATCCTTGCCAATTTGAAAGGATGTATCTATTCCCCTCCGTCAGCCTACATCATGCATTACCCTCAACTCCTGGTCCTATCAGCATGCAGGGGGGTGTGGCGGGGGAGGTGAAGGGAACAAGATAGCCAATCCCAGCCGCGGGAATCATGACAAGGTCGCTGTGTCACTAGCCATATAAAAGGATCCGTTTGCATCAGAACTGGGCTTTTTGGGAATTATTCCAAGAGAGCTGCTGCTGGACTCTTGCTTGGAACAACTAGCAGAGAGGCCTCAATTTGGAGAAATGGACCCAGAGCAAAAGGAGTCTGGGTGCTGGAGAAATTACCTGACTGAAAGCCCTTGACCAGGCCTGTGCTGTCCTTGGAGCCCTGCTGTTTTCCCTGACAAAAGCCTCCTATGTACGTAGATATTCCAAAGCCATCAATTGTGGTGGGAGCCACCTACCTTTATCTCTTTCCATTAGTGGGTAGGGGAGGGTGAAACTGAGTAGGCCCTTGGCACAGTTTATTAAATCTTAATCAAACTTATTTCCCCATTAGAAAACCACCCCTCTGTTGGAATTGCATTGTGCTGGGAGCAGCCATCCTTAAACCTTTCCATTAAGATGTGGGGACAGGGGGGAAACTGTGTAGATGCTTAGCACATTTCATTAAAGTAAATCAATTAATTCCCACATAGAAGATATTGGGATGAGGGTTGTTAGAATTCTAAACTAACAATAGCTCATGCCCAGTGTGTTCAGCTGGTATAGCCCATAAAGACCTTGTTGACAGTCTCTGAAATCCTTAACTTCGAGGGGATTGGGTCCTCCGACGTATTCCATATCTATGACATGTAATTACCACAGCTGTGCTGCTTCGGAAACTTTTTCGGCGTCTGCATCCTGCGTCGATGACGTCGATGCGCCGTCGTCGAGGACCTCCTCCGACGTCCGACGTCCTCCGATGTGATAAGTAGGACGCACGACGCCCATAGCCTCAGTTCCGTTTTTACCGCGAACGTGTTGCTTCGTGTTTCTTGGTTTAAACGCCTCGACTCTTTGGAGTTCTGTTCTTCTCGGTTCTTCGAACCTGTTCGTTTGTGAAAATCCTTCAGAAGATGTCTACTTCGTCTTCGACCCCGCGTCCGGGTTTCAAGAAGTGCGGGGAATGTGGGTCCAAGATGTCGGTGACGGACTCGCACGACGCCTGCCTCTGGTGCCTCGGGGAGGCCCACGACACGGATGACTGTATCGACTGCCAGTCGCTCACGTCCAAAGCCTTACGCGAACGTAAGAAGAAGTTGTCGGTAGGTCGGGTGTCCAAGCCCCGGAAGTCAAAGTCTGCGGGGCTCTCGACGGATGTTTCGAGGGGTGACTCTCCGTGTCATCGTCGGAAGTCTCGTGGGTCTCCTTCTAGGAGTGGGTCTCGCCACTCCTCAGCCTCTTCGAGGCATTCTCGGAAGCGCCGACACCGGTCGTCTTCCAGGTCCTCTTCGGAGGGCTCTGCCCGGCACGTCGCTTACCCCTCCAGCCGTGCGACGCCGGAGGAATGGGCTTCCTTCGGGAAGAAGTTGCTGGCGATTCTTGAGTCGCAGGGTACTCGGCCGTCCGCGCCCCCGAGTGGGGTCGGTCGTGTGAGGTCGAGAGACACCGCTCGCAAGAGTGGTCGGCACGAGTCACGGGAGAGGTCCCGTTCGGACAAGGGGACTCGTTCTCGACGTACCCGTTCCAGGTCCCGGTCCTCGACGCGTTCGAGACCGTGAGCACCTGTGAGGTCTTCGAAGAATGCATCGACGTCTGTGGCGTCGAGGGCGTCGACAGGCTTTCTCGAGGCTCTGGCTCCGAGGAAGTCGTCGACGCCGTCGACGCTCAGGTCGTCGAGGGACACGCTCGGGGCTCCGGCCTCGAGGGCTTTGTCGACGCCGCCGATTCTGGAGGCGCTGCATCTGACGTCGACGCCGATTTCCTCGACGTCGACGCCGATCCTCTCGGCGCCGATGCCGGTTCTCTCGACGCTGGCGCGGATTCGCTCGACGCCATCGACGCCTTTCGTGTCGGAGGTACCCCAGGGCACGGGTGGACCCCCTAGGAAGGCTCTGGTTAAGAGCAAGCACTCTCGAGTGCCTTCTTTTCGCCACCTGGACTATATTTCAGAGGCGGATGAGGATTCTGATGGCCTGGTTCCTAGTCAGGTTCCGGATGAAATTGTCTCGGGCCATAGTCAGTTTGACGAGTTGAGACAGTCACTGCATGATGCCAGTGGACTGGACACCTCTCCGGAGGTGGAGTTTTGTAGGCCTAAGCCTGGCTCTCATGCTGATTCCTCGTACCGGCGCCTTATGGCTAGGGTTTCTGAGTACTTGGGATGGTCTGCTCCCCCAGGGGAGTTTGTGCAGGATGATCTGACAGACATCCTTGATGTTGGTCCCCCAACTGACCCGGTTCTGCCGTTCCATATGGCTTTACAGAGAAGGGTGGCGGCGGCTTGGACTGCTCCAGAGAGTCTCCCGGCGGTGGGCAGATCCTTGTCGCGAAAATACCGTCCAGCCAGTGGCGACCCCTGCTACTTGACCAGGCACCCCACTCCGGAGAGTTTGGTGGTGCAGGCGGCCACGGCCCCGGCGAAGCAGGCGTCGTACCCTACCATCCCTCCTGATAGGGACGACAAACGTTTTGATGGCTGGGCGAAGAAAGTGTTTTCTTCTGGTGGTATGGCGCTTCAGGCGGCCAACTCCATTTGTGCCTTGTCGCGTTTCACGCACACTCTGTGGAGCTGTGTTGCGTTAGGGGCTGAACATATTCCCGAAGGGGACTAACGGGATGGTTTCCTTGCTATGGTCCAGGATGGTAAGGATGCCATGTGTGAGTCCGTTCAGTCGGGTTTGGACTTAGCTGAATGCGTCAGTAGGTCCATGGCGGCGAGCACCGTGATACGCAGGTTTGCGTGGTTGCGGAAGTCGGGGTTTGCTCCTGATGTGCAGTCCCGGCTCCTCAACATGCCCTTTGACGGTGAACACCTTTTTGGCAGCAAGGCTGACGAGAGCCTTGAGAGGTTGCAGACCTCAAAAGCTGCAGCGAAGTCGTTGGGCGCTGCAGTTCGCCAACCTCTGCCTTTTCGTCCTAGGGGACAGCAGTGGAGGGGTGGTTCCTTTCGCTATTACTCGTCTTTCAGTAAAGTGAGAAGAGCTGGCAGTCAAAGAGGCCAACGCAGGGGTACCAGAGGTGGATGACAGGGTACCCGTGGTGCCAAGGCCGCTCGGGCAGTTGCCTCTTTGCCCTCAGGTAACGCCGCAGCCGCTCCCACTCAGTCGTGAGGCCATGTCCCATGGTTCGCCGGTTGGGGAAGGCTGGCGCAGCATCTTGTAGAGTGGCAAGCCATTACTTCAGATGTGTGGGTTCTGGAGATCATAACCCACGGCTACTGTCTTCCCTTTCGGCACAGGCCTCGCGACAATCCACCGGGGAACCTCTCTTTGCAGAGTCCGGATCCGCTCCTTGCGCAGGAAATTCAAGCCCTGCTGGAGAAAGGCGCCATAGAACTGGTGCCTGTAGGGGAGAGGAACAAGGGATGGTATTCCCCTTATTTTTTGATTTCGAAGAAAGACGGGGGATTGAGACCCATCATGGACTTGCGCGGTTTGAACAAACTCCTCAGGAAGGACAAGTTCAAGATGGTTACTCTCTCTCAAGTCCTCCAGGCCCTTCAGCTTCAGGACTGGTTGGTGTCACTCGACCTCAAGGATGCTTACTTCCATCTGCCGATCCATCCCAAGCACAAGAAGTACCTGAGGTTCGCGGTTGGCGACTCGCACTTTCAGTTTCGGGTCCTGCCGTTCGGATTGTCCTCCGCCCCGAGGGTTTTCACCAAGCTCATGGTGGTGGTGGCAGCGCATCTCAGGCAAGGGGGGATTCACGTCTACCCCTACCTGGGCGATTGGTTGATCAGGGGGAGCTCTCCCAAGCAAGTCCTGGATCATCTATCGGTCACCTGTCGCTCCCTTCACAGGCTGGGCTTCTCCCTCAATTTAAAGAAGTCCCATTTGACGCCAACACAGCGGCTCCAGTACATCGGAGCAGTGCTCGACACTTCCCTGGGGCAGTGTTCCTCCCCAGGTGAGGGCTCTTCACATTCAGCAGATGGTGCACAAGTTTCAGCATGCCCAGACGCTCCCAGCGTTCGAGTTCTTGAGGTTGCTCGGCCTCATGGCATCCTGCATTCTTCTGGTGCCAGAGGCTCGCCTGCGGATGAGATCTTTGCAGTGGGCACTCAAGACGCAATGGTCGCAGTCCTCCGGCAGGATGTCGGACTCGATTCAGGTGCCGTCCTCGGTCGCCCGGGACCTTCTGTGGTGGGCCGTCGAAGGCAACTTGATGAAGGGGGCTCCATTTTGGCTTCCCTGGCCGGAGGTGACTATCGTGACGGATGCATCCCTCACGGGATGGGGAGCTCATGCCAACGGGCTGACAGTCAGCGGTCGTTGGTCTCCGTCGGAGTCCAGACTCCATATCAATCTGTTGGAGCTGAGGGCCGTCAGGCTAGCCCTGAAGGCTTTTCTGCCGTCTGTGCGAGGGAAGAATGTCCTGATCCTGACGGACAACACAGTGGCCATGCACTACCTCAACAAAAAGGGGGGGGCAGGGTCACTTCCTCTGTGCAGGGAGGCGATGCAGCTCGAGTTCTGGGCCATCCAGCAGGAAGTTTCGATCTCGGCAGTTCATCTGACCGGAGCCGAAAACGTGACGGCGGACGCTCTGAGCAGGCAGAGCGCGATCTCTCACGAGTGGGAGTTGGCTCAGGAGATTCTCCTGGAGATCTTCGCCCTTTGGGGGACCCCTCAAGTGGATCTCTTCGCCTCCAGTGTGAACCGGAAGTGCGAAAGGTTTTGCTCGCGGGAATTTCCTCCAAAAGGAGCCTTAGGAGACGCGTTCGTGGTGGAGTAGTCATTCCCGCTGCTGTACGAGTTTCCTCCAGTCCCCGTCATCCCGCAAGTGCTGCGGAGGTTACGGAAGTTCGGTTCCCGGATGATCCTCATTGCCCCGGCGTGGGCTCGGAGGACGTGGTACCCGGACCTTCTCGACTTATCCATCTGCCCTCCACGTCGTCTTCCCTACCGAGACGATCTGCTCTCACGGGAGGGGGGGTCAGGTTCTCCATCCAGCGGTCAGATCCCTCAACCTTCACGCTTGGCTTCTGAAAGGTTGAGGTATAAGGATTGGGACCTCCCTGAGGACGTGATGGAGGTGTTGCTTTCGGCCCGACGGCCAGCAACAAAGTCTCTGTACCGTTGCCGTTGGCGTCAGTTCTGCGACTGGTGCAGAGTTCTGAATGTGGATCCTTTTGCATGTGACATCCCCATGGTTCTGTCCTTTTTACTTTCTTTGGCCCACAGGGGCTTGCAAGTGGGTACCGTTAAGGGTTACCTGGCGGCGCTGTCCATCTTTAAGCGCTCGTCTGAAGAGTGTTCTTACTTTAAAATCCCTTTGATTTCACAGTTCCTGAAAGGGCTCTCTAATGTGTTCCCTCCGTCACCGTTCCTGGTGCCCGGTTGGGATTTAAACCTTGTTCTTAAGTTTCTTATGGGTGCTCCGTTTGAGCCTTTACATTCTTGCCCTTTGAGGCTGTTAACTCTGAAAACTGTGTTTTTAGTTGCGGTTACTTCCGCTCGCAGAGTGAGTGAGTTACAGGCACTTTCAGTTAAGCCTCCCTTCACTGTATTTCACAAGGACAGGGTTGTCCTTAGAGTTCGTCCTTCTTTTCTTCCGAAGGTAGTGACGGAATTTCATTTGGCCCAGAAGGTTGTTTTTCCGGCATTCTATCCTCCTCCGCATCCTGGTAAGGAAGAGGAGAGGCTCCATAGGCTTGATCCTAGGAGAGCTTTAAGCTTTTATGTTTCACGCATGTCCCGGGTCAGAGTGGATGATCAACTCTTTATTGGTTGCGCTGGAACGCGTTTGGGGCAAGCTGTGACGAAACAGACTTTGTCTCGCTGGATTATTTTGGCCATCTCGGAGTGCTACCGCTTGGCGGGTAAGGACCCACCGGCTGGCTTGCGGGCCCATTCTACCAGGGGTATGGCTGCGTCTACTGCCCTGCAGAGGGGTGTTCCTATTCGCAACATCTGTGATGCAGCCACCTGGGCTTCAGTACATACATTTGTACGTCACTATTCCCTCGATTCCATCCGAGCACAGGATCTGGCCTTTGGCACGGCGGTCCTTTGCTCTGCTATTTGATTGGCTATTCTGAATTTTGATTCTAAATTCTTTCCCTCCTCCTTGCTTTGGTACTGCTTTGGGAGTCTGTCATAGATATGGAATACGTCGGAGGACCCAATCCCCTCGAAGAACAAGTTAATTTCTTACCTGGTAACGTTCTTTCGATGGGATGGTCCGACGACGTATTCCATATCGCTCCCGCCCTGCCTTCCCCGCTGCAGAATTTCTTTTGCGATTGCAGCTTACGTTCCGCAAGGCTTTGTGTCTGACTGGCAGTTGATTTATGTCACACGTTCTGGGGGAAAAAACTACAACTGAGGCTATGGGCGTCGTGCGTCCTACTTATCACATCGGATGACGTCGGAGGAGGTCCTCGACGACGGCGCATCAACGTCATCGACGCAGGACGCAGACGCCGAAAAAGTTTCCGAAGCAGCACAGCTGTGGTAATTACATGTCATAGATATGGAATACGTCGTCGGACCATCCCATCGAAAGAACGTTACCAGGTAAGAAAGTAACTTGTTCTTCTATACGAATGGGTGTGTGGGGGGTGTCCATAATCTCAAAAAGAGGAAATCCATAAAACACCACCTTTTCAAGTCAGTGTGGAGGGTGTAAAACGAGATTCCCCATTCCTTTTAAACTAGAATTACAAAGTTGTGTATCAGGGACGTCATTTCACCAAAACGCCAGGGGTAGCGGAAGTGACATCACAGTGCCACGCCCATAAGAGTGACATCACAGGAAGTGATGTCATTTGACCACGCCCTCCACATGACATCACAGGAAGTGGCCTCATAAAGCATTATCCCCTCAGTACACTAAGAAATATATGGTTACGATATCAGTGTTTTGTGACATTTCATACAAGAATGGATCATCATATGTAGCAGTGTCAAGGTCCATGTTGCCACGCGAAGTGTATGAACCCAAATCCCCTCTTAATCTGGATCTGCCCTGTTAGTTCAACAGGACTACAGAGCGAAATCACATTCTGGGGGGACAGGGACGGATAGGCGGGTATGGGGATAGGGGAAAGCCAGGATAAAAGGCGAGAGGGAGAATATTTCACCAGAAAACATGTATGGCATCCACAGTTTTTAATAATTCTTCTTCTTGTGTTATTTTGGCTGCCAAAAGATTAGTTCAAAATGTGTTCAAGGTGTACAGTGCATTACTGAGCGATGCCACCTTCAGTACCAAAAGCCTCATAAGTCATGTCCCCATATTTTACGGGGAAAAAATCCTGGCTGCATTTTGCATTACTCCCACACTCACCAACACTCTTTATATGCCTAGGTTTCTGTTCCTACATGTTCATTGTCCTCCACACCCCTCACCTCTCCATAATGGTACACATTCCAACAATTAGTACTATTGTATAGATTTTGGGATAATGCCCAACCCTTCACTCTGATCATAAGACTTAAAATGTAGTTTCTTACCAGATTGAGCAGAACAGTGGCTTGACAGATGTGTCCGAGGCTGCTGTTTCAGTGGCATGTAAGGTGAAGATTCTGACACAGAAAGGAAGGAACTCCACATGAAGATGCAGGTCTGAAAATAAAAAACAAATTATCAGAATGGAAGAATCATTTGTACAACAGCACACCAGAATATCATTTGTCATAGAGACAAGATACTGACTGAACGCACTGAGGGGTGTGCTTTCCAGACTACCATTAACTGCAGTGCCCTGCTTCTGACCTTGCAATCCGGCCACCCAGCAGCCTATTCCACCCTCCGTTTCCCGGCATCCCTGGAGCCTGTGGTACCTCTCATCCCGGCACATCTAGCCTCCCCTCACTCACATGAGCACTTGGGGTGACGTGATATTATCGAATTATACTCCTGAAACTGAATACCCTACACCCAGTGACCCTAATGTGGCTGGGAAGAGGTGGATGGTGACGTCCCATCACCATGTGAGGTCATACACTGGGAAACTGGGGCGTGCAGCGTAACCCCTCACTATTTACCCAGAGGCAGAACTGATTATTGTGGCAGATATTCATTGGCCCATTATTTTTATGATGATGATATTTTGAATGCACAGAGCTGGATTCCAGCGAGCACTGAGCAACTCAATATGATCTCTGCTGCATAGGAGGCATTTCAATGAAGATGCAGGAAGGACAGTTGTCTCAGGTAAGGAGCGATTGTGCTGCGAAGTGACTCTGTTGAAAAGTCTACATGTCCCCTTTGTGTGAGGGACCGGCAGGGTTCCACGACTCCCACCACACTTGCCCAGTCAAGGAGGCGTGAGAGAAGGGAGGCCACAGAGAGACAGTACACCCTGCACTCCAGACACACCTCCACAGCACGGACCCAGGGGCCAGAGAAGCACCCCAGGCACAGGGGTCCCTTCCAGATACCAGGGAGCGCACAGACCACACAGCTAGGGGGCCGAGAGCGTAGCCCGCAACACTCCAGATAAAGCCCCCTGATTTGGGCCAACCAAGCCCTGCAGCACTCCAGATACAGGCCCCCCACATCCCACAAACGCACACACAGACTAGAGCAAGCAGACATTTGCATGCATGCACACCCCCACCCCGAAAGCAGAGCTCCCTGCCCTTGGCCACAGGCACCCTGCCAGTGGAGTGTGTTGGGACCCTGATTACATTCTGCTTGAGGAATCAGATTTTAGGCTTTTAGCTCCAATTGTGTGTAAGTATTTGAGGTATTACAGATGTGTGCAGCGCACTTAGTTGCTGTATTGAATCCATGCTCCTTCGCCAATGAGGTAAATTCACAAAACCCCCAATTCTATGGAAAGAGGCAGAGAGAAGCTTCATCATTCTCCAATGGTACTGTGTTTTACTTTGTGTATAGGCGCGTTATAAATGCCATAATATATCATATGTTGACATTCCTTGCCAATGACATTTTAGAATATTGCAAGGCCGGGACACACATGATACTTTATAAATCGGGGCCACTGTCTATATTCTAGGGACTCTAAGGGGGAGAAACTGGGGTGGCTAAACCTTAGCAACTCGACAGTCCGTGGGGCAGATTCCTAGCTCAGGGGCAACTGGAAGCAAGACGACGTGGGAGCAAAACAGGTTCGATCCCCAGGTCCATGCTTAGAAACCTCTGGGTATTAAGCAACACGTGTAGCTGTTGTCGCCTGAGGTGCCAAGCTATCCGCCTGCGGCCGCAGGCGGGTAGTGGGCTAGCACAGCACACACGCAACCTAGGCTCCACCTGGTCCTGGCGGCCGCAGGGGAATGCCACAAGAGCACACATCTGACCTCAGCCTGGGGCAGGGCTTTAAGTGGGCCGGGGCCTGCCGGGGCTGGGCCCCGGCAGGTTCCGAAATTTCGTTTTGAGGCGGGGCCCTGCCGGGGCCCACTAATCTCCCCGGGCAGCCCCGGCCACTACACGAAAAGGCATTTTTTTCTACAGCCTGAAACTCTCGCTCGTGTGCGAGAGCTTCAGGCTTCAGAAAAAAATGCCTTTCAGCTATAATGGTGGCGCCGCACCTGCGAGGCATCCCTTTAATCAAGGGATGCACGTGGGCCGGCGCCACCATTATGGAGAAACGTGAGGCCGCTGGAAGCAGAGGCCTTGCTTCCTAAATACTGAAGCTCCCGCGGATTCGCGGGAGTTTCAGTCTTTAGGAAAAAGGCCTCTGCTTCCAGTGGCCTCACCCTTTCAGCCTTAATGGTGACGCTGCCCCTCCCCAGCTGGCGAGGGGCAGCACCACCATTAAGGCTGAATAGGCGAGGCGCTGTCCCCTGCCAGGCAAGCCTATACAAAATAAATGCAGAGATCAGCACCCTCTCCCCCATAGGGGAGAGGGTGCTAATCTCTACAAAAGGCTGCCTGGCAGGGGTGCCAGTAGCCCATTGAGCCGGGGCTCGTCAAGGGGGCGTGGCCTAACGGCCCATCAAGACCACGTTGTTGGGCCACGCTCCCTCGATGGGCCCCGGCTCGATTTGTAGTGCCACTTAAGGCACTGGCCTGGGGCCTACGGCGGCACACGCCAGCAACATTAATCCACCCAGCAGCTCACACACACCCGCTCGCCCCCGACCTCAGTCACACACACAACACAGACTGACTCACCGCTGTTGGAAGAAGTTAGTTGGCCTGGACTTTCTGGCACCAAGAGAAACCACGAAGCTGCTGCTGCACGCTGGCTTCGCTGCAGTGCTCACAAAATGGAGGACCACCAGCACGCTGCACCGCTTGAGTGGTGGCCACGCCCCCTCCTCCTCTGATTGGAGGAAATGCCAGAGGTCGCAAGAGAGTGACAGAGGTCGCTGGCCAATCGGCAGCGGTCGCTCTTGCGACCTCTGGCGACCCCCAAATGACGTCCCTGTTGTGTATCCCATCTGAGTGTGTGGTGCAAAATGAATTTCAAGTCCTGGCTTTTATTTTCAAGTGTGTAGAAAAAATGATTTTCATTTGAGTTCCTTTTTCCAAACCTTGCCTTTTAATTAAAAAGCCAAAGACAAATTTTCCCATTTAATTCCTTTCCCAAAATTTCACCTGTGTTTTATATAACCAAGTTATTCTGCGATCTTGACTGTTGCCACAGCATTGGTGGCTGATGTTAGTCTGTTTGTCAAATCTTGAGTAAATAAATTAATATATATTCTTAATACACATCGGCATGGTTCCCAGTTAATTGGTGGCACAGGGCATTTGTTGGGATTGGGGGCAAGACGGGTTGGAGGCCTCACCAAATTGATCCTAAACTGAACAGTGATTTGTTGATCGTCACCTTGCTTGGGGGGGGGGGGGCAAAAGAACTCACCGAGTTGAATGTGACTGCATAATAAACTGCGACAAAACACGATGCAAAAGATTTTTAAATGAGGTTTATAGTTCTTTCATATGTTAACAGAGGAATTTTTAATAACTTAAATACAGTTATGTAACATCATGAAACATTTTCACTAATAAAAACCTATGAAATGTATTGAAAAAAACATTGTTAAAGTGACATCATGGTTGCAATGTAACATTGAAAAAAAACAAAGAAATGTATAGTTATTGTAAGCTATGCAATCCTAACTCGCGCCACCACGCACTTCTAAGACTACCACCAAGGACATCAAAGGTGGCATCACTGATGACATCAATGATGACAATATGAGTGATTGTAGATCTCTCATGAGCTACTCCAAAGTACTTATTGAAACAAACTTTTCATTGAAGCGTTATTAAACTGGTGATATTGGCTAGTAGAATCCTAAATCCAAGCCTATCGGAATCTTCACCAATGGTAAACTTGGAATTAACAGCTAACAATAAAAGAATTACTAAGCACATGTGTTAGTACAAAAAAATACTAATGGAGAGCATCAATGCATACAAATCTGAGGCACGTACATAGAAGCTCTATTAAGGAGGAAACAAACACCAGGACCAGAAAATGGCACTAAGATTAGAGTTCATCATATACAAAAAATAAATTGTGTGTCTTGGGCTTGCTTATTGTCCCATGTATGTGCACCATGAGCTCAGGCCAAACCCTAAGGAAAGTACCTCTCTTACGAAGAACAAGGTTTAGGTCTACATATACAGCACCTTTATATTATGTGTATCATGTTTTTAACAAAGTCCCTTTAACAAAGTATTTTTTAGTGAAATATATATATATATATCACTTCCAGCGATGGCGACTAGGTGGCATTGTGGAATGTCCGACTTAGCTCAAATGGACTTTGCTATTTTCACATTTCAGCTGAAAGGTTTTTATTTAAACCTTTTTAAACCCACCATAACTTTCTTGGTGTTGTAAACACATAACCAAATGCTCCAACTACAAGGCTGTCGGGACTATACTGCACTGCTGAGCCCTAATAAGGGTGAAACCAGGTATGTAGTTGTCCTGGCAGCCTTGCAAATATCTGTCTTGGGTTGATTAAGCTATGTATAAAGTAGAACTGCCCTCTTAGACGAAGACAATTTGCTGGAGGGAAAGGTTTGCGTTTGAGCTCATTTCTATACCCACATTGCCTTGCTGTTGTGGCTCCGAACTGGAGGGGAACATTCAGCGATGGCTACTAGGTGACGTGTGACTTGGCTCAAATGGACTGTCCTAATTTCACATTTTAGGTTAAAGGTTTTCTTCCAAAACGTTTTAAACCTACCATAACTTTCTTTGTATGTATATAAGACCACACTAATAGATTCCCAAAACTTAATCCAGGATGACGTATTTATAATTCACCAAGAAAAACGTATTTAAGGTGCAGTTAAGTTGTGCAGATTTAACGCAACAAAACCCTTGATATTCAGCAGATGTGGGAAGTCATGACCATTTTAACTCAGCAGTTTCATTGGGGGACACTAGCCATGGCCTTCGGCTATGTCCACTTTGTATATTTCACCATTTGGTTCTGTGAAGTAAACCATTAGCCAGATCCTTCGGTCACACCCAATACCCCCTGACCCCCACTTAACTGTAGCAGTAACATTCTTCTATTTTATGTATTCCCATTTTTTTAAACTTAAAAAAAAAAGCATTTCTTCCATAACCGCAGTTATATTTGCAATGTAAAACAAATAATCATGGTTATCCATAAATGCTCACAAATAACCACGGTTATTTTCGTGTGATGCACTTTCATTCCCGAACCTGTTTTCTACGATAACTGTGGTTACCTAAGTATAACCCTGATTATTCAAAAATGTTAGAGTTCTGAACTTAGTCCCCAGCCCTGCCTGCCACAAACGCCCCATTTTCTCATGGTGTCCTCTTTCCCCCTCCCCACTTCAAGCCTGCTGCAATTTCATCCTTTTTCCTCCTCCAAATGGCATTTTTTCCACTTTATTTTCAGCTAACCCTGGTTATACTAGTTATGACTCTGGCTATCGCTCTAATCGAAAACCCCCCAAAAATGCTTGATTTTCATTTCTAAAAGGACTCTGCTGCAAAGCACCATGAGAAACATGTGGCTATAATTTTGAGAGAAGGGGGCACCCCCTTTTTCCATCAAATATTTTAGCAACTACTGGACAGAATAACCCCAGACCCCTCCCATAAATAAGGTCAAGGCTTCATGCCCAAGTTGTTTCGTACCTGGTCCAATTCCAGCTGTTTTTGCTGGGCGCTAGGTGGAAATGTTGACTTTTTCTATATAGAAAAATGAATGGGAGTAAGCCAAAAAGTGTTTTTTTGCTTTCTTAATAACTTTCATTTTTTATAAAATCTTTCCCATGTTTACTAGTCTGGATGGGCCCTTGGCAAACCTTGTTTCCACAATATCAGCTGAATCAGTCATGCAAATCAAAAGTTATAAGCAATTCAATTTTCAGTTTTCTTATGTTACTTGAGAAAATAAAAAGTACACACACACAACAAATACACATACACACACCCTATTGACACTAACAATATTATACTATTGCTCCACTGAAACCATTTTACGAATGTCATGATTTATTGGGCGATCACTCTCCACTCGGTGAGTTCCTTCCCCCCCCCCCCCAAGCAAGGTGGCACGCAACAAAGCCCTTTGCAGATTCAACTTTAGTAAGGCCTCCAACAAATCTCGTTCCATTCAGAAAATACCCTTTTACCACAAATGAACTGTGAACCAGGCTGGTGTATAATAAGAATATATATTTAAGTTTTTACAAGGAATCGAACGGTCACGAAAACATCAGCCATCAACACTGTGGCCCTACACTATCACAGTTTCAAATTACTTGCACCAATTGACGGACCTATATTTCTAATGGACTTTCAGTTACTACAACAAAATGAAGACTTTAAATTACAACACACATAGGATTTCTTTGCACATTAACAATTAGAAAATGTGAAACAACCCCCAGTTATTGGATGGGTTGTCACAGTGCACTTCTTTTCCAGCAACCCCCACCAGGCATCAGTTATATATGACCCCTCAATTTTAAGTCAAGATACAAGGAGTGGGAATACAGTAGGAACATCTTTTTGGCTTTTTATTAGAAAGGCAGGGTTTGGGAAATGGCCACAATGGGGAAAATCGTTTTTGGGCTTTTTATTTGAAATTCAAGGTTTGGGAAAGTAACTCAATGGGAAAATCGTGTTGGGCTTTGTATTTGCATAAAATGCAGGGCTTTGGGATTCTGATTTGGGATGCAAGTGAATAAATGGGAAATATCATTTTGCGCACTCTCAATTAACTTGAATTGCAGATTTTTAGGGTTGCTTATTTTGGGAGTATGGATACCCCGCTTCTGTACAGAAGTCAGTGGTTTCAGAAAAATAGTCACCCAAGTACTTATTGCCTATACCGGCTTTAACACACTGGGCATGAACGTTGTTAGTTTAACAACACTCATCCCCTGATTTGATATATGAGAATTAATTGATTTAACTTTAATTCAATGCGCTAAGAGTATTCACAGTTTCACCCCGCCCCACAATTTACTGGAAAGGATTAAGGCAGGCAGTTGCCAACACAATTCAATTTAAATGGATAGGGTGGTTTTCTACGGGGAAATTAATCTGAGTTAAATTTAATAAGATGTGCCAACGGCCTCCCCAGTTCCACCCCTACCCGATGGATTTTAAAGGCAGCAGATCCCCCCCCCCACACACTTTTGATGGCATTCAGAATTATCTACTTACAGGGGTGACCTTGGTTATGGGGCATCCAGGGGAACAGCAGGACAGCACAGACCTGGTCAAAGGCTTAGGTCTAGGATAGTCCCGATCACCCAGTCCTCCTCTGGCTGTCATGATCACTGTTCCCAAGGAGCCAGGACCAGCCCAACGTCCTTGGGAGCAGGCCCCTAACCCTAATCCTAGGAACCAGGCTCATCAAAACCATCGGTCCCGGCACTGGAAGCGCCGGGCTCATAATTGGTGTGAAAGTGCTTGGGTGGACTTACCTGCAGCAGACCATGCTGCTTACTTACCAGCCACTTAGAAGCCCTCTGTGAACAGGAACTACTTTCTTACCTGGGTGGGGCAGCTCCACTCCCTGGATACAGCACTGGAACTCTTCTGGAAACTGGAACTCTTTTCTTACCTAGGTGGGGCCGTGGAAGAAGACGCCTCATCACTCCAAGGCTATTTAAACCACACCCGATAGATGAAACGTGCTTCGCGTTATTCTGCATCTGCAGCAGAACGCTCACCGAGTCTGTTCCAGCCTTTCCTCTTTCGATCCTGAACCTGCAAGAATTATACTTACCATTCCTGTATCCAGTCAACATCAGCACCTGCAAAAGACAAGAAACAGGTTAGCAAGACAAACTCTACACACAGTGCTTTCTCACCTGATCCATCAGCAGCGGCCGTGTCTTCACGCTGCACCTTCGCCTGCAAAGACAAAAGCATTTGTATACTTACCGGCACGCCGTGAATTCCAGATTTCTTCATTCTGCATCGCCGCCTGAGAAGACAAAGTATAGTTAAAACTTACTAGCATTCCGCTGACTTCGGCGCTGCAAACCAACATCTGAAAGACAAAAGAAAAAGACATTAAGCAGGTATTTACTCGCGCCCATCACGCTCGTCGCAATAAAACGCCTGCGAATACTCCGGCGTCTCTTTAACACGAACTAAGCTGCAAGGAAAGAGACAGTTAGAGCGCTTGCCATACTTACGAATTTCCAGGCGCTTCACTCCATCTTCCATCCCAAGAGTCCTGCAATACATAAGGGAAAAGCATTATACAGAGTCTTCAATATTAACGTGCCACGCATTTAAAGACTATAAAGACAAAAGGTGTCCAGAAACTCACCGCTCGTGCAGATAACGACGGTAACCATCCTCTGAATTCAAGAGGCCAATGTTTCACCAATGAAGGAACTGGCAACGGCACCCTGCACCAGACGCAGATGGAGAGCCCAGCATTCACCTATCTAAGGTGAGCATGTTGACCTGGGGGGGGGGCTCTACAGAAAAGCTGGGAAGAGAGAGAGAGAGAGAGAGAGAGAGGGACATTCAACAACCCAGGCCATTAACCCCCATATTCTTTCACCTGCAGAAACCGCACTCTTCGAGTTCGACACACAGTGCGAAGAGGTTCGACCCCAGAAGCCAATCGAGTCCTGCACATCATTTTTCAAGTCACAGACCCCTTCCTGCCAAGACCTGTGCCTCGGTGGGAATCAGGTGAGCGTTACAGAACGCAAAGCCCACCACAATACTCCTACCCAGGCGCAATGGAAACCTCAGACACTGATCAACTAGCCCAGTTGCTCGGAGAATTAAGAGCAGAAGTGCATGCAGCTCGTCAGGAAACGAACTCTCTAAGAAGAGAACTGATAATTTCCAAAGAGCGAACTAAGGACCTCGCTAGGCAGTTGCTACAAACGCAGGCAGGACAGACACCTTTGCCCGTTCCAGGAGGAAGTTATCCTTCTGCATCATCTTTAAATCCAGTGCAAATCAATCTGCCCGGTAATGTGCCCTTGGCGCCGCCCGAACGCTTTTCTGGTGATCCAAAGAAATTTGTGGTGTTCATCAACCAGTGCCGCTTACACTTCTTATGTCGACCAGCTGCTTTCCCACCAGACCAAGGTGGCTTTCGTGCTTTCTTATCTCAGTGGCAGCGCCGCAGATTGGTCAATCCCTTTAGTCACCCAGGATGATCCGGTTTTACATGATTTCCAGGCCTTCCAGTCCAGCATGGAGAAACTGTTCGCAAGACATGCACAAGGGCAGGCCTTGGACAATGAACTTCTTTCATTACAACAGGGTAATCAAGACCTCTTGACTTATATAGCCTCATTCAACAGACTTATAGTGGAAACTCAATGGCCCGAGGATAAGAGAATAACGCTTTTCTACAGAGGCCTGCGTGGAGAGCTCAAGGATGTGTTAGCTCAAGTTGTGAATCCTCCACAAGAATGCTCAGACTATATTGACTTAGTTGTCCAATTGGACCACAGACTGCAGAACAGGAAGGCAGATCGTTCCAAATTTGATACCCGAGTGTTTTCTAAACCACAAACCTCTACTAGGGGAGCTGACACGGTGGAACCCATGCAAATAGGGGGCATGAAAGGACCTTTAACCCAGAAAGAGTGGGAAAGAAGAAGGCAGCTGCAATTATGCCTCTATTGCGGAAACTCAGGACACTTTCTTCGGGACTGTCCAGTGAAACCAGCTAAGAAGGCTGTAGGAGCCGCGGATACCTGTACCACAAATTCTGAGCAGGGAAACGACCTAACCCGACAAGAGTAGAGGTCCTCTTGCCGAACGTTAAGATATGTCCCGTGACCTCGCATTTCGTGGTACCCATGGTCCTCATTAGTCCTGAACGTCCGGATCGTGTGCATGCAATTGAAGCTTACATCGACAGTGGAGCAATCGGAAATTATGTGGACCGTGAAATGGTATCAAGGATGAATCTACCCCTTGTCCCTAAGGCTGTAAAAGACATCATTACTACTGTGGATGGCATGGAGATAGCCTCCGGACCAGTAACGCATGCCACCCAAGAAGTGACGCTAGTGAGTCAAGATGGACACCGGGAGAGAATTGTGTTTGATGTGATCAAGGCTCCTCAGTTCCAGATCATTCTGGGAATCCCTTGGTTAGAGAAGCACAATCCTCAGATCGATTGGCGAGCAAAGACGGTTCAGTTTCCAGAATGTTTTACCACTTGTTATCCTTGGCCTGATGTTTCACTGGCGGCAATCTCTTCGGAGGAGGTTCCCAAATTACCTCCCGAATACCAGGAATTCCAAGACGTCTTCCGGAAGGATCAAGCTAACACCCTGCCTCCTCATAGGTCTTACGACTGTCAAATAGATTTGATACCCGGAACAACTCCTCCTTGCAGCAGGATTTATGCCCTCACCGAGCCAGAGATGCAGACAATATTTTGACCAATACCTACCTAACGGGTTTATTCGTCCTTCAAAATCTCCAGCTTCATCGGCTTTGTTCTTCGTTCCGAAAAAGGAAGGAGACCTTAGGACTTGCATAGATTATCGCGCCCTGAATCAAATCACTGTTAAAAACAGATACCCGTTACCTTTGATCCCTGAACTCGTGGACCAAGTCAAAGACGCATGTTTATATACAAAATTGGATCTCAGAGGAGCCTACCACTTGGTACGGATAAAAGAGGGCGATGAATGGAAAACGGCCTTCCGCACCAAGTACGGGCTATTCGAATATCAATTGATGCCCTTTGAACTTTGTAACGCTCCTGCCGCTTTCCAATATTTTATGAACGATGTCCTTAGAGAACTCATAGACGTGTGTGTTGTTGTCTACATTGATGACATCCTTGTCTATTCATCATCCGAAGAGGAACACCAGAGACACGTTAAAAAGGTTCTCGAGAGATTGCGTCAACATAATCTTTTTGCTAAGCTTGAAAAATGAGATTTCAACGTAACTGAAGTCGAGTTCCTGGGATTCATATTGTCACCTAACGGAGTCCATATGGATTCAAAGAAAGTCGATGCAATCATCAAGTGGCCATCACCAACCTCTGTAAAAGGGGTTCAAAGCATGTTAGGCTTCGCTAACTTTTACCGCAGATTTATTCCTGAATTTTCTCGGATAGTCCAGCCCATCAGCGCTCTGTTAAAAAAGAACAAACTTTTTGAGTGGTCTTCTGAAGCAGAACAAGCTTTTCAGGACTTAAAAGCTAAATTCATTTCTGCACATGTTCTAAAACATCCTCGCCCAGAACTCCCCTACATCATGGAAACGGATGCTTCCAGTCTTGCTATGGGGGCAGTTTTATCACAAAGAGATCCGGTCACACACCAGTTACACCCTGTAGCCTTTTGGTCCCGCAAGTTTTCGGCTCCCGAGATCAACTATTCAATTACAGACAAGGAACTTTTAGCTATCAGATCGGCCTTTAAAGCATGGCGGCATTATCTTTTAGGAGTCAGACACACAGTCACCGTAATGACTGATCACCGCAATTTACAATATCTAAAGACGGCCAAAGCTCAGTCTTCCAGACAGCTTCGCTGGGCTCTGTTTCTGGCTGAATTTGACTTTATAATTACTTATCGACCAGGCAGTAAGAACGGAAAAGCAGATGCCCTCTCCCGGATGGGAGTAGATGAACATTTGACCAATCCAGAACCAATACCCATAATCCCAGAACAAAGGATTTTGGGTTTGGTCAGCACTCAATCTTTTGAAGACATCAAGACCACGGTTAAATCACTCCTAACTCCGGCCGATTTGCAGGACTGGCAATTAAAGGGAAAAGAATTCTCAGTGGATCAAGACCTACCATATTTCCGAGGACGATTGCACTTGCCCTGTGAGAAAATACAAAAACAAGTAATTTCCTGTTATCACGACTCTCTAATGGAGGGTCACCCTGGCATTACCAAAACCATGGAAAAGATTAAAAGACATTTCTGGTGGCCATCATGGAAAAAGGATATTAGAGACTTTGTAATCTCCTGCGGTGTGTGTGCCCAGAATAAAAGTCAGAATCAGACACCAGCCGGCCTATTACAGCCACTAGACATCCCTCCCTGTCCATGGCATACCTTGTCCATGGATTTTATCACGGACTTACCTCCATGCTCGGGGTATACTACCATTTTAGTAGTCGTGGATCTATTCTCCAAGATGGCTCACTTCATTCCCCTGAAGGGTCTACCTTCAGCCTCAGTATTGGCTCGAGAATTCTTGGAAAACATTGTTCGCTTACACGGTTTTCCCTCGGTTTTAGTCTCTGATAGGGGAAGTCAATTCATCTCCCACTTCTGGCGCAGTTGCTGTCGTCCAGCCCAAATTGATGTAAGACTTTCGACCAGTCACCATCCCCAAACTGACGGACAAACCGAAAGGACAAATCAGACACTAGAACAATATCTACGTTGCATGCTCCAACAAACTGAAAACCCCTGGAAGGATATTCTTTGGATCGCTGAATACGCTTACAACAATTCGACTCATTCTGGAACTGGGAAGACTCCTTTTTTCCTATTATACGGACACCATCCTAGAACCTCCAACCTGGATCCTCCCCAAGAATTTGAAGCACCTGCTGTGGATCACTTGCACTCAGAAATCACCCGTGCTTTTAAGGAAGCCACTGCCCATCTGCAAAGAGCTAAAGCTCAATTCAAAAAAGGAGCAGATCGACACCGTAAAGAGGCCCCTCACTACGCTGTAGGAGATCAGGTCTGGTTATCCACTAAGCACCTGCCTCTAAAAGGACCCCGCACCTTCATCCCGAGATACCTTGGACCCTATCTCATATCTGCCATAATTAATCCGGTGGCTGTCAAATTGGAATTACCTACGCATATGAAAATACATCCAGTATTCCATGTCTCCTTATTAAAACCAGTACAACCAGAAACCCGATTGACTGAACTTCCAGAACCGGTTTTAGTAGATGGAGAACTTGAATTCGAAGTGAAGAACATCCTAGACTCCAAAATCTCCAAATCTAAGTTATATTATCTGGTTGATTGGAAAGGATACGGCCCCCAGGAGAGGTCTTGGGAACCCTCAGAATATGTCCACGCACCTCATCTGGTCAAGAAATTCCATCTGAATCACCCCAACAAGCCAAAACCCCCGGAGAAGACACGCTTAGGAGGGGCCTTGAGGGGGGGGGGTGCTGTCATGATCACTGTTCCCAATGAGCCAGGACCAGCCCAACGTCCTTGGGAGCAGGCCCCTAACCCTAATCCTAGGCACCAGGCTCATCAAAACCATCGGTCCTGGCACTGGAAGCGCCGGGCTCATAATTGGTGTGAAAGTGCTTGGGTGGACTTACCTGCAGCAGACCATGCTGCTTACTTACCAGCCACTTACAAGCCCTCTGTGAACAGGAACTACTTTCTTACCTGGGTGGGGCAGCTCCACTCCCTGGATACAGCACTGGAACTCTTCTGGAAACTGGAACTCTTTTCTTACTTAGGCGGGGCCGTGGAAGAAGACGCCTCATCACTCCAAGGCTATTTAAACCACACCCGATAGATGAAACGTGCTTCACGTTATTCTGCATCTGCAGCAGAACGCTCACCGAGTCTGTTCCAGCCTTTCCTCTTTCAATCCTGAACCTGCAAGAATTATACTTACCATTTCTGTATCCAGTCAACATCAGCACCTGCAAAAGACCAGAAACAACAGGTTAGCAAGACAAACTCTACACACGGTGCTTTCTCACCTGATCCATCAGCAGCGGCCGTGTCTTCACGCTGCACCTTCGCCTGCAAAGACAAAAGCATTTGTATACTTACCGGCACGCCGTGAATTCCGGATTTCTTCATTCTGCATCGCCGCCTGAGAAGACAAAGTATAGTTAAAACTTACTAGCATTCCGCTGACTCCGGCGCTGCAAACCAACATCTGAAAGACAAAAGAAAAAGACATTAAGCAGGTATTTACTCACGCCCATCACGCTCGTCGCAATAAAACACCTGTGAATACTCCGGCGTCTCTTTAACACAAACTAAGCTGCAAGGAAAGAGACAGTTAGAGCGCTTGCCATACTTACGAATTTACAGGCGCTTCACTCCATCTTCCATCCCAAGAGTCCTGCAATACATAAGGGAAAAGCATTATACAGAGTCTTCAATATTAACTTGCCACGCATTTAAAGACTATAAAGACAAAAGGTGTCCAGAAACTCACCGCTCGTGCAGATAACGACGGTAACCATCCTCTGAATTCAAGAGGCCAATGTTTCACCAGTGAAGGAACTGGCAATGGCACCCTGCACCAGACGCAGATGGAGAGCCCAGCATTCACCTATCTAAGGTGAGCATGTTGACCTGGGGGGGGCTCTACAGAAAAGCTGGGAAGAGAGAGAGAGAGAGAGAGGGACATTCAACAACCCAGGCCATTAACCCCCATATTCTTTCACCTGCAGAAACCTCACTCTTCGAGTTCGACACACAGTGCGAAGAGGTTCGACCCCAGAAGCCAATCGAGTCCTGCACATCACTTTTCGAGTCACAGACACCTTCCTGCCAAGACCCGCGCCTCTGTGGGAATCAGGTGAGCGTTACACTGGCTCCTCAAATGGCAGGCCCAGCTAGCTTCTAGATTTCCCAGTCTCTGGCTCCCCTGCAAGGTTTAAGGCCTTTCCAGTAACCAGCTTTTCTGCTGGCAAGGTTGACCCTGATGGCCTTGGTAGCTCTCCTTACCTCTCTGCTAGTTGTTCTCCGCAAGAGTCCAGAGGTAGATCACCTCCAGGAATAGAATGGAAAAGAGAAGGGAAAAGGCCCTTCGCGGATTAAAAACTGGTTCCTTATACGGCTGGTGACACTCCATTATCATAATTCCCACAATACAGATTGGCTAGCTCGCTCCCTCCACTCCCCAATACGCCCACAGCCTGCTGCTAGGACAAGGAGTTGGAAGGTGGGGATGATTTGAAGCACTTCACCTGTGTATAAGCACTATATAAATGAACAATAAATAAATGATGGAGGCTGAAGGATGAGAAAGATTAATCATCCCAAAATGAGTTTAACTTTCCAGTGTTCATAGAAATCTCACAATGTGGCAGCTACCTTAATTTTTCAGATACTGCAGGCTCATATATATATATTTAAATTCAATATTTGATGCTGAGTCGGAAAATACTAATCTTATTTTGGCAAGCCCTTCCTGGGAGGAGTTATACATTTTTTTTCGATTTGCTCCTGAGCTGGAATTTTTACAAATCTGACCCAAGATTCAACCTTATGTTCACAATCTATCACCACACCAACTTTCCATTTCCTCTGAATTATTGGCAAATAATGCACGCGGTTGGGTACCACGCATCAGTTCCCAAAACTTTGTGGTGTTTTTCTCTAATGCAGAACTAGCAATGGCATTCCAAGTTTCTTGTTGCATATGTTTTTTATACTCAATCAACCATTTGCGATATTGGGCCTTAACCAGTGTGATGTAATTACCAACCATGCTAGGGGACTCTGGGCTGAGCTGACACAACACTTTTACCAATACATTTTCTAAACTCCTGCTTAGCAGCTGCAATATTTGAATTATAATCAATTCCCGAATGAACTCTTGTTGCTTCTTTCTGATTTACAGTTCAATTAATGCTTTATCTGTGAGACCATATTTACAAAAGCTTGGACAATGTCTATTCTATCGCATCTGGCATTTAAATCTTCATAGTTTGTATTAAATGTAGATATAAGAGAGTGTGAGAGCTTGGATACCTTAATTTTTTGTCATTCCAGCGAATCCTATTTCCTTTTGTGTTAGTCGATATGTCCCCATCTGAGGCTACTAGTAATTGGTGATCAGTTTGCTAAGTTTTTGTAGAGCAAACAGTGGAAAATGGTCACTTTCACTTGCAAGGAATTATGGCCATGTCTCTTATTAGTTGGAGACCTATCTTGTTTTATGAATATGTAGTCTAAGGTTGTGGCCAATTTTCCACTTATACGTGTATAGGCCATAGGAGAGCCATCCCCCCCATTCAATCTTGTCAATGTATATTTTTCCATTAAGCTTACCCATTGTTTTCCTCTTCGCCTTGCAGCGCAAGTTGAAATAACCGGTTCAGAGGAATGGGTAGCACATTGATCTTGATCTTCTAGCTGGATCGATGCATTAAAAGCACCTACTATAACTATAGGAACAGATCTGTTAAACTTCTTAAGCACGTTACTCAGTTATGACATTCACATTTGGTGCACTATTATTCTGTGGGTCATAAACATTGATTAAAATGAAGCGATTTGGGCCTATATGCAGGTCTGCTATTAGGACAGTCTTCAGTGTTTGATATTTCAACAATTTCCCACGGCGAAGCTGCCGATATCAGCCCACCTTTTGGTCTTCCTTTAGCTCCTTTTATTACTATTTTGGTAAGAGTGGAACGCCTGACGAAGTCGACCGGATCGCACAACCAGGTCTCCTGTAATGCCACAAGAGTAATTGCTTAGAGAAGATATTAGACCTCCGTCACTGAAAATATGAGAGAATCCTCTTGTGTTGCATGACATTATCGGATGAATGTCATCGAGACATTTGGGTGAAGTGATTTTTAAAGATTAACGGCAACCATTGCCAGTATCCACTTTCTGCTTCACCACTAACTGGTCTTGGTGGATATACCTGCCTTTTTTCAACTGCAGGTAATTTATTAGCCTCTTTTCCTAACCTGCCCTGTTTTCCAAACGTTACATGCCCAGCTGGCTTACTAATTTGCTGGCTACATGTATGTTTACAACATGAATTACCTGTAGTTATCATTTCATTGTGTGTACTGGGGTCTATTTTCTTGGCTGGAACTAAGCACTGTGTATTTGTGACACTGGGATCAGTGTTACCCGAGACCAAATTTGAGAGCTCTCGCACCAGGAGGGTTCACTTTACTCACTGGTATTTGTGCACTGGTATTTGTGCAATGACACTAATGTACCCTGATTTAAAGATAGTCTTCATGCAACATAACATAGTCTAACAATGACGCTGTCTTAAAGTGTACATTTGTGACATTATTAAAACTATGATCTACTTAGTCCACCAATAATATATCTTCAGACAGTATAACACGTAACGGAACAATGTTGTGGAACAGTTTAAGAACTGCAGCCCGGTTCAGAGGGGGGTGGGCGTAACCATTTGATGCTATGGCTTGTAGCTGGAAGACCGTTAACGAGTTTTCTGCTTTAGCTGTTCTTTCATCTTTTTGTAGGCTAACCATCCTATTCTTGTCTGCTCTATTCAGAGGAGCCCAAATTTCAGGAAGATTATTCTGGGCTATTCAACTTTTTTACTTTTAGAGTATCCGGTTATAATGTTTGTAGGGGTGGCCTGAAGGCTAGAAATAAATGCCCTTGGGAAGTACACAGTTGCGTTGCTTCTGCTTTATATTTGTAATTATATCAGCAGTGATTTTACTACTTCTATCACCAGTGATATTAAATGGGAATTCAGGCGGTGCTTACGGCATGATATTTTTTTTCTTTCTCCCTCGTAATCGTTTCGCATACATCACTGCCTGTGATATATTCTTTTTCCCCTTTGTTTTAATGTTGCTTTTTGGGGCGTTTATGTTACTAGCATTTATTTGATTAGTATTTGCATAAAGATATAAGGAATCAAATGAGTTTTAGAAGGGGGACTGAGTACAGGCATTTCAGTATTTGTGGATTGGTCATGCACAATTCTTCTTTCTCTGTTAATAGTTTTGTGTAGCAAGAGGGATTACAAGTCAATTTTATTATCCGGCTTCTGGCATTTATCTAATAACATTGTTAACAAACGTTTGAAAGCCTGAAACATCTCATCTGATGCTCTGTGTACTGTCTTTTCTATCTAATCGTATATTGGAAACCTGATTAGTTACCCGCGTGTTCAATTCAACTCCCATGTGTAGGGGGTTTAAATCTTTTTCTGTTTCTTTTCCCCAATCTGTGATTCCAGCCCGTGGATTTATTACCCCAGTTTTCGATAAGGCAGGAGTAGGAGCATATGCCTCATGTGTTTTTGCAATGATTTCGGGATTACAGATGTCGTGGTCATAATCACTTTGTGCTACAGATTTAATTAAGCACAAGGCAGGGACATCCGGGGCACTTAGTGGGGGTAGTGTGTCTAACAGAGGACCTCCATATCAACGCTAATCATACTGAGATCTATTCCCAGACCTGGTTCATTCAATGGCCTAAAGTTGCAATGAGAGGATGAATGTATTTGGGCCTCAATTGTTTGGTTACAGTCTTGAACACTTGCTAGTAGAGCTTCATTACCCACGACTTCCACAGAGATGGCTTTAGATTTATCTTCACATGTACCTTCACATGTAACCGATAGCGCGTCATCGTGGATAACACCATTATTGATATCTACTTGAGGACACCGTTCTACTACCCCATCAAATCTGGATTTCTTTATGGCTTCGCTTGTATCAGATGCAATTTGGATCACTTCCCCACTATTATTGACTTTAACAGCCGGTGTGAGTAGATTAGTCACTTATTTGGAACCAAGGCTTCTGAGTGATACCTGTAATTCATTTGTCAACTGTAATGCAGCCTGTTCGGCATCAGTGTCTAAAGGTGCAATTGTAACAAATTTTGGATAGTAGTTGGTCATCTTCCTAGTAATCATTTGTGTTGGAGGCTTCGAGATGATCTGGGTAAGACATACCCAACGCAATTTCGATTTCACTTTGATCTCTTTACCATGTATAGTGCTAACAGGTGTGTCATTCACAGATTTTATTTGGGTCTCCATTTTGGTATATAATGATGCGAGACTTCTAGCACCAGTACAAGAATTTGGTACTACAATATACTAAGTGTGTTGGTATCTGCACAACAAAAATTATATAAACACAATTGAAGTAAGTGTCACAGGACACTACACTAGTGAGTGATCACCAAATCGCCAGGTTCATGTAACTGGTTGCTTTGTTTTGGCCCAGATCAAACGCATTACTGCTGTACTGCTGTACTATAGTAATTACCAGTATGGTCAAACTCTTTTCTTGCGCTGCTTATGCTGCATATTTCACTACTAGGATAATATCCCACTCCTACAAATTAAAATAACAGGGAAAATACCAGTAAAAGCAAAAAATACAAAATCTCACTACGGATAAATATAACACCAGCTCAAACAATCTCAATTTTAAGTTTTAGTTGACAACACAGGCTTAGAAGCTTAAAAGCAGGCACATCCGTTATACTGCAGTTTTACTGAAATAGTGCAGTGAATACTGGGCTGGGCAGCTGTATAGCCACAGAGCTCACTCTCTCTGCCTCTTACTTATGATGGATGGTATTCATTTGCTATTGACAACCACATAGCAAGTGAGTACCGATAACTTCTGTTTATATTAAATTAACACTTGTGCTCTTATGAACGACACATATTCTATTTCAGCCACTTTCAATTGATGCATATTAAGTAGAATTACACAATAATAGCCTTAGCTCTGAGAATTAAGATAGACTGATTGTAGTTCCATACACTGCTAGTGCCAACGGCAGCAACTGTGTGTTCGATGTGCCAAGATCAATGTGATAGCTCGAAGTTTTATGTAAGGTCATCAAACTCCAGGTATCACACTAGCACGATATCACCACTGCTTCTACCCAGTAGCACACACTTATAATTCTGTTGTTCAGAACCACTACTTTTAACTGAAAATATTTACTATGATCCTTTTGCAGTTTTCATTGCGATAATTCTATTTTGAGTATTAGTAGTGCTACTCACATTTGTCACACAAACTGCTCATGCTCCCTGTGTTTCACACTTGTCTCATGAGGATGCAGCTCCACACGGTATGCAGCACGGCGCGCACACCGCTGCGGCGCAGCCACAGGTCACAGTCACACATTCAACTAGCAAACTCGGTCCGAGCACCATATTCACTGAGATGTTCTATTTAATGCACTACAAAGCTCTCTTAGGGGTGTCCCGCTTTCACAAGTCACATCGCGCTACGCAGCTGAAGCAGCTTAACAGCGTAACAGTGGGCGACTTGTGAAGCGACTTGATAGAAGCGCGCATGCATTCAAGCGTGTGACCAGCCCTTATGTTGTCTTCTGGGTAGGGGGCGGGGCTTCACCAGGCTAGTATTCAATGTTCTTCTCCAATGCTTTCAGTAAACAGATGCAAGTCCTCCACAGCGCAACAGCGGGCGACTTGTGAAGTGACTTGCGGAAATATGAGAAGGCCGGAATCATAATTTTCTTCACAACTCAAATTGAATACCTCACAGAGAATTCACATTTACATGGTACCGAGGGGCTTCTTATCCCCTTTAGTATTGTTCCGGGATCAGCTCACTGGGACACACAATTCTCTTTTAATTCAAGAAAAGGTGGCCCAATGTTAATCTATGGCAAGGCATCACCTGGGAGTTCATTATTCCATATGTAGCCCACACATTTTATTTTTTAAAGTTTAATTTCTGTTCTGTGACCTGACATGTACATCTGTTTATCAGCAGGTCCTGTTTCTACAGCGTTTGAAGATCCATTAGTGACTCAGTAGGCCATTTCTTGAGGTAGAGTCAGCCCTAAAAAGGTAATTTCTGTTGCCCACTAATGCACAGTTGATAGGGAGGCAAGACATTACAGGTCATTTCTGCTGGCGGCTTATCTACCCCTCCACAATTCTGATCTAATTCTCTAATTCCTAGCATTTAAACTGAACACCAGGTCTGCTTTTCCTGGTGGGCCCAGCCAAAGGCCTTAAGGTCACAGTTTCATTTCAGTGGAAAGACAGAAGCTGCATCCATACTTCTGAAAATACAGCTTTTAAATCTACAAGATGTGTTTACATGTAACATTTAGCTTGAGATCCGGGCATGTTTATAATACAATCTTTCTTTACATACATTTTGGACAGCTATAAGTAGTTATATAGAAAAGTATTGCTCACTTATCCAACAAGTAGGCCTTTCCATTTAAATGTTAGTTTATTTGTGTAAAGTAAGTCGTTCTCCGAAATATATCACTTGGCTTCACTTTTTAAATATAAGGCACAATTCCTCCTTTGTATTTTTCGAATGTGCAGCATTTCAGTGCATCTTTTCCCATGTGTACTGCTGCAGTTTTGAATCTGTCAAAAGGTCAATTTTCCCAGTTTACACAGTCATCATCTGCAGCACCACACGTCTTTTCCCATTCATTGGACATATGCAGCAGTTTTAAGCGCTCAAGTAGATTCCCTTTCACTTGAGCGCCTGTCAATTTTATTAGAGTGTAAATAGGCCCATTTCTTGCATTTCACTAGGCCTTATGTCGGAAATGACTGTTTTGTACTGGATTTTATATTTCAATGGCACTCTACATTAGCCAGCTTGACTCTCTCAATAGGGGCCTAGTATGGCCTCTCCATCTCTGTCACTCTGGAGCTGTATTTTCACCCCACACTGATGTTTTCTCCTTTATAGAACTACAGCCACAGAGGCATCCACTCTCATAAGGCAAAACCTAAAGCCTGGAGCACACAATCTCACCACAAACCGTACATGTATCCATCTTTACTTTATATAACCGATATGCTTGAAAAAAGCCAGACTAATTACCTTTGCTCATGAGTGTTTTGTTGGCTATTGGTTTTTGGCTTGTTTTAAGAGCTTTTCGGCAATGGATATGATGCATGCAATCATTGGTGCTTCCATCAGTGCATTGAGGAGGAACTTCTTTAGCAAGACCCCAAAATAGGGTAATGCTTTTCTGCCTTCCAGAGGGTTTGTACTGATGTTGCCTCAGACAAATAACTGCAAGCAAGTACATTCTTGCATTTAGATATCAATAACAGTCCCTGACTCTGTTGCGACACCCAAATGTGCTTGCTATGTGAGATTGGGTAATCCCCATCTATTACGTATTGGTTATGTTGGGGATGCGGGGAGGAGGGTGGCGCATTTCTTGTAGGGCCCTGATCAATACATATTGTAAAACAATGTTATTAGAAAGGGAATAATGTGCAGAAGATTGAAAAGAAGATCATAAAACGTTTGAGGAAGCCCCAAGTGGACCTTTTGATGTCCTTATGATTTTTTTGTATAGCTTTGTGTTGTTTGATCTTGCTATAGTGTGCTGCAAAATCTCTTGCCTAATCTAATGATACTCATTGTAGTGACCTCTGAAGGATAAAGGGCAGAGTCCGCCCTCCGATATGGGAAATGTATTGAAAGCATATGGTGAGGCACTCTCAACCTTCTTTGCACTGGTTAATAGCAAACATAGATGCGTTGATGTGGCATTTTGTGTTTTGCTTGGATGCAGTTTCAGCAATGGGTGCATGTAACCTTTGCAGAAACCAGCACATTGTCATGTTGTGTGAAGGGCGCGATTCACCCGTCCATGGAAATTGGTTGAGGAGCCCTCATGAACTGTTACTGTATCATATGGCGTGAATCCATTAGGAACGCATTTGTAAGTGCGAAAACTGAAAGTACATATTTCATAGTGTTGTGGGAACATGTATTTATGTATATTGTTTTTCAATTCGGGAGATGGAGAAGGCTGTGTAAAAAAAAAAAAAACCCACTGCCTCATTCAAGCAGACACGCTGTGGCACTAAAACACAAAAGATGAGAAAAGTTTAATTTTAACCAAAGTAAAATTGCGTGGGTTATATTGAATGTTAACAAATGTGCAAGCCATGTGTAAAGAGGCAACCGATGGTATAAAGAACATAAACAGATTGCAAGGCGGCACAGTTAGTTGGTTGCACAACCCGCTGAGTCGCTGCCTGTTGCAAAATGAAACTACTTTAGTTCTTATTTCAAAGGAAGTTTTACACCGCCACCCACCTGCACACACACAACCTCAGCCATGTCTCCTTTGCCACCACTCTCAGAACATCAAATACTTGACCCTCCACAAAATAAACACCCACCTCCACACGACAGTGGCTCTGAATCAACAGGTCCACAATCGTAGGAAAGGACCAATAACATCCTAGAACGAACAGTGACGCACCTCCAGAATGGAATCCATCCAAGCACATAACTAATTGTCCCTACAGGTGCGTCGATATACACAAGCATCACTCACCACAACAGCTCGGAAACGCACTGCACAACCCATCCAGGGACCCTCACGGCATCACCTAAGGATGAGCTATTACTTAGTCGCTCGGTATCACCTGTGGACACCTACACAGCACAAGTTCTCTCCTAGAAACTAAAATGCTCACCCTGACCTCGCAGCAAATGTCAGTAGGATAAGAACATGAATGTTCTTGGTCTTTGGCCTGATGGTATTTACTTACAACACTGACTGACGGAGAGAGCGATCGAATTGTACCTTAGAAGATTTAACACCAGGCATATAAATAAGTTTAAGCCAAGAGGAGATAAGAGGCTGCCTATACTTACACGAACACAGCGAATTAGCCATGAAGAACACTACCAACTATAAAGAATAGCAACTAATGCTATAAATGATGGACATTATACGCATCACCAATAAGACATCATAAGCATCATTGATACAGTTAACCAATTTTCTCTGAAAATGTGTGTTTTTGCACAAGCTGATACTTTCATTGTCTTAAACCTTGACAAAGCCCAGAGGGCAAAACATATGGCCATTATGTTGGTTCAAAATTAAAACATTCACGTGGAAACCCACTTATGTAAATGTTTACCACTTTAGGAGTACAATGACAACGTTCTGGGAGCAGTTCAGTAGAATCTTTCATTGTCATTCGTAACGCATATTCATTGCTGGTAAATTTTCTTTTGCTAATGTATTTGGGCACAGGACTACCGAAATGTATTGTGCATATGTTTTGGTCAGGGTCTGGGTTGGATGTCTGGTTCTGTAGACCCTAGCAGCCCATGTACACAGTCAATAAGTTAAAACCTTCTCACAGCTGAGGTGCAGAGATTAAAACTGTTAACCCATTTATTTGTAGTTCTCAACCAGCTGACATCTATGCATTTTTGAGAGTGTGTTAAAGGAGCATTACGAAACTTCTAGAAGACTAAGCATAATTGGTCATATCCAATAGGCAAAAGCTTATAGAGTGCATGTCATTTGGACGTTAGATTTGCCAATTCCATGTCCCCCAGAGGTATCTCCTGCTTGCTAGTGGATGCCCAATATCCAGGAACTGCTTTTAACTCCTACTCATCAATGTCTTATTCTGTTCCCTGCAGTTAATACACACACTATTGTAGGTGCGGGTAAAAGGCTTTGTGTATAATGCGATGGGTCTGTTATTTTTCCTTGGTATTCTGATCATCTTTATTTATTTTGCAGTTATTCATCATTTCTCAACCAAGGAGCGGCGAATTAGAGCAATCAAGGAGATGGCACGTATTCTAAGGACAGGAGGTCAGATCATGATTTATGTGTGGGCCCTGGAGCAAAAACGACGGAAATTTGGAAAGCAAGACATCTTTGTTCCTTGGAATACTGAGCCCTCTTCAAGGAGTCATGCCCCACACGCAGGGAATAAACCAAAAAGCCAAGATCATCGAAAGAAGTCTGTTAACCACTGCAGTGGCAGTATCGATGGTGCCACCAAAACCTCAGTAGAAGAGAAGGAAACCTTCTACACGTCATTTGAAAAATCTTTGAGGTGGAAATTATTTTCAAAGTCACTTGATTCAGTATTAGACCTTGGCGAATGCAGCAGCAACAAGGATAACCTCCCGCCCACCAATGAGCAAAGCTTGTTTAAGGAGTGCAGTGTTAGCTTAAATAGAAAAAAGCTATTTGAACAAAAGGAGACTGGAACCTCAAAAAAGGGAGATAGCCAGATCATGTTTACACAGCCCAGGAATAACTCAAAAGATGATGCTTCTCGGGTTGATGTCTCCCTTTTGCCACATTGTTGCAGTGATATACTTCGAATTGGTTCTGGGAGCACCTCTCGACACCCCCCCTCAGAAGACTTGATGCACGATTGTAGCAGAGTATCTTTACCTGATCTGGTCTCCCATCGCAAAGGGCTGCGGCTTAAAAAACAGATAAAAATTCATTCCCCTCCTAAGCAAATTGATTCCTGTAAACACTTGAGCAAGAGCAAGGCTAGTATCTCCCTGTTGGATATGGATCAAGATATTGAGATGCATGCTTGCAAGAATCTGGAGCAAATGAGTTCCAATGGTGCTTGCCTAAGGTATTACCATGTTTTTAGAAAGGGGGAACTGGTGGAACTGATAGAACATCACATTCCTGAACTGCGTGTAGTGCAGGCCTTTTTCGACCATGCCAATTGGTGTGTTGTTGCAGAAAAGGTTCAAGTGTGGAAGATCTAGAATTTTGCATCCTGCAATAATTGCTTGAGCCCTTTCTGGCACAAGAGTGAACCTATTTTTTTTTCTTTTTCATGAACAATGTTCACCATTATTTTTTTATATTTTGAGAATCTACTTTTTAAATATTTATTAAGTTGATATGTTTTATCTTCCTGTTTGCAAAAGGAAAATGATCTTGCATAGTTTATACAAATACTCTGAATTCATTGTGGCAGTATTAGTTATTTACAATTGAATTTTAGTATCAATCCTTGAGTGCTATTGTGTTTTATACCTTTTGTGAACAATGTTTTTTCTAGTCATTTTATAATAAAAACACTTTGAAAAACTTGGTTGCATCCTTGGTTGTAGTTTCCGAGTTTCTGCACTAATGTTCAGCCTCTGAACAAATTAATTCAATGATAAATTAACTAATTGATGTGCCTAGGCATTGTTGAAATCCATACATGGGACGGCTGGTACATTTTAGATGGAGCATTTATTTTACTAGATAAAACAAAGTAATATGGATAGCATTTAATATAGTCTTTTCACCGAATTAATTTTCCTCAAGAGCTTTTTTACCTAACATTTTTAATTGAATGTATTTTTCACCAAAAAACATTCATTGAAGTTTCTAACATTGAAACCATTGTAATTTGTGCAGTTTTTTACTGTATTAACATTAAATGTAAATGTATTTTTGGGTGGGGTAAGGTAATGTTTGGGGTGTTTGTAAGGGTTCAAAACAGGGATTTGGGGGGACCCCCCCCCCCAAAGAAAAAATAAAATAAAAAAATTTATTCGGCATACAGGTTGACAGGGGTCTCTCTGGCACTGTCTAGTGCTGAACGTCATTGATGACTGTATGCAGTCATCGGGCGCTGTCCAGTGCTGAAATTGCTTGCTGACGCTACACAAGTCAGAGGGAATTGTCCAGTGCTGAACTAGATTGTTACTGTATGCAATCTAGTTCAGCACTGGACAGCTCCCTCTGAATTTATGCATGTTTTGCCAATTGTTTTTTACATGAACTGCATTTAATGATTTCACACAAAATGAATATACCGAGACTCTTTATGGTAAAAGTGTTTCGGTATATAAACTCTTTTCACTTTATGTATGTAAATTCGGTGAAACAGTTTTTGGTGAAAAAAAATCATGCCCTCGATTCATTTTCTTAGAGGTAAAGACATGTAACCTTTTTATTTATGTTTCATTCTGATAATTAGAACACCCTAGCGGGTGTTTCGCGATGCAGTTTGGTCAATCTGCGGGCTATACAAACTGGTATAGCCCGCAGATCGATTACAGCCCGCAGTTGTGGTTTATAGTGCTTACCTAATCCCATGGAGCTGGCGGCGGGCATGTAAGGCTGTAAAGTGAACGCGTTGGTCGGCGTATTATTGCAGATCGGAAAGAGTTAACTTTCCGTTCCGAAATACACGGTCCAAGACCAATGTGTGCCATGTAGCCCCGCCCATGGAAACACGGAAAGGAAGACTAAGGAAACGCTTTCCGTTTTCATATTACAAGGAAAGCGTTTCCATAAGTTAAAAGGCGCAGACATGAGCTGCATTGTACTGGAATGTTGAACGTTTGGAAAGCTTTTTTGCCAGCAACAAAATGAGAGTGAATCGCGCGGGCAGCTCTTCACGTTGATTGGTGAATGGAAATGGCAATGGAGAGAAAGGGCACAAAATTTTAAGTGGATAGCCTCCTAAATGAATGTATGTGCAGATGCCACTTGCAAATGTTTGGTAACTGCATGGTAGTGTGGAGTAATTGGTAGCTTAAATTTATGTAGTAGGGGAAAAAATAAAACGCGTGAAAAAAGCTTTCTTAAACACTGCGGGTTTTCTAATAGCACTAAAGACCTGCAGCTCGGGCCTTACTGCGTGTTATAGTCCCTCATACCTCGGTCTTCAGGGCCCATAATGCCCGGAACGGCCCTCGCTGCAGGTCTGTAATATTGCAATGAAATATAGATCTTGTTTGACGATTGGACATGTTCTTATTGCGTGTCTAAACTGTTCCCTTGTACACACCCAAGACTACATCTCTAGTGAAACACGTGGCCTTCCACTTTCTTGCAGTGTTCATCTGTATTTTCAGCCTGTTGCAAAGAAAATACTGAGTGTAACTTGGCTTCAATGTGTTGGAACTATTGGAAAAGTTGTATTCCTCAAGTTGAGAATATAAAATGCATTTACTAGGCCTTGGACAAGATATTTTGAAGATTGAATTGACATAAAGTTATGATTTCTGGTTTTGAATGTTGGCACAGTCCGCAACTCATAAATAGTTCCTAATTCCTCCTTTATAATATTTTGTCTAATGTCCAGCAAATGCATTTCAGATGTGTATTTTGAACTTGTATGCAAAAATGCATTCTACCGCAGGGCCATGAGCCTGTCAATGTGTTATGAGAAGAACTCAGGAAATGGCAACCTTTATGTTCAAAACTTTTACTTAGTACACCCTGTTTGCATTTTAAAAGCCTACATTTTGGAATTGTCACTTTTGTAAAGTGTTGCATGTGGTTTCAGTATGTGAGAATGATTTTGGAGCACATATAAAATGCTCCAAAGGACCACAAGACATTTTTTTGGGTTGTAACTTCCGTAACTTTGACAGTTGAATAAAATCTGCCCCCTTCTTCTGCTTAACTTCCAGACTCTGTCAACCATAACCAGCCGAGTGGTAATTGCCTCAGAAAAATAAAGAAGTCCTCCTTGATATTTATTTTGTGCACATATATTGATACATTTTAAAATCTTCTGTATAATTTGTCTTTATACCCCCAAGCTTTTTCTCTGCAACTCAGGTTGAAGCCTTGCCATTGTTGTTGCAGCCCACAAATCATACATATGTGCCAATTCAACCTTTATAATATCAAGGTGAGACTAAAAGATCCAAGTTCATGTTGTGTAACGGCTCAGGTTTTGAGTCCCAATTATACAGAGTGTGAAGGCATCATGAGGCAAGACACAAAACAGACTTAAAGTTAAAAATAAAATACTTTATTACATCAAATGACAGGATGGTAGAAGGCCTATCTTGCCCTATGCTAAGGTGGGATTTCCCGACCTGAACGAAACGAAGGAAAGTCTGAGTCAAAAGTTCATCTTAAAAGTCTGTCTGTGTCCAAAATCTATACTTGCCCTCACAACTAAAGCTAAACAATGTGCAGGGATGTCAATAATAAAAGAAATAATGTTTAACTCACAGTTCTGAGCTTCTTCCAGCTCGCAGCTCTCTTTCAGCTCCCCTTCCCCAAGTGTAAAAAAGTTCCACAAAGGTCTCAAGATTACCTTTCTCAAGTTCAAGGGGATGCAGTGCCAACAATCCTCCGGGTTCTCTTCCCAAAGTTACAAGATACACAGTTCAAAACAAAAGGTCTTGAGACTCTGTTATCAAGACAACACATGCAGTTCCTCAAGTCTCAGGGTCCCCTTCCACAAGACTTTAACTTTGCCACTTCTACTTCTTTCAGACCTTTCAAGAGTTCAACATGACCCTCCTTCTGGCTTGCCTCACCAGTTCACTTCCGATGTTTCTCCTTAATTTAGTTCACAATGTCTTTTGTTTTCCTCATTCAGGGCTTACTGGTCTAGGCGCAGTTAACAGACCACAGGGTCCACCCATCCCAGTTCGCGCAACCAAGATCTCCAAGTACCCCAGCCCACACGGGTTCTTCAGCACTTGTCTTTGTGTACTAAGTAGCTGTCACTAAGTTCCCCTTGGCCTCTTGGCTTATAACTTGTAGATTTACACTCCTCTGGCTTTTCCTTGTCAGCCTCCTGCCTCTGCTGTCACGTGCCACACACCCCTTGCCAGTCGTTGGCCTTGCTGCACTGCATTCACTCATAAAAGGTCACTTTGAGGAGATTTTGTTCGCACCCCACCTTTCTATGACACTTGCACCCTTTTCCATAATTCGTTTTCACATGGGCACCTTGGCTGGTCTCTTTATTTGCTTGGCCCATAAAGTTTCATTCTATTCAGTATTTAATATGCTTAACTTCAGGGTTTCATTCAATTCAGTGTTCAATATGCATACATGTAGCTTCATTTTAAGTTTCTATTCAGTTCGGTATTCAATATGCATTCATATTGCTTCATCTTCAGTTTCCATTCTGGTCGGTATTCAATATTTGATTTTGAGTATTTATAGCGCGCTTAAGATGGACTTAACCGTTTAAAGGCACAGTTGGATCTCTGGAAAGATGATAACCCAGATGAAATAAGAAGAAGCAAATCACCAGATTAACCATCCTGCCACTATTTAAATAGGAAAGTTTTGAGCCCCTATCGAAACTGGGCAAGAGTCTGAAACCCCCTACTCTCCAATGGTAGGTTATTCCAGAGTTTGGGGATGAAAACGGCAAATCTTCTATCTCTTTTCGATACGCATGAAAAATAACTGATCACTATAACAAAGCGACCTAGGGGGAGAATAGCAGCAGATTATGGCACTTAGGTATTCGGGAGCTAGCCTGTTTAAACACTTAAAGATCACACATGCCACCTTAAAGCTAATATGATCCTCCACTGACAACCAGTGCAATGATCTGCGGAGGGGCGACACATGAGCCGATGTGCCCAGTCGGCCAACCAATCTAACCACTGCATTTTATGCTTTCTGGAGCCTATACATCCGTTTGGTGGGAATTCCCGCCAGAAGGCTGTTACAATAGTCCAGATGGGTGTTTGATAGAGCGCCTGCCACTACAGTGATATTCTCCTCAGGAATAGGAGGTAACACCCGGCGAAGAATACGCAGAGAATAATGAACTGCCTGGACCTTTGCCCCAACCAGAGCTTCACAACCCAGATTATCCTGCCAAACGCAGCCTAAATTCTTGATTCTGGTGGAAAATTGAAGCTCCTCGCCGAGGATATATGGGACTGAGGATTCCCTTACGGCCTCTGTTTTGGCTGCTTTCAGCTGGAGCGGATTCTGTGCCATCCAGGTGTTTATCTCTTCCAGGCAGTTGTTAACCCTAAGTAAGGCATCCTCAATGTCGTCAATTTTGATGTACAATTGTGTATAGTCAGCGTACGAATGATAGCTCAGACCATGACCCTTTACAATATTCAATTCAGGCTGCATATACAGGTTAAAAAGCAGGAGGGACATTGAGGATCCCTGTGAGACCCCACAGTCCATTTCACTGGGGTCTGAGGTGAAGCCCCCAAATTTCACCCGCTGATGTCTATTTCCCAGAAATGACCCACACCATTTGCTAGCCTGTTCAGAGAAATTCACCTGCGTTCTGAGGCGCTCGAATATGCACTTGTTTTGCTTATTTTCGAGGACCAATATTTATTTGCGGTCCGTTAGATGCCCCCATGGTGTTTGAGCACCCTCCCCGAAACTCACCAGCTCTCCGAGTCTCCTTCCACCAGCTCCCGCTACTTCTTCACTTCTTCTGAAGCAGACAGGTCCATCTTTTCAAGCCCTGCTCGCCTGCTGGGTGTTTCCCCTCTGCACGCTGGCCATTTAAATCCCTCTTTACGGACGCGGGAGGCATCCTCTCTTCCTCGGGCTCCCTTACAGCTCCTGCTGCTCGCACTCTTGTCACGGAGGCTCCCAGACGTGCGGCAAGTACATGGCCTGCTGGCTTTGGACCCCACAAGTCCTCTAGAATATCTGTTGGCATCCTGGCTCCTTCTCTGGTGCCACCCCAGCTGCCTCCTCTCAAACAAGGTCCCCTGCTGGTCTCTCCCACACATGCCTCCTTGTTGCTCCCTTCTCTGCTCCACTGGTCTCCCTTTACACACTTGCAGCCCCTGGGCAGGCTGCAGGTGTGGATGCCTCATTAAACTTGCCTCTCCATAATTAAAAGGACATGCCTGACCCTCACAGCACTTTGTAGGCATTTTCCTCGCCGCAGTACTGTCAAGTGCTACATGTGGGGAAATGAGGGAATCCGCTTTATAGTAACCCTAAAGGTCGGGGGAGGGTTGGGTTGCTCCTTAATGGGAAAAGGGGATACCATGTCTCACCCACCTTACGCTTACCCTTAGCCCTTTTCACCTTCTTTCTGATAATTCTGGACTGATATCCTCTTCCATCATTTCCTTGGTCAATGGGATGTCCTAACAGTACCCCACAACTGTCTCTGGGATGCAGGATTCTTCATGAAAGGAAAATATGGAATACTGCATCTCACCTGAGGATGCTTCGGCTCCAACCCCTAAGCATACGTGACTCCCACCCATGCACTACCCGCTGCCAACCCTACTTGGTTTCAAAGCAAGAAAGGTGATCTTGCCCTCAGGCCATGTTGCATAATAAATTAGCATAAATTACAAGACCACTTGACCACTTAAAGCAACATGGCTTGAGTGGGCTGGCCCCTTCCTAGCTTTGAAGCTAAGCCGGGTTGGTTCCGGTTTCTGCCCGGATGGGAGACAGTCCACAGACCTAGATGCCATGCATTTCCTTAGTTTTAAATATTTCATAACACACTATGAAAACTCACAGCATCCGCATCGCATGTGGTCCCCTTGCCAGATTTACTTTACGTTCTTGCTGATAATGCTATAAGCACAATTACAAGAAAATGCTTTTTATATTTCATGATCAATTCATTTTCTCCATGTTATTCAAACAAAGGTTGAGCTTTCTGTTTTATGATATGAATGTTTAGAAGCCCTGGAGAACTATTTTATTCTAGCTTTCATATACCATTTTAGATATTCATAAAATTTAAACCTTCATAAAGATTATTTATATTGCTCAATATAGTATGTTCTCGAAATTCATGTATCACATAGTTGCCTCATATGTGAGGTTGCAGCTTTTTCATCATTTCCTCTTACCGATATCTCTTGACTAATCCAATATGTTGAAATATTGGTGACAAGGCAGGCGCTCTGCTGCCAGTCAAGTTTTCCTGCATTAGCTTATCCTCCAAACGCACATTTTCATGACTCCATCAATCTTCAGGGAGGCTTTGTTTCTTTGCTTTTTCAGCGTGTCTTCATTTCTTTTTCAAGTGTGGCAAGTTATTTGACTCTAAGGATTCTATACTTGTATTTTTCGCACTTAATTTTTCTTGCAGGTGGCTGGAAACAACTCCCTCCATAGCACAAATAATCCAATATGTTGACAATGCTTTTCGAAGGGATTGGTTCCTCCGACGTATTCCACATCTATGACAGGTAATCACCACAGCTGTGCTGCTTCGGAAAAATGTTGGCGTCTGCGTCCTGCATCGTGGATACGCTGTCCTCGAGGGCCTCCATCCAGCCGACGTCACCAGATGTTATAAGTAGGATGCACGACGCCCGTAGCCTCCGTTCCATTTTTTTCCACAAACGTGTTCGCTTCGGAGATCTCGGCACGCCTCGGTTCTTCTGAGTATTATTCTATCGGTTCTCCGATCCTGTTAGTTTGTGAAGATAACATGTCTTCTTCTTCTACCCTGCGGCCGGGTTTCAAGAAGTGTCGGGACTGCGGTTCCAAGATGTCGCTTACGGACCCGCACAACGCCTGCATCTGGTGCCTCGGTGAGGACTACACCACGGATGATTGTGACGATTGCCAGTCGTTAACATCGAAGGCCTTGCGGGAGTGGAAGAAGCTTTCTGTCGGTAGGGTTTCCAAGCCCCAAAAGTTGCTTGTCCCAACAAGCACCCTTCTCCTGCGGAATGGGATGCATTTCGTACGGAGATGATGGCGATTTTTCAGTCGCAGGGCTCCGTTCTGTGTGCGCCTTCGAAAGAAGCCAGCAGGGAACGTGCTAGGGCCACCGCTTTCACGCCTTCGGGCTCGGGTGGTCGGCGCGATCGGGCGCCTTCGAGGTCCTGATCAGCCAAGGAGGATCGCTCTAGTCGTGCCCGCTCCAGGCCCCGTCCACGACGCCCTCAAGACCGTCGGAACCTGTGATGTCTTCGAAGAAGACATCGGCACCATGTCTGTCGAGGCACTCTCTCAAGGCTCCACCTCCGAGGAAGTCGTCGGTGTCGAGGCCGTCGAAGGACACGCCGGGGGCTCCGCCCTCGAGGCCTGTGTCGAAGCCATCGGCGCCACGCTTGACGCTGAGTCTGACTCCTTTCGAGGATGCTTTATCGGAGGTACCCCGTGCTTCGGTCGAAACGCTGAAAGGCCCTGAAGAATATCTTTGAGCCTTTTTCTGTGCCCTCCTCCAGGGATTTATTCCAGCCTCTGGATTATATTTCTGAGGTGGAGGAAGGGTCTGCGGAAGGTTTGGTTCCGGATGAAGTTCCTGACTAAATATTGTCTGGTCATAGCCAGATTGAAGACCTACGTCTGTCTTTGCACGACGCCAGTGGTCTTGATACCTCCCCGGAGGTTGAGTTTGGCAGGCCTGAGCCTGGTACGCATGCTGACTCTTCACACAGGCGGCTGATGTCGAGGGTGATGGAGTACTTGGGGTGGTCTGCGCCACCAGTAGATTTTCTGCAGGCTGACCTGACAGATATCTTGGACCAAGGTCCACCAACTGACCAGGTACTGCCATTCCATATGGCCTTGCAACGAAGGGTGGCGGCGGCTTGGACTGCTCTGGAGAGTCTCCGGCAGTGGGTAAGTTGCCGAAAGTCCTGCCCAGCCTGTGGCAACCCCGGCTACTTGTCCATGCACCCTACTCCGGAGAGGTTGGTGGTGCAGGCGGCTACGGCCCCAGCAAAATGGGTGTCGTACCCTACCATCCCTCCTGATGGGGATGACAAATGTTTTCTTCAGGGGGTATGGCTTAGAAAGCAGCCAACTCCGTGTGTGCCTTAGAATGTTTCACTCACACTCTGTGGAATTGTTTCATTGGTGGCTGAACATATTCCCGAAGGGGAGGAACGGGATGGCTTTCTTGCCCTTGTACAGGATGGCAAGAATGCCATGTGTGAATCCGTTCAGTCTGGTCTGGTTGTGGCAGACTGTGTCAGCCGGTCCATGGCGGCGAGCACCGTGATGCGCAGATTTGCGTGGTTGCGGAAGTCGGGGTTTGCTCCGGATGTACAAGCCCGGCTTCTCAACATGCCCTTTGATGGTGACCATCTTTTTGGCAGCAAGGCTGACGAGAGCCTTGAGAGGTTGCAGACCTCCAAAGCTGCAGCAAAGTCATTGAGCACTGCAGTTCGACCACCTCTGCATTTTCGTCCTAGAGGACAGCAGTGGAGGGGAGGTTCCTTTCGATACTACTCTACCTTTGGTAGATCGAGGGGAGCTGCAAGTCAAAGGGGCCAACGTAGGAGTACCAGAGGTGGAAAACAAGGTACTCCAGGTGCCAAGGCCACTCAGGCAGTTGCCTCCTTGCCCTCAGGCACTGCCGCAGTTGCTTCAGCTCAGTCATGAGGCCATGTTCCATGGTTTGCCGCAGTATCTTGTAGAATGGCTTGCCATTACTTCAGATGTGTGGGTTCTGGAGATCATAGCCCACAGCTACTGTCTTCCTTCCTGGCAAGGCCTCACGACAATCCACCAGGGAATCTCTCTTTGAAGAGTCTGGATCCGCTCCTTGCGCAGGAAATCGAATCCCTGCTGGAGAAAGGCGCCATAGAACTGGTGTCTGTAGCGGAGAGGAACAAGGAATGGTATTCCCCTTATTTTTGGATTTCGAAAAAAGACGGGGATTGAGACCCATCATGGACTTGCATGGTTTGAACAAGCTCCTCAGGAAGGACAAGTTCAAGATGGTTACTCTCTCTCATGTCCTCCAGGCCCTTCAACTTCAGGACTTGTTGGTGTCTCTCGACCTCAAGGACGCTTACTTTCATGTGCCGATTCATCCCAAGCACAAGAAGTTCCTGAGGTTCGCGGTTGGCGAATCGCACTTTACAGTTTCGGGTCCTGCCGTTCGGATTGACCTCCGGCCCGAGGGTCTTCACCAAGCTCAGGGTGGTGGTGGCAGCGTATCTCAGGAAAGTGGGGATTCACATCTACCCCTACCTGGACGATTGGTTGATCAGGGCGTGCTCTCCCGAGCAAGTCCTGGATCATCTGTCAGTCACCTGCCACTCTCTTCACAGGCTAGGCTTCTCCCTCAACTTGAAGTCCCACTTGATGCCAACCCAGCGGCTCCAGTACATCGGAGCAGTGCTCGACACATCCCTGGGGCAGTGTTTCCCTCCCCAGGTGAGGGCTCGTCACATTCTGCAGATGGTGTACAAGTTTCAACATGCCCAGAGTCTCCCGGCGTTAGAGTTCTTGAGGTTGCTAGGCCTCATGGCATCCTGCATTCTCCTGAGGCCAGGCTGCGGATGAGATCTCTGCAGTGGGCTCTGAGGATGCAGTGGTCGCAGTCCTTCGGCAGGATGTTGGATCCCGTTCAGTTGCCGCCCTCGGTCGCCCAGGATCTTCTGTGGTGGGCTGTCGAAAGCAATCAGATGAAGGGGGCTCCATTTTGGCTACCCTGACCGGAGGTGACGATCGTGACAGACGCATCGCTCACGGGATGGGGAGCTCATGCCAACGAGTTGACAGCGGTCGTTGGTCTCTGTCAGAGTCCAGACTCCATATCAATCTGTTGTAGCTGAGGGCCATCAGGCTAGCTCTGAAGGCTTTTCTGCCGACTGTGCGAGGGAAGAATGTCCTGATTCTGACGGACAACACAGTGGCCATGCACTACCTCACCAAAAAGGGGGGGGGGCAGGGTCACTTCCCCTGTGCAGAGAGGCGATGCAGCTCTGGTTCTGGGCCATCCAGCAGGAAATTTCAATCTCGGCAGTTCATCTGGCCAGAGACGAAAACGAGGTGGCGGACGCTCTGAGCAGGCAGAGCATGGTCTCTCGTGTGGGAGCTGGCTCAGTGGATCTCTTCGCCACCGGTGTCAACCGGAAGTGCGAAAGATTCTGCTTGCGGTAATTTCCTCCAAGAGGAGCCTTAGGGGACACGCTCGTAGTGGAGTGGTCCTTCCCACTGCTGTACACATTTCCTCCAGTCCCCGTCATTCCACAAGTGCTGAGGAGGTTACGGCGGTTCGTTCCCGAATTATCCTCATTGCTCCGGCTTGGGCCCAGAGAACGTGGTACCCGGACCTTCTCAACATGTTCATCTGCCATCCACGCCGTCTTCCCTATCGAGACGATCTGCTCTCGCGAGACGGGGGTCCGGTTCTCCATCCAGAGGTCAAGTCCCTCAACCTTCATGCTTGGCTTCTGAAAGGTTGAGGTATAAGGATTGGGACCTCCCTGAAGACGTGATGGAGGTGTTGCTTTCAGCCAGAAGGCCTGCAACAAAGTCCCTGTACCGTTGCCATTGGAGAAAGTTCTGCGACTGGTGCAGGGTTAAGAATGTGGATCCTTTTTCATGTGCCATTCCTGTGGTTCTGTCTTTTTTGCTTTATTTAGCCCACAAGGGCCTGCAAGTGGGTACCATTAAAGGTTACCTGGCGGCGTTGTCTATATTTAAGCGCTCGTCTGAGGAGTGTTTTTATTTTAAGATTCCTTTAATTTCTCAGTTTCTGAAAGGGCTCACTAATGTGTTCCCACGTCACCTTTCCAGGTGCCCGGTTGGGATTTGAACTTGGTTCTAAAATTCCTACTGGGTGCTCCATTTGAGCCTTTACATTCTTGTCCTTTGAGACTGTTCACCCGTAAAACTGTATTTTTAGTTGTGGTTACTTCCGCTCGCAGAGTGAGTGAGTTGCAGGCACTATCTGCTAAGCCACCCTTCACGGTGTTTCATAAGGACAGGGTTGTCCTTGGAGTTCATCCTGCTTTTCTTCCGAAAGTTGTCATTTCATTTAAACCAGAAGGTCATTCTTCCGGCGTTATATCCTCCTCCACATCGTGGTAAGGTAGAGGAGAGGCTCCATGGGTTGGATTATAGGAGAGCTTTAAGTTTCTACATTTCACGCATGTCCCGGGTCAGAGTGAACGATCAACTCTTTGTAGGATACGCTAGAAGGCGTTTGGGACAAGCTGTTACTAAGCAGACTTTGTCTTGATGGATTATCTTGACAATTTCTGAATGTTACCACTTGGTGGGTAAGGACCCTCCGGTAGGCTTACAGGCCCATTCTACTAGCGGTGTGGCTGCATCTACTGCTCTGCAGAGGGGTTTTCCCATTCGTAACATTTGTGAAGCAGCCACAGGGGCCTATGTCCATACTTTTGTAAAACATTATTCCCTGGATTCTATCCATGGCCACGATTTGGCCTTTGGCAAGGCGGTCCTTTATTCTGCAATTTAATTGGGCATTCTAAATTCTTACATTCTAAATTCTTTTCCCACCTCCATACATTGGTACTGCTTTGGGAGTCTGTCATAGATGTGGAATACGTCAGAGGAACCAATCCCTTCAAAGAACAAGTTACTTTCTTACCTGGTAACGTTCTTTCGATGGAATGTTCCGACGACGTATTCAACATCGTTCCTTCCCAGCGTGTCCCGCTAAAGAATTTCTTATGCGATTGCAGCTTACGTTTCCGCAAGGCTTTCTGTGGTTATTCTGGCAGAAGATTGGTGACACACGTTCTGGGAAAAAAACTACAACTGAGGCTACGGGCGTCGTGCATCCCACTTATAACTTCCGGTGACATCGGCTCGACGGAGGCCCTCGAGGACAGCGTATCGATGTCATTGACGCAGGACGCAGACGCCGAAAATTTGCCGAAGCAGCACAGCTGTGGTGATTACCTGTCATAGATGGGGAATACGTAGTCAGAACATCCCACCAAAAGAACGTTACCAGGTAAGAAAATAACTTGTTCTTCTACAACCCTGCGATTAAATCCTTATATTCATTTTGACCAATAATTGTACCAAATTCTCAATTTTGTGTCCCGATGTAAGTTGAAAATTACTTTAAAATTCTTCTATCTGAAAAAGAACTCATTTTGATACATTATTCCTATATACTTGTTAAACATAATACAAATAGTAGAATATACAGTAATTCCTCAAATAAATTCACTGTTTACAATAATGCCTGATTGCAGAGCATTGTAATCATTGTTTGCTTCAAATAGCCTGTGTCTTTGGATTAAATAATTCTTTTATGAAAACCAAAATTTGGAAGCATTGAGCTTTATTATGCAAAATTACTGTCAATTAATTGAAAGATGACTATGAATAGACATTGAGTCAGCAAATGGTTTTGAAGAACTTTGTATGTTGTCACAGAGGTCCTCCCAATTCCTTGGGTAGACATACCTAAGGCAGTTAACACATTGTGTCTTTGTCCCACAGTGCAGATGAGACCCTTCAGCAAGTCAATACAATATTGAAAAATAGTAGCATTTGATTGAGTGGACCCCAATCAATCCGTTTTGTTTCACTGTATATTTTAGAACACTACCAGACCACTAGCCATAGCCTTTGCCCATACTATATTTTAAAACACTTGCACCTTCCCATTGATCTCCCCTATAATACAATGCCCCCCATAATGCCATTTCTTATGGCATTGTGAATCCCTTCTCTTCTAATAAATATGTCCTCTTAGGCTTTGCAATGGGAACGCGCCGAGTTAAGCCAGTCCTGAGTGCCTCAATGCTTTGAATTTCAGGGGTTTTGTTGTGATAAGTTTCTTAACTTAACTGATCATTAACTAAAGTTTTTTTCATTGAATATATACATATTTACGTATTTTTTTAAACCTTTTTCTATAACCACAGCTTTCAGAGACTCTATCGAATAGGCTGTCGGGATCCTTAGACATTAATTGTAGCCGTGGCTGTTATTAGTGTCAAAGTACCTGCAGCTACAATAAAGATTACCCACAGCTATAATAACATTAGAAACATGTTTTTTTTTAACACACACTATATTATAATGACCAATTAAAGATTGTTGATCCATTTATACAGTCTGTGTTTTTTCTCTGTTTTTGTAAACGTGCTGTTTTGGTGTATGGAAAGCAGAGGGAGGAACTGGGATGAAAGAACATTAAGAAAGGAACATAACTTAAAATTCTACTAAAAAAACATGTTTCCCTCTGACAATGGGTCTACTTCAGTAAGGCCCTTACAAACTATTTTACAAGTATCCAATTAAACATTCAATGTATCTGTTATATTCCTTCAGAGGTTTTATTAATTTTCTTTTACCAAACATAAAATAACCCGAACTCCCAACCCAAAATATCTGTCCACAACTTTACAGCTAGCTATTCTTTCAAAAACCCCTTCCAGAGCTCTGTGGTGATACCAGAAACAGGTGCTTAGCCAATGCTTCTCCTATACATCACTGTTTGTCCCAGTTTCACAATACATTATGTCCTCATAATTTTATGAAGGACATTAATCACCGGACACATCAGTAAATGAACTACCGGATACTGGCTCACAACTTTGCTCCATTTCTTCACCTTTCTCCAAAAATAATATATACCTCAATTGTCCTCCAATATCAGTCTGTATGAGCTCTTCAACCCTGTGAGGAGTTAGGAATGAAGCTCGGACACAGTTGGTTCATTACTTTAACCATAGACTTTTATTAAGCTATAATGGGTTTGGAAAGTGCCTCTGTCCCTACTCAGAGTTATTTTCCCTATCAAAACAAATGGGTCGGTCCTTTTGTCAGAATGTCCGAAACAACCAGTCCTGTGGCCAAAGTCTTATTCTGACCCTCACATTCTAAAATCAACTCTAAGGTGAAAGGGAAATGTCTCTGGCCTTAACATGTTCAAATGTTCAAAAGAAGAAATGTCTAACTCCAAGGCAAAAGTTCAAGGTAGATGCGGTTCACAGTTCAAAAGAGTAATTGCCTTCCCCTAAATTTCTGTTAACTTTAAATTTCTGTTAACTCAGTTTCTTGAGTTTCTTTGAATCAACAGAATTGGTATACAAAGTAACTGGATTGATCATCTGAATCTAAGTGGACTGCCTGGTTTACTCTCCTGCCAGGCTTCTTCCACTGCTGTGTATGTTTCGCTCGCACTCCTTAGTTATCTCTTATATCTTTGTCAGGATTTTCTCATGCAATCTTATTTCATATATTGTTCAACTTGATCTTGCAAGGCACACACTCTTGCCGGGGTTTGTCTTGTATGTAAATATCTGACTTGTGAATGCCTGGTATACTTCTCCATCCAGGGCTTCATTTGTATGCAAACCATGTATTCTCATATACTTGTTTTCATACACTTGTGACTTGAAATGTCATGTATACTCCCCTGCCACAGCTTTTTAACGTGCACACTGCATACTCTTGACAGTCTTACTATATTGCTCTGTTTCTTTAAGACATATAGTACCCTTCATTCTGCTTCATTCATATAATTTACTTTGGTTCCCTTTTGGTACCATGGTCCTTTGGGCGGACTTTCGGGGGTACTATAGCACGGATCAACTCTCCCACGATGAACCTACAGTGGCCTGTCAGACTTCCCGCTTGCTCCTTCTGGGTTTGCCGCCTCTGCCTTGGATTTCCTGTCCACCTCGCAGCTCTCGCTCATCTGCTGCGCATTCCCCTGGGCTCCAGTAGCACGGAGGCTGCTCTCCAGTATAGCTGCATGCCAGGAAGCCATCCTTCCTGCTCTGGCGTTCCCTTGTCTTCCTCCCTTGGTTCTTTTCATGAGCCGGTTGCCTCCTCAGACCTAGCTTAGACCTGGCAGTCTGTCAGCATCGAGAAGACAGGAGTGCTCCGGACAGGCTCTGCTCAACAGCTGATTTCACAGTTTAAATGTCCGCCTGCCAATGTATGCTTGCAACAGCAAGGGTGCAACGTATGTTCCTGGCCTTTCATGATCTTCATAACTTGGTTCCATCTTCCATGTGGCAGTATTTCTAGCATTAGAAAAAGGGATGTCAGTTTGTGATAACTTAGAGGTAGTCAATGAGAAAGTGCCTTTAGTGGATTTTAAGGGGGAATGAGGAGAACCTATAACTGCATGCCATTAAGGCATGAGGAATGGAAGGGACATACTTAAAAGGAAAAGGGGAACTCTGTCTCATCTGATGATGTTGTGAGACTCCCCTGTGAGTATCCTCCCTCATGTAGCCACCCCCAGAGTCAGGTAGTGGCTTCCCTCCCCTGGCCACATAGGAAGAAGCTGTTCGCAGGAAAGTAGTGATGACACCATCCAATTCATCACAACGCTGACAACTGCTAATGACACAGTAGAATGTAAAAATAAATACCACCACCCAGTACCATAACACCTTTCAACACGTAGCTTGGAACAACCAATGAAATAATCGCTTCAAATGACTATTGTAATTGGTAATAATTGCTCACTTATGCTTCCCTATATAGCCGTGGCTATTCAGTATATGTGGCTGCTATGACAGTTTTACACGCGGCTAGACCATCCCACCAAAATACATGACATCCCATTCGCTTGCCTGTGGCTGTTAGTAATGTGTTGCTGCTTATATAGCCGCGGCTACAAACCGCTCTGCCTGATTGGTTAATGGACATAGCCGTGGTGAATAAATTCCTCCTTTAATTTTCCTCTTTGCTTTTTTTTCTGACAACTGAAAGCAGGTTGTCAGTAAAGTATAAGAAGGTTTTGAGCAAACTCCTCAATTATTCCCATCCTTTTTTTGCCCTCCTTTGTCCATGTACAGCTTTCCTTTGTCCTGTCATTTGTTCTGTTTGTCAATTCATTATTTTAGTTCTTAGGCTATCTATTTTGTGTGTTGATGACGTGTAGTGGTAGGGTGAGTGGGTGGGTGTAGCGAGGGTGCAGGTAGAATGGGTGGGGGTTAGAGAGAATGTGCGTAGGGTGAAAGGGTGGGGTATAGAGGGTGGGAGTAGGGTGATTGGGTGCAAGTACACAGGGTGGAGTAGGCTGGGAGTACGGTGGGTGAGGGATCTGAGTAGGGGTGGGTGGCTGAGGTTTGAAGGGAGGTAGGATGGGTTGGATATAAATTGCGGGGGTATGGTGGACAGGGATCGAGAGGGTGGTGGTGGTAGGATGCATGGGCAAGGGAAGAGGTGGAAAGGGAGGGTAGGTGAGGGAGGTTGTTGTAAGGTGGCTGGACAAACATTTCAAAAGGGTACATGGAAATACCTAGGTGAAATCCCGTGGATATTCGCCCTAATGCTATATCACCATAATGCCATTTTCTATGTGATTAGCAATCTATTCTCTTCTAAAAACTATGCCCTCTTGGGCTTTGCAACAGGAACGCCAAGTTAAGCCAGTCCCGAAATCCCCAATATGTCCAGTGCACACGGCATTTGATGTCATCAGTGATGACATACTTGATGTAATTAGTGATGTCACCAGTATAGTTGTGGTCATAGTTGGTGGTATAGTTGTGGCCATTGTATGGTTATATACAGTGGGCGCGGTCATAGGCCATGCCTCCAATCATCTGAACACTGCCCATGGCCACAGTAATATGTGCACAGTGATTATGTAATGAATATGAACATTGTAAATTGAATATTGTGGTTATTGGGCTTACAAATTGCAATAAGGACCTTATTAGGTATAGACAGATATGATGAGAAGGGTATAATTTGAGCTTTTCGATCTGTTAAAAAAAGAAAATATACTTTATGAAATACAATCATTTACAGTTGTATACATATATTTAGTTTTTTTAGCCTCACAAGTAGTACATTGTATGTACTATGTTTGATACAACATTTGTGTGCGGTACACTTTTGTCTTCACATATAGTAGTCATTGGGGAAAAATCAAAGGTGGGTTTAAAAAACCCATAGACTTTCTTAGATTCAGCAGATTGTGCTGAACATGCCATCGCAGAGCTTGGGGGATCCGTCCTCATTCAACACTTAGTCAGGGTCCACTGGGATCACGTTGATGACTACCAAAAGGCGCATGAGAAACACAAAATAAAAGTACATGGGCTTAACCGTGTACGGCGTCCAACAGCTGCTGTGGCATCAACCGCTGCACCAGCAACTACCAAGGCAACCTCTGCACTATCCACCTCCACCGGGACCCAGCCTCCCCTACTGCTGCACCGACTGGATCTGTAGCAGTGCAAAATGTTGTGCTGCAAATGTCATAATTGGATCACAGTGGGAGATGCCATTTTATTCCAGAGAAAGTTTAGGACAAGTGCAAGCAAATAAGCCTTTAACCTCATTTCCCCTATGCGAATGTCAACCCGTAGAATGAAGAACGAAAGATGTAACTCGCTGTTCGGCCTATCACCAGGTGCACCAAAGTATCCCAGCAATAATTAGGGGGAAATCAGGAGAAGCTAAAGGTTCAGAGGGAGCAAACCTGACATATCTTGAATAAGAACAAAAACAACAAGGCTCCCACACCTTTGGTTGGTTTGTGCAAACAATTCTCTGGATAGTATTTGGGTTATCACAGTTGCAAAAACAGTACAAACAATGGCAAGTTGAAGTTTAGGGAAAATACAACCTGACTTCATAAATAAATGCTGTTAAAATGGGTAATGTTTAAAAACGAATACATAAAAGCTGACATATAAAAACTAACAAAGTGACTAGTGCTCAAAACAGTGCTAAGTGTTCATCACCAACAATTGGTAATGTGCAAAATGTGCTGTAAACCTGTATCTCTCTCTGATAGATACTATGTTAACATCAAGTGTACATCAAGTGTACCTATATACAAAATGACATCAGGTTATTAATACCTTGATTTTTTTTGTTCGGACAAGCCACACAAATACAACATCTGAGACCTCCATTAACAAATGACTCAAATCTAGATGCCTTAGTCAAAAAAAGTACCTAAAGTGCACCTTTCACAGTATTTCTAATACTCCTTGAGATACTTTACATTAGTATCTATGAATAACCAACATGTTTCGCTCCTAAGTCCCTTAGGATTTACTATCAGGAACTTCTTCAGGGGAATGTTTGAATTGAGGTGAACCAAAGTCCACCAAACAATTTGTGATGGTCTTGTAGTTGACTTGCCAAGTTGTAACAGTTGTTGCAGAGTGAAGGTTTATATAATAATTTCCAGTGGAGAATCCTATAGGGTTTATGTTCCACAAACTCCTGTCGTAAGTGTAAGGAGGTTAATCCAGGCCAAACCTAATTATAAAAATAGACCACATTTAGGTTAGTGTGGTTTCTTATGTAGAGTACATTGACAATTATTTTAATTAATTGTACTCTGGGGGCTTACCGTCTCATATTGTCAGTAAGCATTCCTAGGTGGTTGCATTGGTTCTAAGTGTAGCAGTCCTAGGGGTTCCCTGTAGACAAGAAAACACAGGACACATAGTCCTATAATCCCAACAAGCGAATAACTGGCTAGTTGCATATACTTAAGTAGTACACCACTTGATTTAAATGGGTACATAAGGTTACGTGTTAAGGTAGGTACTCCCTTTACAAGTAGCTCGAAGTCTAGAAGACACTTCATCTTCTTCGTCTTACTTAGATGTGGTGTAAGGTACTGGAGATCGGTGTTAATAGGCGGGTCCTGTAAGGTAAATGGAGGTATCTAAGTGTGCTGGCATTGGTAGAGTCAGAAGGGGACAAATAGCCGATGCTCAGGTACTCTTAAATAGATAATGTTGAAAGTATTGATACAAATCGCCTGATGTAGGCAGCCTATCATTGCAAGCGAGTGAAGTAGACACTCAATCTAGTCCCAATGTATAATTAATCTGTGTACAAATATATAAGAATATATGTGTCCCTAGAACGTTTAGGTGGCTCTCATATATGTTAGAGATGTTACTCAAAGGTTCAAATAAACCGGTAACATATGTTCTATTATATTTGGACAAAGGCCCAGTCATGGGAAAATAGAAGTGCATATTTAATCTTTAGCCTGGTGTTCACTAATACGGGCGAGTGGCTGCAAGGGTGGAAAGTGTGGCCGTGTCATTTTGTTGTATCTACGGCATGGGGAAGTTAAAGTTAAGTGGCCAGCGCACTCGTACTAAGAGCACACTTACTGTTAGGATATATAGCTTTGTTTCGCATTAGGTGGCATTCAGCTCATAAAGAACGAGGGTCGCTTAGCGTAAGAGATTATAAGGCTATAAGTCGCCAGTCGATGTGGCACAAGTACCTGAAAATAGCTGGCAGGTAAAATTCCGTCAGTAAGCAGCTTCGGCCGCGGTCTGTGAATCGAGCGCTGGGAAACCGTTGATACGGTTACCCAGCACGCTAAATCAAGTACTTCAAGTTGACGGCGCATGCGTCGTGGCAGGGATGCTAGTCAGGAACCTCAAAATGAGACCCATTACGTAGCAGTGCCGATGTGTTCAGCACTCTAGTGTGGATTAAACTTCTCGTAGTGGGCCGAGTTAAAGTCGGGCAAAATGCTATATCTACTCTTATATGTAGGTACGTTCGTGTATGCACGGTGTAAATAACCAGATTGTACTGTATAAAGTAAAAAGTGCACTATAAACAACATCAATCTGATCGATTACAGAGCATCATTGTTTAAAAATAGGACAATCCGAAAGTCAATATATGTCCTAAGGTTGTATTTTCCGTGAACTTCAACTTGCCATTGTTTGTACTGTTCTTGCAACTGTGATAACCCAAATACTATCCAGAGAATTGTTTGCACAAACCAACCAAAGGTGTGGGAGCCTTGTTGTTTTTGCACCAAAGTATCCTACATATGAAAAGAGAGATTCTCTCAGATGACCTTTCAAACCGGATCCAATTGACTGCTTCGAGGAGTCCGGTGCCTCATCGATGGACCAAATTGACTGATGACAAAAGGTCAGCCCTGATGATCTCCCTAGTGACAACACAACATAGCAGCGTTATTCACAAAGCAAATTTGTATTCCTGCATGAAGACAGGCAGACACACAAGTATACATCAAGAACATGCTTACACCTTCTGTAGTTAGAGGAAGGATACATGTACACACTGGGCCTCATTACGAGTCGGCTGTGCCGGAATCCGGTGATTCCGTGACGACGGTTACTCCACTTATAAGGTCCGATTACGGCACTTGGGTCGCGCCCAACACATCGAGGCGGAAACGGAGTCACCGCCGTCATGTAAACACCCACGCACATGGACTTTACGCCACAGAAAACGGTGCTAAACCCGTGTCCGCCCCCGCCGACACAAACACCGGAAGCGGAAACAGCATGACCGCGGGAAAAAAACAGAAACGGAGAGGCGGCCATTATACAAAGCACAATCCACTGCCATCCTCAGACACCACCGGTCAGATTACCTCCCTGAGACTGACAACTCATCGAATGGCATCCAGGATACCAGCACGCAGACAGCGAAAGCCGCGCTTTAGTGAGGCTGAGCTCACAGGTCTGGTGGACCACATTGTTGAGCATGCGGAAATGCTCTTTAATGCAGACCAGCGGCGCGCTACTCAGCAACGGCGCAAGGAGGTGTGGGCGGAGGCAGCACGCAAGTGCACAGCGGTCGGTGTGACCACACGCTCTGTGAAGGACTGCCATAATGTGAAAACAGAGAAATTGATATGAGGCCGGGAAGCCCAAAGGAAACACACCAACACAGGTTACAAAGGACATACAAAGTGCTTTATTTAAAAGCTACAACAGTTACCAAAAAGTCAATTGACAAACGGATAGCTATTCGGCTCTCAGAGTAACGTAACGAACTTCAACGAAGGTTCGATGCATTAGTAGAGAGACCGTACATTGGAATACTTGTGCTTTTATACTCTTTATCCAGCCCTGGCCAACCCCCTTGCGGGTTAACCATTCTTGGGACCAGGCCTAGGGTTCCTTGCCAGGTCAACCCTATAATTTATGCATTTTGATCAGTTTCGCTGATATAGTTGTACATTTACACATGGGTCAGGGATAGGACAAGGTCTCAGTTCGCGACCCCGACAAGTGGCCTGCAGGCATATTACTTATTCATGTGTGCAGAGGTCACAACGGCCAGAATCTCACTCAGAATGTCATTCGGCCTCCATTTTGATGTTCAGGGTGACTTCCACATTACAAGAGAACCTAAGATGGCGGCTAAATCCAAGATGGCGACTTACAGTTTTCGTTAAGGTCAAGACCTTGCCGCGGAGTCTATTTAAACGATATTTTAGACACCTTGGCGTAGGCCAACACACATTCAAATACTGCGATAGGAGGCATAATATTTCAATTCCAACAGACCCTCCTTTTGGCCTATGCCAAGTGCTAACATCATTTCTAATACTTTTGCAAATAACTCCATGTGTTGTCATCCATACATCCCGAATCATTGTCTGTAATATCTATAGACATTAGGTCGTTCATCAGAACCTCTTGTAACACAAACTCTTTAGATGCTGTATCTGGGGCAAATATGTTATGCCCTATTGTGCTCACTTCTTGGGCACAACATCCCCCTAGCATTCCACATATACTCGGAAGACATTGAAAACAGCAACAAAGGAATAGCAGGATCCCCAAAATAACCAGACTAACAGAAAGCACCTTCCAACCCCAAGATCGTAAAGAATCCCAGAACCAGGTGCTAAGATTCCAATCTCCTACAGGGATATGTACTTCAGAACTAAGAGTATGCAATTTCTGTATTGCTTTAAAAATTGTCAGCGAGGAATCTGGTATGAAAACACAGCAAGCGGACCCCACTAATTTGCATACTCCACCTCGTTCTGCCAGAATGAGATCTAATGCCATCCGATTTTGGAGTGCTACCAATATTATTACTTTTTGCTCTAAGGTCATATTGTAGAGTATGTCCGTGGTCCAGTTGATCGTTCTCTCCAGCACCCTTGCTAATCCCCTAATGTTCTCAGAGTTTGTTATTTATCCCCAAAAGGGCACAACTGATTTCGCTATATCTCCCAATACTTGCCCAGGGGTATCTCCGTTCTTGTCCCGCCGTGGGCGAGCCTTAGAAACCTCCAATGTACTAGCTACAAATATCCCGGGTAACAATATTCCTAAATAACAGGTTCCCTGCCAATCCTTGGGCAACCAGGGAAATGCTAAACTACCACAAACAAAATAAACAGGCCCCCCTACATACAGAGGCCTGTTTTCTCCAGTCAAATTTACAATGTTCTTACAACCTTCAAAATCTCCCATTGGCCGAGTGCCATTTCTTTGTACACAAAAGGGGACCGAGTCAGGGCTATGATTTATAGAATAAGAAGGAGGTATGGCGTCCTTATTGCCTATCGGAGCCATTTTAAAGGAAATTAGAGTTTGAAAAGGAAGAGAGTTTATCAGATGGCCTAATAGAAGCGACATTAGGTTTACTTCTATTTGCAAAAAGCGAGCATCCCAGGGGAGTTAATTCACGTTTCTCGAAATCATTCAGATTAGTTCCATCAAAGTTCCCTGAGATGCTATCATTCCATCGGCCAAAGAACAGTGCTCTAAGAGAGGCATAGCAAGCAGTCGTTAAAGGTAAAGGATGTATATACCATCCCAGTCCCTTGTTCCCATGTTGCGGTAAATGAGTACAAATCCAACAATTACTCTTATTAAAAATGGCATGAGTTGCATTCATTACTATCATTAGAGTGTTATTATGATACTTTTGTCTATATTGGGAGTCTCTAGGGGACAGATTGTGAAGGTGTACAGAGGGAGTCAAAACAGTTGGTACAACCTCGGTCGGTAGTAAAGGTTTCAGAGGATAGATTTCTTCAAAATACCAAAGTCCTACAGCAGCAGTTGCAAAAATAACAATTATCATTATCAAAACACAGCAGTACGTTTTCGGGGCCCAGGCACATTGTTCATTGTCCAAGTTGGTCGCTCCCTTATTCACAAGTCCAGTGCGGGGAGCAGCAGCGGAGGTGGCAGGCATTGTAGTTCCTCAATCGACGACCCCAATGTTCGTTGCTGGCGACGCTACGGTCGCGTGATTTCTTAGTCCTTCCCAACCCTAGCCAGCAGAATCCCTTTTGTTCAACAGAACTTTCTTATAAAAAAGAAAACTTCCAATCACTTCCTTTTTCCAGATGCACGGAAAAACTTGTGCCATAGTTCTATTTCCTTCGTCGAAGGTTGTACCTGGTGTTACCCAAAATTGTCTGATCCGGAAATAAGGTATCGTCACTTCCTAAGGGAAGCAACGTATCGGAGGCGACGGAAGTCGCAGAGCTTGAAACAGTGCTTTCCGGACGTGATTTTTCAAGAGTGCAGAGACGAAATGGACTGTTCCCCAAGCTCCTCGGGCTCAGAGAAATTCTCCGACGCACTCACAGCGCTGTTTGCTACTCCAAGATCAGAGACTGTAGCATCAGCGAGGGGTTCTGCTTCTTCTGTAACGTGTGGCGTCGGGTGAGGATGTTTCTTGACATGCGTCGCGTGGATCCATTGCTTCTTTCCAGCCACCCGCACTGCTGTCCTGGTGACCAGTAACACCTGGTAGGGTCCCCGCCAGCGAGGCGCGAGACAGGAAGACCTCTCGTAGGCCTTCACTAGGACCCAACTTCCAGGCTGTATATCGTGTCCTGGGCCCGGAACCGTACAGGTAAAGCTGAGTGCACCTGGTGATAAATGAAATACAGGTTTTTAGTTAACTGGTTACAGTAGTCTACAAGCAATACATTTTCCACCTCTCAGGGCTTTAGATTTTGGGAGACCCCAAATGTTAGCAGGTCTCCCCATCACTACCTCAAATGGAGAAAGCCCAGTCTTAATCTGAGGTGTGGTACGCATAGCTAATAATACAATAGGTAAGGCATCTGGCCATTTCAGTTTGGTATCGGCACATGTTTTCGCAAGCTTATTCTTTAAGATACCATTGTGTCTTTACACAAACCCTGCACTTTGAGGATGTCTAGCTGAGTGAAATCGTTTTTCAATACGTAAGGCTCTGCATATCTGCAAAATTACTGCTGCAATAAAATGGGGACCATTATCCGACCAAATTACCCTCGGGAGCCCAAATCGAGGAAAGAATTATTTTACCATAATCTTTGCAGTGGTCATGGCGGTAGCATCTTTAACGGGGAAATCCTCGACCCATTTACTGAAGGCACAAATAATTACAAGAACATATTTCAGATTATTACATCGTTCCATCTCAATAAAATCAAAGTGAATGACCTCGAAGGGAACAGAAGGGGGCCCAAAGCTTCCCCTTGGAGTTACTGTCCCCTTACCCACATTGTGCTGTAAGCAGATCATACAGTTCTGGACATGCCTCTTCGCAGTCTCCAGAATCTTGTTATTCACCCAAACTTGTTCTAACATTTTCGTGATCTGCTGGGCACACACATGTGTAGGACCGTGTGCCATCGTAACCATTGCCAATACATATGAATCAGGCAGTAACCATTTTCCTTCGGATGTATCCACCCAACACCCTTCATCCAGTTTCCCCATTCCTTCAGCCCACCTTTTAGATTCTTCTACTGTGGCATCAGTTTGAATATCTCGCACAGACCCAATACCTTCATCCATTATATAAGCATCTCTTGTTTCTCTCAAGGCATACATGTCCGTGCTAAGGTCTGTGGCCGTTTGTCTGGCTATCAAGTCCGCAAAAGCGTTCCCTTTGCCCACATCATCTATGACCTTACGATGTGCTGCACATTTCATGATCGCTAACTGTTTAGGGAGTGAGAGTGCCGAGAGTAATTGCACGGGGCCATGCTGGATCTTGGTCCCATGTGAGGTCAGGAACCCTCTTTCCGACCAGAGCCTTCCAAAGTTGTGAGCCACCCCAAATGTGTACTGGCTATCAGTATATATATTTACTATACGCCCTTGGGAGAGTTCACAAGCTCAGGTCAACGCTATAATCTCTGCGGCCTGCGCGGAGTTATGCGAAATTCTCTTAGTTTCAACAACTTTACTCAATGTAGTAACTGCATAAGCAGCTGTAGATGTACCATCTGAGAGTTTGAAGCAGGAGCCATCACAAAACAGCTCCCCTTCTGCATTATCCAAAGGAGTATCTATGAGATCTATCCTGCCCTTCGTTTCTTGTTCAGTGGTATACAGGCAGTCATGTAATTCTTCGTCACCGCAAACAGTGTTTTGCGGGAAAGGTAAGAGTTCAGCCGGATTAAGAACACAACACCTCTTAATTTGGATGTGAGGGGCAAACAGAATTAATTCATACCTTGTTAACCGCGCAGAGGTGAGGTGTTGCGTTTGGGTTTTGTTCAATAGAATATCAACAGAGTGAGGTACCATCAAAATCAAATCATGGCCTAGGACCATTCCCTCACTCTGTTTTACAGACGCGGCAGCAGCAGCGACAACGCGCAAACATCTTGGCAAAGCGCATGCGACAGGATCAAGGGCAGAGGAGTAGTAGCCGCACGGCCTATTCTTCCCTCCGTGTTCCTGTGTTAACACAGCCAAAGCACATCCATCACATTCATGCACAAACAACACAAAGGCCTTGTCATAATTTGGAGTACCCAGAACCGGTGCAGAGCATAACGCAGTTTTGAGAAGCTCAAATGATCGTTGATGTTCCGATTTCCATGGCAGCGGCAGAGAAATGCCCTTCTTCGTCAAAGCCAACATTGGTTTTATCACTAGTGAAAAGTTCGGGATCCACAACCTACAGTAAGAAGCCATACCTATTAAGGCTCTGACTTCCTTCTGTGTATTTGGAACAGACATGCCAGAAATGTGTTTTATTCTTTCAGGTGACAATCTTCTCCCCTCCTTTGACAGGAGGTAGCCTAAAAAGGCGACCTCCTGACAACAATATTGAAATTTTTTAATTCAATATTGGCTAAATGAACAAGCAACAGTACAGTGCCTTCTTTACAAGCACTCTGAGTCTGCAGCCAAAAGCAAATCATCAACATATTGAAGCAGCGTACAAGTAGGTGGCAATTCAAGGGTGTCGAGCTGCTCTTTCAAAGCTCTACTATAAATGCTAGGACTTTCAGTATACCCTTGAGGTGCCCTGGTAAATTTAAATGAGCGTCCCCCCAAGGTGAACGTAAACAGATATCTACTTTCCTCATGTATAGGAATGCTAAAGAAAGCGTTTTTTAAATCCACGATGCTGAAGTGCGTAGCCGTAGCAGGGATCATTGTCAATATCGTCGTCACATCGGGCACAATTGGAAATTGTGGGGCGACGACTCTGTTAATAGCACGAAGATCAATTATGAACCGGTATGGAATTGCATTGTCGCCTTTTTTATATACAGGCAAGATCGGACTATTACACAGACTACCTGTATTCTCCTCGATCACCCCACGATGCACAAAATTGGAGACAATGCATTTCAAAGCAAGCTCGCCCTCAACTGATATTTTATACTGCGGAATGCGTGGTAGTTTCACTCCATGTTTCAAAACTATTCTAACGGGCTCAATCTGTAATACCCCGACATCATTGTCGTCTACCGCCCATAAACATTCCGGGACAATGCTAAACTCAGGAGGTAAAGGTCGAATCAAGAACTGAGAATTAGGAAGTTGCTGTGGTGAAACCGTCAGCCGTACTCCCTCAGAAGAACAATGAATTACTGCGTTCAATTTCTTTAACAAATTTAACCCCAGCAAATTCTCTCCACAGTTTGAAGTGAGAAGAAAAGGGCAATGGTCCGTAAAGGGACCCAAAGAAACAGACACCGGTGCAGAAACTGGACAGACAGTTGGTATACCAGAAAACCCTATGGAAACATTTGTTTGCCCTGACAGTGGAATGTTTGGAACCCGAGAATGATCAATGGAGCACTTCTGCGCTCCAGTGTCTATCAAAAACTGGTGTTTCCTATTCCCTACTAATAATTCAATGTAGGGGCCTTTCTGATTAACGAGAATAGGTGAAGGTTCCAAACCCTGCTTCGGGCAATCCTAATGAAATAGAGTATCGTCGTAAGGAAGCTCTTCAGAAAGGTAGGCAGCAGAAGGGTGATCAAATATGTTCCTCGAGTCCACACTCGAGGTCTGATTTTTCCCGTGAAAAAGGTTGCTGAGGATCTTGTAAAAACTGACACCTATCAGGGCCCCCTGCTCCAGGGCGGCCCCTAGGTCGTCTACCCATACTCCCAAACGCACTGTTTGACCTTTGGCGAATGACGGGGCACTGTGCTCGCCAATGACCTTCCTGGCGACAATAAGCACATTGATTAATATTCACAGGACCCAAAGGAGCATTTCCTTTTGGGACATACTGACCTCTGGTCTGTCGTGCCTCCTCTGGGGTTTCTAACAATTTGCTGTAATAATACTTTGATTTTCAAATCTCCTTTCCTCTTTTCAATTTTGTCCTTCTCATTGTTAACATGGTTCTCATAATACTGAGCCATGTGCAAAACCTCAGATTGAGATTTTGCCTGCCAAGCGCTCTCAGAGGACATAATCTGTGACTGGATGTCAGGCAACAATCCACGTACAAATTTGTCCACGAACAACCTTTTCCCAGACTCTGTACCTAAATCCTGTCCACTGAAGTCAGAAAATACCTGCTCGAATCTGTTAAAAAATTTGGTGGCGCCTTCAGTTTTTCCTTGAACACAGGCCGTAAGCTTGTCCCAAATAATTCTTTTCTCTGGAATTATAGTTTTTAATTTTGCAACAATTCTATCAGGCAAAGTAAGTATTACCTGTGGTGGTTTCTCACCACCTGGTCTTTCCCCCATCAATCCTAATCATATTAGCCCAGGTATCTCCCAACCCTGGCACATCGTCTACTGTCCGAACCTGTTTCCATACATCTACGGGTAGGAGTACAGGAAATAGCAAGCCAATATCACTCAAGGTGAACACAGAGGACTGCAAGACGGACTCTATTTCTTTGTAAAACCCCGTCGGGTTTTTCCTGATATCGGGAACTGATTGTCTAATAGTGTTCACTTCCTGTCATGAAAACGGGACATGAACGAACTGCGATACATAATGTGCAGGAATATCCACAGCGGGGGCACCAGTCCCAGCGTTGGCGGGGATCTCAACTTTTGGGACAAAGGTCGGAGGAACCTCTCTCATAGGCAACTGAGATATGGGTACCTCCGGCCGCTTACTAAGCAACAGAGCCAGGTCGAGCGCTAAGGCAGCTGAAGAAGTGTCGGGCGAAAAAGCCCTTTTACAAATCCCCAATAATTCTATGGGGCAACTAACCTTCTTTCTAACACATTCTTCTTGCAGGTACTGTACCATTACCTGAATTACCTTTCTTTGCATTTCTACTGTATACTGACTATACGTGTCATATACTTCATCTGGCGGAATCGATGAATCCGAGATCCATCGAATCGCATCTTTGGTAAAAAATTCGTATTTCCTTAGGTGCCGATCTACGACACGGAAGGAACCGTTTCTGTACATATATTCTATCGTCTTCGTCGTCCTCATCTCGTGACTTTTCAAAGTCTTTCCTAAACTCAAACAATTTTTCAACATTCCCATATACTTTCTGCTCTGTCCCTCGAAAGTGCCAAAGCATTCAGATCTCTCACTCCTTGTGGAAGATCCGAATTTTGTAATCTACCCCACATCACACATAAATGAGTCCCCAAACCTTCGATAAAAACATTTTTCTCGGGAAAACTATTCAAATTAGATAATGTGGAAAAAACATTAACTTGATCACCTTTCTCCATACAATGATTAGCCCATGCAAACAATTCCTGTTTCTTATCTGCAGAAACAGTATTACGAGTGACGATCTTTGATCCTGCACCTGGATCAACTTCAGTCAATACGGGGCCACTCGGGAGTGGAGGTGTAGGTGAATTTAATAAAGGTGCAACTATCGGTGCAGAAGGAAGGGGCGGTGCGATAGGTGGAGAAACAACTATGGGAGTAGGAACAATAGGTTGTACAGGGGGAACAGGAATGACAGCAGGAGTAACAGCAGGAATGGGCAGAGTGCCCAAAATAGGAACATACGGAGGTGGCGCTGAGGCATCAGGCCTGCGTTAGTTTAACAATTTCTCAATAAATTCTTCAGAAACATGGAAATCTCTAGAGGGGTACATTTTCTGGATTCCAAGCAAAAAAGCCCTTTCCATATTTTTAACTGATTCTGAATTTTTTTCTTTATCATATAACAACGCTTTTTCGACGTTTGTTTTATGACGGCGTGCATGTTTGTCCCTACTTTTAAGCTGCTGTAACGCTTCTTTTTTCCAATTCTGTAAAACATCAAAGGCTGCAGGTCTAGCCTTCTTTTTTAGTAAGATTGATTCTAAGTATTCAATACGGGGGATCTCAAAACTACCGTTGATTGGCCACTGAAATTCGGAGGCATGTCTGGTCTGTTTGTGCCAAATATCATTAAATACTATACTACCAATGCCATACTTACAGTACATAGTACATGCCGGCGACCCCTCCTGTGGTGCCGGGCGGCTAAATTCCAAAGATTGTCGATCGCTGCGGAACAGAGCCCTAAAGCAGCTAGACAATTTCCCAGGCATTTCACAAAAAATTGGTGTTACCTGGTCAATAATTGTGTCTGCAGATACAATACGCCAAATTCAAATTGTAGGGGTTAAATTAAGAGCCGGGTCATGACTGCACCTGACCAAACCTAAGGAGGACCGTACGGTTTATCAAAGAACTTACCTAACGAATTTTACCTTGTGTTTGGTGGTTTCGACAAATCTGCCCGCCTCAAAAATGGACCCTCGTCAAGATGGCGTGTCAGACCACACGACTATCGTCCAAGGATCGGATCGTGCAGCGCTGCCGAGGTATCGCGTCTCGTTCGGTCGGGCCCGCATAATCACACCGTCCGATCCCGGTTCGATAGTCTGCGTCAACCTTCAATGATCCGGCATCAATCTTGAGGGTCCCTATTCGGGCGCCAACTGTGAAAACAGAGAAATTGATATGAGGCCGGGAAGCCCAAAGGAAACACACCAACACAGGTTACAAAGGACATACAAAGTGCTTTATTTAAAAGCTACAACAGTTACCAAAAAGTCAATTGACAAACGGATAGCTATTCGGCTCTCAGAGTAACGTAACGAACTTCAACGAAGGTTAGATGCATTAGTAGAGAGACCGTTCATTGGAATACTTGTGCTTTTATACTCTTTATCCAGCCCTGGCCAACCCCCTCGCGGGTTAACCATTCTTGGGACCAGGCCTAGGGTTCCTTGCCAGGTCAATCCTATAATTTATGCATTTTGATCAGTTTCGCTGATATAGTTGTACATTTACACATAGGTCAGGGATAGGACAGGGTCTCAGTTCGCGACCCCGACAAGTGGCCTGCAGGCATATTACTTATTCATGTGTGCGGAGGTCACAACGGCCAGAATCTCACTCAGAATGTCATTCAGCCTCCATTTTGATGTTCAGGGTGACTTCCACATTACAAGAGAACCTAAGATGGCTGCTAAATCCAAGATGGCGACTTACAGTTTTCGTTAAGGTCAAGACCTTGCCGCGGAGTCTATTTACACAATATTTTAGACAACTTGGCGTAGGCCAACACACATTCAAATACTGCGATAGGAGGCATAATATTATTTCAATTCCAACAATAAGAGGTGGGATGACCTCAGGCTTCGGGGGCGCAACCTCATGACTGCACACCGCCAACACAGCACTGGCACTGGTGGAGGCCCTGCATCCCCTCTCAAGTTGCAACCGTGGGAGGAGCGCTTCAGCAGTGTCATGCACCTCGAAGGCATTCACGGCATAGGAGAGGCAGAGGCAGGAGTGAGCCCACCTGCACATGCTGGTAAGTGCACATAGTACAAAGCCATAAGTGTGAATGGGAGTGACCCAATGGACCCACTCACAATGCCCCCCCCCAACAGGGCAGGAGTGACCCAATAGGCCCAATAGGCCCACTCACAATGCCCCCCCCCCCAGAACAGGGCAGGAGTGACCCAATGGACCCACTCACAATGCCCCCCCAACAGGCCAGGAGTGACCCAATGGACCCACTCACAATGCCCCCACCAACAGGGCAGGAGTGACCCAATGGACCCACTCACAATGCCCCCCCCCCCCAACAGGCCAGGAGTGCCCCAATGGACCCACTGACTGGCCAGATGACAAGTAACACATCCCCAAAGCATGAACCCTGGAAATGCACACAGTGCATGCCTGACTGAAAGCAGACACACACACACACCTGAGTGCATCAATAGTCACAAGTGTGTACATGCAAGTGGTCATGGATTATCATGTTGGATGCATGTGATGGACACATCTAGTAACATCACACAACTAACGGCATGCCCTCTGTATCCCCACAGTCGAGACAAGTGACAGCGACGGCCAAGAGGCAACGCAGCGGCCACCTGCACGCACCCAACTCAGCACTTCTGCCCAGGAGGATGATGCTAGCTGCTCCAGCACACAGGGACCGGCTGCATCAGGCACACCGGCTGCATCAGGCACACCAGCATACGCCACCATCCCCATGCAGGCACCCACCCTAGCCCCGGATGATGATTAGCTGAGGAGGCTGCATCAAGTGATGGAAGTGGCCCGGCGATGCAGGCCGAAGCAGTACAACAGGGTGAGGGGGACAACATGGATGAGGTGCCACCCATCCATGGCCTACAGTTCAGCCCCCAAGAACTGCACAGCCCCATGCGCTCCCCAACTCCCTCCATGGCTGAGCTCAGTACACGCTTGCAGCACTTTGAGCAACAGGCCACCCTGACGCAGCTGGTGAAAAGTCAGCTGGAGGAGGCCAGGTTGCAGCGTGAGGAGGCCGTGCATCAGCGGGAGGAGGCCAGGCTGCAGGTTGAGAGCAATGCTACGTCGGCGCGGCGGCTTTCCAGGTCGATTTGATGATTTGCGGCCACCATTGTCACCCTGGCACGCCATGTCAGGGAAGGGAACAGTGTGCAATACAGCATTGCTCAGTCAATGTTGGTAGCCCAGCAGGCGTTTCAAGGGCGCTTGCCCACAGTCACACCGACAGTCACCTCAGCCAGCACCACCCCATCCAGCTCTGCCACTGCCAGGACACGGAGGCGTTCTAGTCGGGTGACTGGAGCCGCCAGCAAGGACACAGCACCGCATAAGCGCACCCGCAAATAGTGGCATGTGGGGATGCCAGTCAACCTGACATTTGGGGACACCATGGGTGTAGGGGGGTGGGTACCTTTGGGTGGTGGGGGAGGTCCAGTAGGGGGTTAGTTGTTTGGGGCCTGGTTGGGGGTGTGTACGTTTGGGTGGTGGGTGGGCACGGGTGTACAGCTTACCTACCCAATGCACTTTTTTGCCTGGTTTATCGAAAATACAACACCTTTGAAAAGTACCATAATGAGTGGACATCTGTCATCTCATATGCAGTACAATTAAATGGTATTTCCGGTCCTAAATTTTTATTGTCCCTACGGGTCGGCCATGTGTTTTTAAACATTAATCGGTCGATCGTAGTAAAATTTGCTATGGACCTGACCCGACCTTTCGTCCACTAAACAAACGATAAATCTCACTTTTACATAAATAGACAATTATCTCCATATTTATGGTTCTCTAGGGCTGCAAAGCACGCGGACAATATACAAAGATGGAGTGTAGAATTCAAGTTCTCAGGGATGGCTTTACACAGAATGTTGCAAAGTAAGAATGTATGCACGTTCACAGTGAAGGTCAGCTGCATCGATTTGTTGCTTGCAGGCCGGAGTGGCCCACGACTCGCAGTATAAGGTTCTATTGTTTTTTTACCTTGACAGACAGGCACCGTGCCTAAAGACATCTTTTGAAGGAGGGGTGCAATAACGTAAGAGATGAGGATGAAATTTCAGAAACGAGACCGATTTTCATGTTTGTTCACTATAAGAAAGATTGTTGGCACAGACTGAGTGGTATTTAGGGACTGCATTACGCCTAGACAATGGAAAATGCAAATCTAATGTAAGTAACCCTTTAGATGGTTTTATCCCGGAATATATTAACAATAGCGTAGCGTTAAAGGCCAGTTAAGTTGGACTTGTTCGTTCAATGTGGCATTTTGTACTGCGCACTATCGACGCCGAAGTGGTCCCCTGGTGCTCAGGCGGCTCTGAAAAAGGCGGAGAAGAGGGGTGGGTTAGTGGGAATAACGTAACATACTCCGCTGCACTATCCTCGCTAGCAAATAGTTTCAGGCCCAATACATTAAATGAATCATTTTAATGAAGATCGGCTGGAGAGACTAATTCATGTTTTTAATACAGGTACATCCTTCCATACTGCCAATGCCATCATTTCCAGACCACGGCCGACGGGTTCTTCAGCTGCCAGGTGCAGCTCCATGTCAACAACTTCACCACCCTGACCATTTTATGGGACGATCGGCAAGGACCAATATGCCCTTACGCGGTACTAGCGGCTAGAAGCAACATACCAACCGTTACGGTGGGGTAGTGCCTCGTTGTTGGAACAGCCTTGCGATTATCAGTGCGACCATAGTGCTTTTATCGTAAACCAACACTCTGTGTACCGCAAAGGAACAGCGCGTGACTCCAGATGAACTTTTGCGGATCGAAAGCAAAGACAAATGCGAATGGCTGAATATTCTCTAAACATTTGACGTCAAATAAATGTACTTTACCAATTGTACAATCTTGCTGTTTGTTTTTAAACCACAGTTTCATATTCCGAATTGTGGCGCTCTGTGTTGTGAGATGATCTGTGTTGTTTTACGGGTTCTGTGTGAAGTCGCATAGAAGTCGACTGGGCGCGTTTGGCTACGCAGCCCACTAACGTCACAGAGAAAGGCGGGGAATATGAATGCTTTGTTGATGTCAGGCTCAGGGACGGGGGATATGATTTAGTGCCGCAAAAGCAGGTCAGGCAGGGCGATGGGGCAAGTGATAGGATTATCACATAATGTCGGCGCACAGCAGCCTGATTGATCGTTTGTCTAGTGGACGAAAAGTCGGGTAAGGTCCATAGGAAATTTTTCTATGATCGACAGATCCATGCCTGAAAACACATGGCCAACGCGTAGGGACAATTACAATTTGGTCACGGAAATACCCTTTATTCATTTAGTGGCATCACCATATCCCTGAAATGCTGTGGATGTGCGGTCTCTCAAAAGTAAATGCGAATCAGTGCATCCCATGCTCGTTGTCCATCTAGTGGACCCCCAGGAGGTGGTTGTGCCATCCCCGTCCCCGTCTCCGTCACCATCCCCATCTTCATCATCTCCGTCTGGGGGCATTGGAATGTTCCTGCGCTGGCACAGATTGTGCAGCATGGCACAAAGGAGCGTAATTTTACCCGTCTTCACTGGGCTGTACAGCAGTGATCCGCCAGATCTGCTTAAACAGCGGAACCGGGCCTTCAGTAGTCCAAATGTCCTCTCAATCATGCCACATGTGCGGACATGTGCCCTGTTGTACGCATCCTCATGCCTGTTCCTTGGCCTCTGTACAGGCGTCAGCAGCCATGGCGTGAGTGCATATCCGGAATCTTCTACATGGGATGTAGATGTGGGAGACATGTCAGTGTTGGTAGTATCATGTCTTCATCAGATGCAGTGCAATCTTGTGTCATTGTTCATTCATGCGTATGTGTCATGCAGTGTTTTCACTGATGGGTGTTAATCTTCTATGGCCATCATAGTGGGGGTTGGCAGCTGGACATTGACCAATGCATTGGTGTCCGTGGCTTGTGAGTATGGCATTGTGCAGTGATGTGCACACATGGCAGGGTCACTCCACAGTGATGATATAGTAGATGCAGGACGTCTCATGTACAGCCATCATGTGCATTGTGAGTGCTGTGTTGCATATTATGGGAGGGGGGTTTGCTGTGGCTCCAGGTGTGTGTACCAGCGGGAGTTCAGGCTGTGTGTGTCAGGTGGCAAGGTGTGTACGGCCACACTGTGGCTACCTGTCATGTGTTTCTTTGTGAAGTTTGGGTTCTGCTGTCTATTCAGTGGATGGGCGGGGGGTGATGCATGTGCAGTCGCAGCAGCCCACTCACGCAGCTCGTTGCCCTGGTCACACACGCACCCCACTTACACAGGTCCGGAGCATTGGCAGCTGTACTCACCCAATAGCCATGTGCTTTGTCCAGCATAGCGTTCCATGTACCGTGGCAATGTTGAATTCCGCAGTACCATTGAGTCATGGGTTGAGCCCGGGAAACGTGCGCATCAATGTGTAATCACTAGCGTCGCATCACATACCATCTGTACATTCAGTGAGTGGTACTGTTTTCTATTGCAGAACACCATTTCAATTGCACGTGGTACTGTCAGCTCAATGTGGGTGCAGTCGAGTGCACCTATGCAATTTGGCATACCTGCTATGGCATGGAAGGCCAACTTGGTGGCAATCACATGGGGAGGGTACGGGGTAGGGCACTCTGTTCAGACACATGGCGCAACAGGGCATCCAGTACCTGAACCAGGATTATTGAGAAACAGGGTTGTGATAGGCCGTGCAGCTCACCGACTGTGTGTTGATAGGTACCAGTGCCAAGAAAGTGCAGTACAGACACGACCTTGAGGAGGGGCGGGTGGCGGTGGGGGTGTCTATGTGGCTGCTGATGCCATCCTCTATCAGGCCAGTGATGAACAGGATTGTTGGACGGTCCAGTCGTATAATGTGTGGATCTGTCCTGGGGTGAGGTTCCAGGGTGAGGCCCTGATGCGTGGTATTGCATGCTGCCTGCGGGGTGCTGCTGGCTGGACAAGGGGGTTTGCCATGGGTACAGGGTTAGCTGGTTGCCGCCTGCGCCTCCTACGCCGCCTCCTCCTCTGCAACATTACTGCCAGCATGTGCAGTGCTGCCTTTGGTTGAGTAGGCCCAGTCCCAATGCTACTCGAGCTGCTGCCTGCATGGTTCCGTTTTGAGTTGGGCTGGGTGTGGCCCTTTTGTACGCACCCAGTGGCCTGCTGGGTCCAGCTGGGCTGAATTGGTGCACCTGTGCCCTGATTCAGGACACCAGGCACAGTTTAAGGTCATGTTCGCTGTGGCGGCGGTACCGCCACCGTGATCACGGTTTTACCGCCATTTTTTTGTCGGTGTTTCCATGTCCGCGCTAGTTGTGATGCTCGCGGTGTTTCGTATTGCCGCCAATGGATGAGTTTCCGTGCAGGCGGAGTTTACAGGAGCCTTAACTCCGCGGTAGCGGTTGGAGGTGGTGCTATTTCCAGGTTCGTAGGTCATGATTAGGCGGACGCGGAAACGGTGCCGGTATGGTTATACTGGCTGCGTTAATTCCGGACCGGAGTACTTGTAATGAGGCCCACTGTCAAGAGCTGTTCCTTTTCTTTAGTCAAATGCAGAAATGCAATAAAGCCAAACATACGTGGACAGAGCTTGCAACCGCTTCTTTGCAACTAACCATAAGGAGCTACAGGGACATGTAAGGAACCTATGGGGCTCTATCATGACTAACCACTAAGAAGATATAGAATACTCTCTCAGGCTAAGTGATCAGACCAGTGGCAACAATGGGAGCGCATAGTCTTTCTCATTACCATGAAAAGGTACACCGAGCGCTGTGAACAGAACAGGGACCCAGGCCTGGAGGGACCCGCTTTAGGCAATCCAGATGCTCTGGTCATAGGGTGGTGTAGAATGTTGCACGGGCCAATGGTCTTCGTGCGACCCTGCAACAAAGTAATCATTTTGTGGGGAAGTCTCAGGGGAAGCCACCGGACATGGGAAGACCAGTGGGAATCCATATGTATATGGGTTCCATAGGTAGAAAGCCCAAGCTAACCAATGGAGGGGCTCCTGTAGGTTTTTGGGGATGGTGTTGATGTTTGTGACGTCACCAAGATACAAAACTGGGGGACACAGGCTCAGAAGCTGAGATTGCTGGAGATTTGTGTTTTCCTGTATGATCCCTGTCTATTGGAGAGTAAAAGACAATAAACCTTGCCCCATGGCAGAGTCTTCCGTTATTGCCGGGGGGAGGTTTCTAATTGGCCCTAGATATTCTGCTAACTTGTGATATTTTTGTTGCGAAAAACCGCATCCCCCCTCCCCCTCCCCCTTCCCCATCCTCTGGCATACTATTACGAAGTGGTAGCAGAGGATAGTTGGCAATGATCAATCGGTACGAAGCTGTCTTGTCCCATCGAGAGACACAGGTAGTGCACACCGCGAAGAGGTACTCAGGTACTGCCTTGGAGAAATTCCTGCCCGCTTTCCATTGGATGCCCATCAGACCAGAAGGGCAGAGTGGCAGGTTGAGGTAGAGAGCCGGTGGCCGAGCGATGTCAGCTGATCACTGAGTGGAAGTATAGACTCGGCCATACGGCAAATAGGGGAAGGGGTGGACAGATGGTGTTGAGCGGGTATATTGGGGGTGATGAGCAGAGGTGGATTAATTGTGTGGTTAGGGAACATTCGATCTTGGGGTGACCAGGTTCGGCAGTTGGCCTAGGCTATTGGCTCAAGGGCATGGATGACAGAAGTTATGTAAATATCAAATTTCCTGTGGGCAGGGCGTGTAGCTCGGGTCATGGATGATGGTATTCTTGTCTATAGGGTTTAGCAGGTGAAGCTAGCTTGCATCGCGGAAGGTGTTCTTCTGGTTAACTCTCGCAGAGGCATTTTATCTACAAGGCGACGCTGTAGGTACAGAGTGAACAGGTACAATATTGGTATCCCCGGTTAGGAGCCAGGAAGACGGCTGTGTATGTATCTTCATCCTTGTTGAGGTGTTGGTGCAGTTGCAAAATATTGTGGTAAATTCAGTGAAGGGCGGGTTTCGGCAATTTCTCTTTTCGTGCTGTATTGTAGAGGTGACATCCCCAATCAGGTTCTTGCATTGGACTTGGAGCACACAAGGGGTGCAGAACTTTTTCAGTGGTTGTAAATGACAATCGAGGGTTTTAAAAGTTGATGTTTTTTGGGGCCGTGTGCAGAAGGCGCATGCGCAGGACTGGTGGGTATGCCTTTTGAGTCAGTGAATTTCAGAGGGGCGGTGCACAGAACAATCCCAGGTTATTGGTCGAGAGCCGGAGAGCCTTGTGATTTTTGTAGCTTGGAGAGCTATTTGAACATCTGGTATGTTTGTTATTGGTGGAAGTGTGTAAAACCCTGACTTGGTCAAGTAAGTATTGAAGTAATGTATTCGAGTAAGAATATAGGGCATTCACCACTACAGCACTTGTGCAAGTCCCGTCCACGCTATAAGGACAAGATCTGTAAATATAGCGCGGAATGGACATGAGGTACAGAGGGCAAGCTGCCTAAGCCATGGCCAAAAGAATGGAGCTTCTCCAAATGTGTGCAGCAACCATTACACGTGCATATAGGGGTGGAGGGGTTGCCATTATAGCTCGTTCTCATTTGAACTTTTTTCAAACCACGGCCGCTTGCCGGGGCGCTGTAATACTGTTTCTCAAAAGTACACAGTCCCCAAATAACTGCATAAACATTGCTTTGATATAGCGACCTCCCCATGAAACTCTACACTTATGACGATTTGGCTGAGCTCTTATCCCTGTTGCTTAAACTCAACACAGCTTCCATTGTGTTGTGATTTTAATAACTGGCTGACTAACCCGCTTGACACCCGTTGCAAACGGCAGGGAACCAATGCACAATTTGGCCAACATACTGGATTGGGTGACCAGTAAAAATGTAGCACTAGGCCCTGTTGTACAACCTCGCGTTTAGTCTGACCACTTTCTTGTTACGTTTGATTTTCTGCTGCCTTGTCTTCGCATTCAGAAAAGCAACCCCATGTGCAAAGAATCAAGTCAAAACTTTGATAAAATTGCCCAAGATAATTTGGAATCCTGTCTTTCTTCCTTGATGTCATCAATATCGGCTTCGGACTCCCCCAGTTTCTGGTGACTGAGTTCGACAGACATTTTTTAGACATGTTAGCTCACATTGTCCCCATTATCACTAAAAGTATTAGTGAGAAGGTAAACTATCACAAATGGTCCGGTGAGGCTCTAAATGTCCTAAAAAAGAATAGAAGTAAAGCAGAAAGATCCTGGAAGAAGGATTAATCTCCAGCTAACAGGGATAAATGGAAGTCAACTGAAAGAACGTATAGATCAAAGATCCTTCTTGCTAAAAAGTCTTTCCCGGACAATCAAATTGTCCAGGCAGATAGTTACTCTAAGAAATTGTTTCAGATTCTTAGGTGTCTTGAAAAGCCTCCGGCTATGCTACAGAAAACCATCCCCACCAATGTTGACTGAATAATATGGACAGCCCAAACTAAAATCCAGGCCAATCCGGTCGGGATGGAGGACATTCATTCCATTACACACATTGACAATTCAGATCAATGCCCCCCGCCCCCAACCCCTTAGGGTTTGAATTTAGTAGCATAACTGAGGAAACTTTGGCTAATATTATGACTGAGGCCCACCACCTGTGCAGGAGAACCTCTTCAGTTGAAAATCATTTTGAACAATAAGACACTGTTACTCTCTTTTCTTACCCGACTCATCGATGCCAGCTTTCAGGATGGTTGTGTTCCCGAGGCACTGAAGAAGTTATCTATCACCCCTTTGTTAAAAAAAATCTGGCCTAGACCCAAAAGACTATTCTAACTTTAGGCCTATTTCCAACACTCTGTTTTTCTTGAGGATCTCAAACAAGGTTGAACTGGATAGTCCAGCCCCTTTGATGAGCAGCAATTACCCTTGAGATGGATGGGGATGCAGATCATACTCATACATCAAATAACAGAACCGACTCAGGAAGTTGACAAAAGGAAGACTGTTTTAATATCAATTATCTAAAACAGTGAGCATAACGAACATCAACGCAAACGCTCGATCTTCAAAACTCAAAGCATTTAAGAAAACAAACTGTACTTTTATAGGCAAAATGTGTCATCACTGACTTTTACCTACATCACTACCAACGTCATCCTACGTGTCAAACTACAAAAACTTCTAAGCATGGGTGATTGGCTCTGAGTGAACATCTAAGTATATGATCCATACTAGTCTAAAAAGTGTAACTATGTGATTGGGTTCTTAACATCAGGTGGGCAACTTAGCCCTCCTCTAAAAATGACCGCTATGAATGTCACTAAATACACAACGTCCCATTGGTTTACACACTATAGGACCCCTCAATACGCAGGTCCTCTACAATTGGTTGTCACACTATCCATCTTCAGTACTTTTCCACCTACATTAGTAGGCCTGCAGGCTGGCCGTCCAGATGCTGGTGAGGTTGCCTTAACTTTAGCTTCCCACCAATTAGCATATCAATCCATCACCTCCATGGTCTACTGTCAATTAGGCCTTTGAACTTCGTCCTTGAGAGTGTTCTTAGCTCGGAGAAAATTAGGGAGTGAGCAGCAAAGTCTGCCTTCATGTGTAGGTATGACCATTTCATTTGTCCAACTTCATGCTTCCATGTAACTATAGACAATAAAATCGAGCCTTTTTGTGTATTTAATATTTTATTCCAATAGACCTCTGACATCTTCCTTGTTATGTTCATTCCTTCTGGACAGGAGGTTTGTTCTTTCACACGATTCTGTATCCAACGTCAGTTTACTCCAATTTGATAAGACCTTGGCTTCCTGGGGCTCCTCCAACCTCGCCTTTCTGAGCTCCGCTTCTATAATTCAATGTCTGCTTTTTTAACTGCAACACCCTAAACTGAGGCCTTCTTGCTAACGTCCAACCTGCTTTAATACGTTTAGTGGAAACATCCATAATTCTCTCATTCCTATGTATATATACGTTGGCGCTTGCCACAATCTATTTTACTATAAGCTTAAAGCTAGCTTCACGATTATTTTTCTGCTTGCGTTTCTTCTGCATCTGTACATGTGTAAAATGATTTAATATCTTCATCTGTTTCTGGGGCATAAGTTTCTTCACCTTAAGCCCAAGATGTCACTTATCCTTATTGCTTTCTTGATTGCTTATAGAATATCTGCATTCTCTGATCACTGCATCTTTTTATGTACTTCATCTTCAGCTCCATATTACATATACTTGGCAATGGCTAGTAATACTACCATTCATCCTTGCTGTTTATTGGTTCTGTTTCTTCAGGGATCTCGTTCAGATGACCATCATATATCTTTGTATGCAGATAAGGTTTTCTCGATGGATACCTTGGCTCCCAGATTCTCTTAGGTACTGGCCCTTTCACTGGCACTGGACTGAGTCCATAGTCTGTTCTTTTTCAATTTAGCTGTTCTGTATATGTAACATACTCTGGTTTCCAGCATACAGGTAAAAGGACCGGGTCGCTTGAGGTGGGGGTACTTGGCTCCTTCTCGACAAGGTGGCTACACTGCAATTTCAAGAATTCTTAGTAAATTCTGGAGCTGTTGATTCCCGTCAGTCAGGTTTTCGGACCAATTATGGCATGGAAAGTGCCTTGCTAAATATGAAATCAGAGATGCTCCAGGTCATGGATCAAGGCAAGGTAGAGCTGCTGATGTTGTTGGACTTATCAGCAGCCTTTGACCTTGTCGATCATAAGTTGCTGGACAGGCTGAGGATTTCGAGTGGCATGTCAGGTAATGCATAGGCATGGATTATGACTTTTCTGACGGGTCGTATGTCAAGGATTGCTTGGGCAAATGCATGTTCACTCGAAGAATTTCTGAAATGGGCTGTCCCTCAGGGTGCGTGTATGTCTCCCTCCCTTTTCAACGTGCACTGCTGCCTTTTGTGCAACCTTTTGGATGGTCTGGGTGTCCATTTCATGAACTACGCTGATGACACCCAGCTCGTGTTCGTAATAAGCGGCAAGTATACAGAGGACTCTGACCTAATAAATCCAACAATGGATGACCAACAATGGAATGTGGTAAACGCCAAGGAAACAGATGATGCTCTTTGGCTCACCTCAGGCAAGATCCAAATTGGACCCACAGTATGTTGCCTTCAGTGTGGAAGGCCATGCTATCAAAACTGTGGATAGGGTCAAGACATTGGGAGTCATTTTTTAACCCTCTTTGAATATCAATGCCAATACTGAGAGCGTAGGGAGTAAGGCTCAGTACATAGTACGCCTTCTTAGGTTAGTCAAGTCTTATGTTTCAGAGGAAAACTGGTATGCGCTCTAGTGATGCCCTGGTAGGACTATTGTAATACCCTCATGTTGGGGGCTAGCAAAAACAATCTTGGACAACCTCCAAGTCTTGCAAAATGATGTGGCAATGGTAATGGAAGAAGTAGAGAGACAAGAGAAAGAGGAGAAAGAAGAGAATGAAAGAGTATGCAGCGAGAAGCAGAAGCACAAGAGCTTGGGGTGTGGGAAGCGCGGACACGGGGCTTGTGGACAGAGCAAGAAGAAGGGAGGGAAAGGCAAGTGCAAATAAAGGTGGTCAAGGAAAAGTTGGAAGTGGAGCGGCTCCTTAGAGAGCGACAGCGAAGGGAAGAGGAAAGGCGCGCCATGAGGGAAGTACACCAAAAGATGGGTTTAGCACATTTTGACGATGAAGAGGCGGAGCTGCAAAGGAGGCAAGAGATGGACCAAGGAGGGAAATGTAGCAGGGCTACCCTACGAATAGGCAGACGACATTGCTTCCTCCGTGATGGTGGAGTGCAGAAGCACGAGTAACCTAGAAGAGAGGCAGCAGGGTTGAGGAGGCTCAGCTTCCAGGAGAACTTTCACTGTTCTGATAGGGACACAGGGTCTGATCATGACTTAGCGGGGGGTGAGGACGAGAGGGTAGGGCGGTCCTTCCATCTTTCTCAAGAAAAGAGCACAGACTGAGACACAATATGGGGAGATGATAAAGGTGCAGAAGGACTAAGGGAGGACCGGGGGAAAGACCGCAGCATCCTAGGGATATATCGTGCTGAACAGACAGCATTACCCCATACACACACAGGCTCAGATCTTCCAGCACGAAGGAGGAGAGAATTGGTGAGGGCGTTTACCCCCACTAAAGATACAGGGAAAAAACGTGGAAAGGTAGGACTGACGCAGTGCCCACTATTCCAGAAGAGAGGGGGCCACGGCAACAGATCGACAAGGATAACTTGAGGTGTAAGTTATCTTCGTTGACTGCGGGAGCTGGGAAATTGATATATGAAGTAGAAAGGTTGATGACAGGGACAACATTGGCGGTGGGTTACATGAAAAGCTTAATTTCTGCCATTCTCTGGAAGGTTGTGGATTATGTGTGGAAAAGGTCCGGCTACCCAGGAGTAAATGCACAGAATACAGCACATGATGGTTCACCATTTAACAACTGACAAGAGGCTGTGTGGCGCACTCTAAGGGTACAGTATCCAGACACGTCGGGATCAGTGCGATTATGGCATGCAAAATGAGGGAAGATGAAGACCCCCTCCAATATATTCAGGCTATTCAAGAGAAATAGAGATTTGAGACGCGGGACCCATAGGATAAAGCAGTGGGATTATTCTATCATATATTATGTCAAGTGTTACTTAGCAAGTGCAAAGACAGCCCAATAAGTTAGTGGGGAAGGAGGATAAACCATGATCCAAAATTCAACTCACTATATTACACTATTGTAGATTAATGCAAGAAAACGCAAGAAAGAAGCATGAGGTAAGAAAAAAGGAAGAGGGAAAGTTAGTGCAAAAGAAATGGTCAAAATACATTATGGGAGGGGTGATGTTAACAAGCATGGAAGGAACAGTTATGCTGCATGTGCAGTACAGATCACCACCCGCGAGGGAGGTTTCATGGTGCGGGGTAACATGCAATGCAGGTTTAGAGGGAGTGGAGGACCACCTAGGGGAAGGGAGTATGGATATCTGATGCAGCAGGGCCAAGTTGGGCTTTTGGGGGCTATCCGAGACCAGTGGCAGGACCACCCGAGTGTTGGGTATGTGGACTGATGGGGCATGCATATTTCTCAAGTGTGTAGAAGCGAGGGAGGGATGCAATAGAATGGGGGAATGCAGTACTAGCCCACATATCTGGGAGAACAGACGGACTATTATGCCCAAGACTAAACACAGCGATGGGTACGGACCCCAGACACACACACACACACACGCTAGTATAAAAGCCTATGATGCAGATGCCCCAGATGCAGAGCCCACACAACCATATTCACTGGCAGCACCTGCATTGCAGATGCAGAGTAACATGCAGTCACTGCACACGACACGTCAGAATGACAGGACACTGGCGCACACAGATTCAATGGGAGTAGCTCCCCTTCGGAAGTTGTGAGGGGTGTCTGTGGTGGGGGCAATCCAATCAAAGGGAATGGGATGTAATCCTACCCACAGTAGGACAGCCAACAGGCGGACCCAATGTGTTCTATCCTATCGATTACACACAACTCGTCATGGGAACCACATATAGGGGTGACCATAGGTAACAAGACTTTCCCCTTTCTTGTAGACATAGGGGTGACTAGGTCCTGTATCCGGGAGGGAAGGTATCCAATGTCCGGCAATGCCATGAATGCGCAGGGATTTTCTGGGGTGATGGATTTGGTTCCTTTTACAGACAACCTTACTCTTTCTATAGGGCAGCATGACTTAGCTCTACCATTATTGTATTCCTGACAGACACCAGTAAACATAATGGCAAGAGACGACATGAGCAAACTTAACATGACCATCTCATTCACAGACCAAGGGATAGTGTGTTCCACACCTGGGATCCACCTTCTGAATATAAGGGAGATTATTCAGGCCTATTGCGGGTGCACGGTACAGAGGGGGGTGCCAGCTGATTTGAAGCTGTTTCAATATGGAATGAAGTGATAATAGCATGGATCCCGGGGATTCAGGGAATACTATGGCGTCTTCCCAATGAGTACATATTCAGTCCAGAACTACCATTAGATGAGCCAGAGGAGACAGTGATCTCACTAGAACTCGAGGCAGTAATAGTGGGAGAAGATAGAAGAACATTGCATGGGACAGATGACACCGACGAGCTTGGAGGACACTAATTGCAGTGGGGGAAGGTTACAGGTTGACTACCGTGACCAATGAGGAGCTGTTTCAGGACAATCGTTCAGTGGTGTTGCATCCACAGCATAATAGGATTATTGCGCAGAAATGTATGGCTTAATACCCATGGCTGTTCTACATAGTTGCGTGTACAATAGTAACCAATCAACTGATGTGGTACATTAACGCGGCTACCAATGCTGAATAACCACGCATATGCCAGCAACAAATTAAACTACTTGTCTGTTATAGCAACTGCTATCAGGGGGTGGGGAACTGCAGCAATACATTGGTTTTCTGATCTTGTAGACCCTCAAGTGCAAAATTATATTCGACATTAGCATCACATATTGGGTGAAACATGCACCACACTACAGGGAAGTACTACAGAGAATGGCGCTGATGCTACAAGCACTGCCGCCATTTCTCAAAGAAGATTTGTCAAATGTACCTAGTGTCTTATGGACCATGAGTCCCTATGACGTGGGGCTCTTGAAGGGGATAGGGGCAGTACAGATGCATGTATTTCACCGCACCCTTGATGACTAGTGCGTCTTTTATTTCTCGCCAACTGGAGGCATGACTGGGGAGGTCCAAGAAGAGTGAATAAGATAACACTATGCAGATCACTAAAGATAGTCTTAAGCAACTACAGCTCTACCCAGGGGGGAGTCTGTTCTACTACAGAACTTTATTGGGACCTGGTACAAACTCAGGTTCACGGGGCCGCACACTGTAGAGGAAGTAACTAATAGGGCGGTAAAAATACGTAGAAAAAAGGCATGGAATTTCCTTGTGGACGTGAAAGCCTGTCGAGCAGTGGTCTCTCCTAGCGGCGACGAGGAGGGGTCCAACACCATGCAATAAGATCATCTCAGACCATCACAGCCCAGCAGAGGCCACTCATTAATCACATGCTCTAGAGCAAGAGAGATGGGGAAAGGACTTCCTACATATCCAGAGTGAGGGCACACTGTCTGTTTTGTACACATAGTTATTCATCGTGGAAGTAGCGACTGCAATTTCTTTCTTGTCCCATGATTCCCCAGGAGGTATCCAGTTAATATGTTGAATGCATTTTTTTGAATGACAATAATGTCGACCATTTGGCCGAAAAAAAATATTCAAATGTGTTTATTAATTTACATGTTTTTGGTTTCGTGAGTAAAAAAAGGGTTAAAAAAAATAAAAAATGAAAAAAGGGGCTGGGGGAGTGGGTGGGGGAACCCCCTGCCCCATTTCGAACAGAAAATAAAAAAGACATTCAAAGTTTGGTTTTTTTTCGGCCAAATGTTTTCGACATTATGGCATTCGAAAAAATGTCATTCGAAATACTGTAGGTAAACCTCCTCAGGACCCACACCCCACGACCTATCGGGGTCAATTTGTCCATTTTGTTAGAAGGTCCGAACCAGAAAGAAGACCATCTCCCAGTTTATTCGTTTATGCATTTCTAACCCACTTGGCCCAAACATGCCCACGACTTTGCTAAGGAAATCCCTCAATAATTGAAATCCTCTGTTACCCTAGAATACACATTGTGTGGGAATTCTTTTTTATCGCGCTCGCACAATGTTATGCCTGCGGAGCTTGATCAAATACCTATTAACCACATAATAATGCATTTCTAGTGAATTCCATGTGGTTCATTATTACATTTGAAGCTACACAAGATACTTAAGCGGAGTACGTTATGGGTGCCATTATTAAGTGTGATAATGATGATTTATATTCTCTCTTCTCTCTCTTTACCCTCATTTTTTGGCGAATGTCATTTGTTGTAGAGGAACAAGCTGTGACCCCTACTAACATAACCCCAGTTCCGGCAGGTATGGCTACCATGTAGGGTCAGTCGATAAACACTGCCAAAATAGTAAAGAGAAGTAGGCATAGTGCTGAAGTAGATGTAGGCAGGGTTGATTCCCATCTAACTGATGCAGCCCGGAGTATCTAATAACATGTGGTATAAGCACGTGACCAAAGTAGGTCAAGTCTGCTCCCTCATCCCTATGCCAGGAGTTCCTACAGAACATTTGTGGCAACTGAAATTCCAGCAGAGAGAGCACAGGGCCTCATGTACCTATAAATGTGTACCACCAGAGGAAGGGTCCAAGGGAATAGGACAACCTTAAGGTGGATGTCGAAGACAACTTTCCCCTATGAAGACATGATGGGCAAATACTGGAAAAAAGACCAGGCTATAGAATACACAAGTGAAGACACATCTTTTTAATCTTCCTGAATAGACCCTCCCATCCCTGGTCGTCTTCTGTCTTACATGCTGCGCTCTGAGTCCTACGGGCATGTAGCGCCCTACAAGAATCGAAATAAATACATAACTGAAGGTAAAATTGTGTGGTGTTGCATCCACAGCATAATATGATTATTGCGCAGAAATGTATGGCTTAATACCCATGGCTATTCTACATTGTTGCATGTACAGTAGTAACCAATCAACTGATGTGGTACATTAACGCGGCTACGTACGCCTGGCACGATGCTGAATATTCACACGTATGCTAGTAATAAATTAAACTCCAATGATGGACTCCTCACCTCACCTCCCCTGCCCGTTCCCATTCCCCCCCCAAAAACACTTGTCATTTCTGTGACGCAGTTTCAGTTGCGATGTCTGGTAGCTGCAGATATTCTGTCCGATAACCAAGGTTACAGAAAATCTTTGTTACAAACACAATCCCTAAATCTCCTCCAACATTTAACTTGGTATATTATTACCTCCCACCCACCTGTACCCTAAAGGCATTTCCCAGATTACTCGCCTATAAATTGCATTTTCCTGCTTTTTCATTTTCGGCTAACCAAGGTTATATCCATGGCCATCTCTCGCATTGAGAAAAAAAGAGGGTGGCTGTTTCATTATATATGATATGATGGGTTATTTATAACGTGCTTAATACCCAGAGGTTTCAAAGCGCGGATCCAGGGATCAAACCTGTGTTGCTCTGTCTCGTCTTCCTTCCAAGGCGAGCACGTTGCCCCTAAGCTATCCTCCCGAGGCAATTTACCAGAGACATGGCTATCTATTTTGGAGAAGGCGGCACCCCCTTCTCCGTCAAATATTTAAAGTACTTGGCAGAATAGCCCGAAACCACAAAAGGATTGTGAGTCAACGCTTCGTGCCCAAGTAGTTTCAAACCTGGTCCAAATCTGTCCTGCCGTTTTGACTGTGTGGTCCAGCAAAAATGTACCTTTTTCAGTCCATGGGAAAATGAATGGGGAGTATGCCGAAACTGCATTTTTCTTTTTGCTTAATAACTTTTTCATTTTTCAACTATCCTTTCTCAAAATGTGCAGTCTGGGGAGAAGGGGCGGGACTACGACTAAAGTATGTTTTGTGAACACAATTGACCATATTAATGCTTAAGTACAAACTTTATGGTTCCACCAAATGGTGAGAACTGTCACAGCATTCTCAGCCTGCATTATTATATATTGGACATCTTGAAACATGATTAAAGTACTCACAGGTATACACAAAATTTCAAAAAATTAGTAGATCGACTGCAATGTTGATGTAGGTGGAAGAATACACCAAACAAAGAACAGCCTTGAATGAAGTGAAAGTGCAGCATTATGTAGAAAAAAGAATTACAAGCATGGAATCACAACATTGCAATAGTACCAAACATATACACCAAACTGCAAACTTCATGTTTCATCATAAAGCTTAAAATAACAAGTATAATCACACGGTAGAAGAATTCCACAGATTGCACATGAATATTTGAAAGCTGCATGCATGCTAGGGTATAAAATAAACATATATACGCCCTCCTTGCATTCATTCCCTTTTTTCGTAAAGTAACAGGCGTCACAGATTTTCTTTTTATCAGCCACCTTCCCCAGCATGGCTAAAATCCAAATCTGTTGTGCTCACATTAAATCATAATGTTACCAAAGATACCATTCGTGAATACGTGACAACAATAACAAAAGGTTACATCCTTTATTGCAACGTTTTTTGTTAAAACGATCTAGACCTATTCAGTGTGTTTGCCCGAACGCTAACTCACAATTGATCACCCATATAACCAACTGTCACTATAGTTTTGGCAAATGAGGTGCCCATTCTCAAACCCCTGCCTACTTCAGGACAAATATTCTTTACTGTGTTTACACCACTCCTAAACACGCTGCACATTCATTTAAGAGATCTGATAAACCTGCATAGGTCACTGGACAACTCCATTTTAACACAGAAGCTGACCAGGTGGCTTCCCCTTAAAAAATAAATACACGTGAACCTCTAATCATGGGCTATGTTACTATCCGCATGTAGTAGGTTTGGAAACCACAGACTGTTCTTTCTTGACACCTCCACCAGGAGTGTCGCCTTATTTTACAAGGGTACATAATGTCAATTCCCATACCCGATATGTACTGATCCCACTGGTACCGTTTGCATATTGGTTAATGAGTTTTAAACACAAGATTGTATATAGAAAGGGAAGATTCAAAAAATACATTAAAACGTTTTATATTTTTAAACAACCACTTTGTGCATGACCCATTCCAAGGCACGACAAGTGATTACTTGAAGGCAGACTCACCACTACTCTGTAATTAAGATACATTATTTATATGTTAATTCAGAATCGCATGACGCTTTTTTCACTGCTCTCCTAACATAGCAACATGTTTAATAAAACCATGTGGAGATTGTCTTGGATCTGTTACGTTTCTCTTAGTAACAAGCTGGCCCCCATTGCTGCAAGACCTATGATGGACTCCCTACCACAATAGCTGTATTGGTTATTTTGCTAATATTGCCAGATCGTAACAGTTATTCATTAAAGTGCTCTCAAAGTGCGGTGACCAATCTGGACAATTTGTCCCTTCTCTTTGGGGGGTGAGGGGGACACCCCTTTTGAGGCTGGTGAGGTGAGCCCTCCCTAGTGGTCTGGGGAAGTCGGACCTCACTGGGAGTGACTCCCCTCTTGGGCGCAAGGACTTCCATTCCCGCATGGGACGCCCTGTCCAAACCACGCTTTCTGCATGTATGGGTTATGGAAAAACTTGTTGCATTCCCTATTACAACTATAATGAACAAAGATTCTTCCTTGACTCTATTGGCTTCAGGTAATGGCTAACCTCACCTGAGTGCCATGATCAAAGAAGGCAGATATAATTTCATTGATTCATATGACATATATAAGAGGAGAATGAACTGTGAATGGTAGAGGAACTTCTCTGCTGAGAGGAGAGCAAGTGCTACGCAGAGGAGAGCCCCTGGAGCACTGATGTCCTGGAGCAGCCGAGTCACGTCCAGCCGCGTAGCCTGCAGTGATGTGCCGAGCTAGCTGGAGGCTGGAAGGCAGGTACCTTGACTGAGCAAGATGCTTTGGTCAAGGGGAAGGAGAGGACTGAAGAGCAGTGCCTACTACCCAGCAACCAGCGCTGTAACCCGAAAGAAGAGAGGAGCCAGAGGCCCTTAACTCCTGACGACAAGCGCCTTTTCTGCCATAAGTACGGACAGGGAAATAGACGCTGCAGACATGAGGAGGCGAACAAGACCTGTGACTCTGGGTTTCCAGTAGGAGCAAAATTGACGCAGGTACGTCAAAGTGAATGTAACGGGTACCCAGCTCCACTAGTGTAACGCTCCCCTGGTATCCACGGGGACGTCATTCAGCCTGTTCTGACCTCTTACGACCTCCAACACTTCCCTGGAGTCTACTCGACTGGAGACTGGGCCTGAAACACAGGATTGGTAGAGTTTAACTCCCAATTGTCTGTGTGCTTGAACCCCTTCTTCCCCGGGGTCCAACCCTTCCCTTTGAGCCACAGCTCACCTTGTTTTCTTGGAAAGTGTGCTCTCCGTCCTGCTTTCAGCACAGGGGCACATTGATTGATGCAGGCTTGTTGCTGCCTAGTTACTTCACTGGCAAGAGTCCGACAGGTAAGTATGAGTCTTTTGAACAGTTCTCTAACTTCGTTCCTTTCCTTCCTTACATGATGGCCGGCGTCCGAGGATGGTGACGTGCTGCTGAGATAAGTAGCGCTGAAGGTGAGTGAGAGCGCGATGCAATCCTTTCGTATTTGTATTGAACTGAGTTCATTTTCTGTGTCTTTTAGGTCCCGCGACGTTTTCAGCGTGGATGCCGGTTATGAAGAAGAAATGCGGTGAGTAAGCGCAGTATGCGGTGCCTCTAGATGTTTCCACGCTAACCTGGAGTGTCTTTTCCCTCTTGCAGATGGATGAGAAGTTTCCGGAGACAGAGTTCCCCCAGAGCGGCTGGGATTCAGGTAAGCATGTGAAGCTTGTACAGTCTTTAAAAATAAGCGAAGATTTGCTGAATGCTTACTAATGCCTTTTTTCTGTTTTCCCTTTTCCTTAGGAAGCGGCGTGCCGGGATGGGAATGACACCGCCGAAGATGCCCGCAGAACAGAAGGAGCGATGAATGATGGGCAGAAGCGCCGCAAGGTAAGGCTGTTCCTAACGGTGTTCTTGTTCTTGCAGGAGCTGAGCACAGAAGAAAGATGCAGGCCTACTGGAGACCGATCCGAACACGGTGAGTGTCACGCTGCAGGTGCAGAAAACGCAAAGCATGTTTCTCAGCCTGGGCATGGCTTAAATAGTCTCTGGGTATCCCAGGTGTCTCTGGGCTGAACCACACCCAAAAGACTAGACTGCACATGCAGTTCTGGGAACCGAAATATGTGGGGGCATCCATCGTGTCCCCTTCAATGCACTACAAGTCCAATCCCCAATGTTATCCTATGGGAGTGAGTGAGTCTGGTGCCACAAGCGCCAAGTCTGACTCAAAGTGGGTCTTTGGAGGGATGGAGAGACCATTGAGGGCCATATGGGTGATCGTGGCCTGGCTCCAGCCTGACATCTTGGAGGGCTGGGGACATTAGGGGCAGGAATCCTGACAACTATCCCTGGGAGAAAGCGATTATGAACAAACAATGAAAAGTCATGAAAACGTAATGGGCAAGCAGCCCCCACAAATCAGAGAAAAACCAGACTGGCGCACAGCCCCAATAAATGAGTGAAAAAGGTATAGAGACAGTGTATCCGAGCTGAATTAACTGCTAAGAGTATCAAGGAAGCACATGCACAGGGCGTATGTTGAAACTGAGTGAAGGGAAGTAAAATGTTCTGATGGCAAAGTGCATACAAACGTTGGTAGCTGTATTCCCTGTGCGGGCAGAAACCCTAAACTAAGTTTGTACTGAGAAAAAAGACAACCACAGAGCTACGAGAACTAGGTAAGTCCCAATGCTACAAAGGTGGGAAAGGAAGTGGTGAAAGTTCAAGGGATCCTGGAGGGATTGTAACATTTTAGAAATTAGAAACTGTTTCCTTATCAAAGGGGGAAACCCAGACCAACGATATTTGTTAATTTTCCTAAAGGATTTGATACTAAAGATGTGAAGACAATTTGCAAGAACTGTCGGACTGAGAACAAGCCGAATACAAGTGGGCCAAGCAGAGGTCAATACCGAGGCTATTACAGAAGCCTCCCTTTTCTTTGTCCAAAGTGGTCAGGCTAGTTTAGGCACTTAGGATTCGGACAGAAGACTTTTTGTTTGGACTTGGCATCCACCCTTAGTTTTCTTTTATTAGTTGGGTAACTTCCCTCATAGCGATATTTACCATTGACAAATGCACAATAGAAGTCATGAGTAAAGTAAAAACTCTAGAGATCTATTTGGATAAAAATCTAAATATGAAGGCACAGGTCAATAGCCTAGTCTCGTCAGCATCCTACTATATTAAACTGTCCCGCTGTCTCAGACCTTTTGTATCTGAAAAGAATTCAGAAACTCTGGCAAGGGCCATCATTGGCGCTAAAATTGATTATTGTTGTAGCCTCTTGGTTGGCCTACACCTATCAGATTTCCATTGCCTCCAGGTTATACAAAATGGAGCTGTACGAGTGGTCAAACGCCTAGCGAAAAGAGACCATGTATCATAAGCACGCAGAAGCCTGCATTGGCTCCCTGTTCAAGCGAGGATATCTTTTAGACTGCTTCTCATCACACACAAATGTGTTCATGGAACGATGCCTGCCTATCTGAAATAAATAATTATGCTTAAGAAAAACATCAGAACTCTAAGATCTGAGGAGTCGAACACTCTCTCTTCATTCAACCTAATTAGAACTATATCCTGATAAACTCTGATGCTATGTATTTCTTTTTTCAATTTTCTTACTTTTCATTCATCACATACAGTAATTTCCGTGGTTAAATTCATAATGTCACTTAGCTTTCAATCTTTTGTTCTCCTCAAAGGCCACACCTCCTCAATTGTCATCCAAACACATCTTTCCATTTATAATTATATTTTCAGATCCCAGTGAATCTATCCGCGGTGTTCGGGACCTTCAAATGTTGACAACTAAGGAGTTGTCATTTGACCATTTGGTGATTGAACAAATCACATATTTTTCACCCCCTTTTTTGGACCTCTAGCACAGGATTTAGTCAATGCCATATTGAGTCAACTAAGGGATTGAATCCAAACAGGTATATAATGAGTAGCTAATCATTCCAATTCACTACCATAATGTCAAGTAATGGAGTCAGTCCAAAAGAATGATTGATACTTACTGTAAACTCAGGTTTGATAAACCTATAGCAAGACCTCAGGATTATTGAATTGAATATGCACATAGTTCACAAATGAGCAATTCATCTCAACATAAACATAAAGCTAATCCTCGCAGTCCGTATCTAGGGACTTGTATATATACACCTTCTGGCAATCTGCTTATAGTTGCTTCACTAAATAACCAGGAGCATAACCATTCTCGTACGTAGAAAGTATATGCCAGCGAATGCTATCTCACTTGCGGTATAGGTTTACATTGGGTGATGACGGACGTGTTTAACATCAGAGAGTGCAAATGCATCCAATATTTAATAGAGAGACAGTTGAATAATTTGATAGAGAGATCAGAGGCGAGTTCAGGAAAAAAGGAGATGATTTGGGTTTCCGCAAAGAGTTGGTACGAGATCCTAAAGGAGGAGATCAGTGTCCCATGAGCAGGGGTGTAGAGTGTAAGGAGGAGCGGTCCCAACACAGAGCCTTGTTGAGCACCAACAGTTAGAGGAGTGAGTTGAGAGGTGGTGTTGCTTCAGGAGATGGAGAATAGGTGAGGTCCGCATTCCACACAATGCCATGTGAGAAGTGCTCATCACTGCTTTTAATCCACAAAATGTGGGAACACTTTGGTTGTTTGATTCTGCTTATTTTAGAGAAGGTACAACTCTTCATGTTCTCCTGGCAGGTGCCATATTGCATCTGACCATGTCCATTTCAAGCCTTGCGAGGAATGCAAACGGATATTGATTATGGATTAGATCAGCCCCAACTCTGTATGTAGTGCATGGGTAAAGACCATGATACCAATGCCTCTGTCTTTTAAACCTCTATTAGGATTTAAAGACCTGAGAGAAACTGCATTTGTGTGCTTGTATCCATCATCCCGAGGTATCTCTTAAAACAATTAGTTCTCATTCCATTCCATTCCTTTCATGAAGGAATGGAATGAGAAATAAACAATGGAATGGATTTGAAAAAAAACACCTGGTACCCCTGAGGCAGATACCAACATGGAGGCATTCATAATTTTAACTGCTGTCTTCCCTTGCATTCACTCACAACAAGTAGCCCCCTCATACCCACAATTATAAATTGTACTTCTTTATCATGAGTTGCACTTCGCTCAAAAATCCATATTGATTTGTTGCTAGGCTCATTATTATCCTTTGAATTGGAATATTCAATTTATATTTTTCTAGAAGATTACACCTTTTCTCCCTGCCATTTTACAACAAAGCACGAATTTCAAGAAGCTATAACTTTGAGTTATCTCATGTGGTCCCTTAGCCTTGCATCGTAGTGGACTCTGCCATCTTCACTTAATGGATGCCCTAGTGACTCTGACACCATGCTGTTGAGGGAGTGAAGATAACATGAGACCCCAATAACTCAAATGGATGGTACACCTCTGACCTTGCCTCTTCTAAAAGAGCAGAGTCTGCTCTGGAAGGCAAATGGCATTAATTCAGCCAGAACCATGTCTACACCTACCCCAAGAGTAGGTTATCACTAGCTACTTTTACTGCCTTATACAATCGGACGCTCAAAAAAATGGAAACGGAAGGCACGTCGAAGCCTGCCCTCTGCTTCCTCTCATCTGGGTGAATTGATTTGTTTGGCTGAGCAGTACCACAGGAAGGAGTTCTAACCTTGCTGTCTGGCCTGTAGAGGAATAATTTTAATTGGCATGAACACCAACTACTGCGTGCAAAGTAGTGTGGGTTACAAAAATATAAATACATCTGTTTAATTTAAATGTTGACGCAAATGTTTGACCCTAAGAAAATACCCCAATTTGGAATGGAAATTACTTTCCCCCTATAAATAAATGCACTCCCAACTTCCGAAAAAATCATAAAATGATTCCTGCTTCAAAATTATATTAGAAGCCATCAGTTTAAAGTTCGCAAGGAACTCGCTTTTCCCTCCCCACCCGCCCCCCAGCTAGAGGTCCTGTACTCCTCACGTCCCCAGAAACCTGAGCAAACAGAACAAACCTCTCAAATTCTCACAATTCAACACCTCCTATCACCCACTACCATTGCCTTCTCCCTCATCCTCCCTACCTTACCCCACCAGTGCATCCAGTGGTGCTTAATGTAATTATGAGTATTTCATTAGTACTGCTTTTTAGTTTGATGCATGTGCCCCCTTAGGTTAATGTTACCTTTGTAAATCACCCATTTTCTAATATATATATGTTTTTCTGTTTGTTTTGTTCCTGGTGTATGTCCCACTTTTTTACACCCTCACAAACTGGCTTATCACCTGTTCTCATGTCTGTCTGTTCTATTGTACAGGCCACCTTCGCAGGAATGCCTCTGCCATCTTTAAGTGCGTTATTATATTTGCATGTTTTGTGTAAACAGACTATAGATCTTTTCAAGTAGGACACCAATTGTTTCTGACCTTGTGACCCTTCCCCCAAAAGTTCTTAGACTATCCTTGTTGGGAGAAGGAAGGGAAGGGTCAGAGTGTGGTTGTGTGAAGTCTAATCCTTAAACAGTAAAATGCTTCTTTTGTGATGTTAGTACCTGTCCATGTGAGTCCATTGTCTCAGGTTTGCGTATAAAGTCTTCAGATATTGGATTAGTACCAAAGCAATTCACGCTGGGCAGACCCTGTCGCGGGCAACAACTACTAACCGATCTCACAATCTTAGTTGTGCGGGCAGATTCTTGAAGGATGTGTAGATTAACAACTACAACACCATAATTATACTGAATACCTTTTTTTTTTTTTTTAAACCCTATTGGGGAACTGCCCATGCGTGTGTGGGACTCCCCAAAATGGCAGACTCTGGCAGTCAAGCGCCTGTGATCTCATTGGACGTTTTGGCAGTGTTTAACATCACGTATTCTGCTTCAGCATCTCGATTCACTGTTTTGAATCCCTGGATTAGCATCGTTTGTATCAGGTTGATCTGCAAAGGTATGGTCCAGCAGGTTAAGCTTAGAGACACTGATCAGGCGTGACTTGTGAGATTCCTTAGAGCTGATCCTACTTCCAGCTGCTTTTTCTCTACCTTCTCCCATTGGATATATATATATTTATATATATATATATATATATATGCGCCATCCGGTTTTGCAGGTCCCATGTATAGCAATCAAAATAAACTTGTCGAACTCCCCCAGGATTGAGTAGTGATAGTGGAGTGTCTGTTCCTGTCTTAATGACAGTAACTCAGAATCCTGCTCCTAAGCAGTTATCTGGTCTCTTTGCTTCGTCAATTCATTTGAGGACCAACTCTATCTCTTGAGGCCATTTTTACTTTGAGCTTTTTTACCGGTACCCGGAGTGGTTGCAGCAGGCAACCTGGTTGCACAGAGCCGTGGCTTTGTTGAATGACTAAAGACTGTGATTTGAGAAAGTGGAGAGCTGCTTATTCGGCTTTCCACTCTGGCCTCTGCCGCACCCTTTCCTGCATGCTTTCTGCTTCCCGTTTGACTCCTCTCCACTTGTATACTCCAACGTTTTTCTTCTGGTCACATCCTGTCTTCAGCCTCCTCATCTGCCTTAGTCTATGGCCTCCTCATCTAACTCTTTGCTGCTTGTCAACACTGACCATAACAATTGAACGGGGGGAGGGGGGTTCGCTTGGATATCCAGCCTCCATATATATGGCAGGCATCTCGGGGGGGTTATTTTATATCTGTTTGAAACAATAGGTTGCACACTTTCCACTTCTGTTTCTTAAATTTATTTGTCCCTAGAACCCTGGGTATTCTGCAGGTGGGGCTGATAGTTATAATGCCCACTTCTTCAGGATGTACTGGGTGGTAACATCTGTGATCAGTTAGAGGCACTCATCAGCCTCTTCTATGAGGGGGTCAAGTCTCGGGGGACTGGGCGGTCCAGGTGATACCTGAGGTGCCTTCTCAGCCTCCTCCTGTGCCTCCACAGCAGTGCAACTGTGAACCCAGGCAGGTGTAAAGCATTTCAGGACCACAAACAGTCACAAGGAGTTTCAAGATGATGCTGAGAGCACTGAGCATATTTGAAGTTGTAGATCTGGCAGTTTAGAATAACCGATGCACTTTACCACTTAAACAATGATATGATAGTTTATTTAAACTTTGAAAGCTGTATTCATGTGGCTATGCGGCATCGCGCCTGTTTTCCACAGCCAATTGGATCATGAGCTGCACTCACCCCTGCTTAGCCGTGTCAACAAACGGGCCAATCACACACTGTGGTATATTGACATGGCTATGCCCATGCCATATGACAAAATCTGCGCATGTGAAATGTCCCAATGGGACGTCCAGCTTCATCAACGCGGCTAGCTCTCTTCACGCATTTGGCACCAGCCAATCATATAATGCACTGCGATTGCACACCTTCACATGACTCCTGGCCACATCAACAAACGTACCAATCACACGTTTCAATGTATTGACGCGGCTATGCCTATGCCGTGATGAAACCAGCATGTGCAAAATCACCCAACAGGACAACAAGCTTCCTCAATGCGGCTAAGCATCTTTGCGCCTGAAGCACCAGCCAATCATATCGCACGCTGCTGCACCGTGTCTACGCATGATTCCTATTCACGTCAACAAACTGTCCAATCATACATTGCAATCTATTGACGCGGTTATGGCCACGCCGTATGACAAAAGCCTTAGTTCTTTTAAACAGTTTTTGCTAATTGTATAAGCGCCTAACAAATGAGCAATAAATAAAGTAAGCCAAGCGGCAAATAAATTTGTGGTGCAAAATATCCAAATTGCACTATTATGTATGGAGCAACTCTATAATCATTAGGCTTTTTTATGGTAGTGTGATGCATTAACATAGGCTAGGAAGTGAATCAATACTGAGCTACAGATAGGACACAGTGCGATTAAATGATTTGCCCAGGATCAAACACTTTGGTTAAATGGTGAAACCGGGATGTGGACAATGTAAGCAACTGAAAGGTTTTTTTGTCCGCAGCAAACTGACCAAAAATTATTTGATCGTCGGTCAATTTAAATGCACATGCATTTTTTTCAGCTTCCAATTTTAAGGCAATGGGGGACACCCCTGCACCCCCAAAATTGCAAAATACCAACCATTGGGGTTGGGGGACACCCCTGCAACCTCTGCTCTCCAGGGTTGGTATTTTGTAATATATACAACCAAATTGCCCCAAAGGCCAAATGACCCATGCAAAATTTGAGCAAATTGGTCATTAGGTCATTGTTTTAGGTCAAATTGGATGATACCAACTGAACACATATTCTCAAGTTTAGTTGATAGAGATATGTATTAAGGTTTAGCTTTGCATGTCATGTGGTTAAATACTACTTTATTTATTGCAATGCCTTGGAAGAAAGCCACATTACTTAATAAACTAGCCTTTCATAATAAACTAACTTTACACTATGTACATTGCCATAGAAATATGTTGAGCAATAAAAGTATGGCTTTTTATTTGAAATGTATATTGCACACATCCACAAGGAGCCCAGCAGAAACCTGCATCTAGGCGCAGATGTTAAATTCCTGAAGACACAGCATGGAAAAATACAAACGCAGAAGTTATTGAAACAGGTGGGTTGTCAATTTCTTTTGAATAAAAGTGAGAGAGGAAGTCTTCCGGAGTTCAGCAGGCAATGCATTCCAGAGACAGGGACCCTTGATTTAAACACATCCATCACCCCAGAAGACAAAATGAGAAGACGGAACAACCAACAAATTTTGCCCGATTGTGCGAAGAGGGCATGATGGGTGATACAGACTGATTTTAGAAACCAGACAACTGGGTGCTGTGCCATGATTCTTTTTTTTTAATTATGGAATTTGAGTGCAGACCTAGCTTTGAGAAGCAACAGAGATATTTACAGAGGTATACAATCATACAGATACATAACAGAGTGATTTTCAGAGATAACAGAAAAGATATACAATGGGGGTAGGTAGGATACAGAGGGGTACAGAGATGGGGTACAGCTATACCGGGTGGCGGGGAGGAGAAGGGTGAGTTGAGTCTAGCGAGTGAGGTGGCACGAGGGGCAACATGATGTCCTAGGTGTTGAGGAGAGACTCTTTGAAGAGGTGTGTCTTGAGTTCTTTCTGAATTGTAGGAGCGTGCCTGATGCTGACTGGGAGGAGGTTCCATAGTCTTGGGGCGCAGGTAGAGAAGGCTTGTTCTCTGGTACTTTCCTTTTTGCAGCAGCAGATTTCAAGTCTGTATGTGGCCTGGATTCTGGTGGTGGGCTCCGCTCTATGCCAGAGATGCTGAGTTTCTCTGAGATGCAGCTGGGTGACATGACAGCAAGACTTCAAGGCGATTTGTGCATGCAGTGGGAGCCAGTGAAGGTTGATTAGGGCCTGGGTGATGTGGTTGTTTCTGCTTAGACCCTTGATGAGGCATGTGGCCATGTGTAGGACACTTGAATCACAGTTTCAGAAAGATTATGTACCAGTCTGTGGCGTTCTGGGCCACTTGAAGTCGATGTAACTGACTCTCTGGCACTCCTAAAAGAAGTGTGCCACAATACTCAAGTCTAGATTTGACCATTTTCCCCAGGACCATGAATGGGTCCAGTTCAGAGATGAATGGGAGAATGGGTTTTAGTAACTTAAGTTGGTAATAAACCGATCTGATTTAACATGAGCGTTACGGTCCAGAGATGCCTGCCATATACATCCTATTTTTTTTTACCTTACAAGAGAAGGAGGATGTACCTTCAAAAATGGCAGGATAGGGTTTAGTTTTATTCTCCTCATCCTGCATGCAAAGTCACAATAGCATGATGCAGATGGATGTAAGCCTAACAAATACTCCTTGGGTTTTATAGCAATAGTGATTTCTTTAGGAACCCTTCTCACTTCTGATCAGCCCCATTCACATTTCTTAAGGGACAAAAGTCCCTACTAATAGCACCCCAACCCACCAGAGCCTAATGGCTCCTACTTTAATGCTCTGTAGACACAGAGCAACGTGTCAGCTCCTTGGGAGAGCCGTTCTGTTGCCTGGAGCTCCACGGGACATTGTCCTGTTAGAGGGACTCCTCTCCTGTTTGGCACCCTCTTGGACAATGAAGGTGCCGAATGGGAAAGCTGTCCTGCTGCCAGAACAATGAGGGTGCTGAGCAGGAACTGTGCTCTGATGGCACCCTCATTTTCCTGCCATTGGGACACCTTTTGATGGGAGAGGTGTCCCGCTCCTTTCCTGTTCGGCACCCTCTTTCTCAAGGAGGGTGTTGAAAGGGAGAGGCCTACTGCCAAATGTCCCTGTCTGGATATTAAAAGAGCCCCTGGGGGTGGGCATGCTGCTCCCCCACTCGGTACTCCACTGGGTACAGCATTTAAAATCTCTCTCTGCACAACTAGGCCTTGCCGCCAGGGCTGGAAATAAAAGACAACTCAGGAACCCTCTCCTCCTTGGGGGACGGGAACCCCAGCCAGGTCACGCTAATCAGTTGCTTGTCATAGAACCCAAGCCTGGTGATTTGCCTAAAAGCAAAGAGCATTTTGGGAACATAAAAATTCACACAATTTTAAATGTCAAATATGTCTGTAATAGTGATTCTGCAAGAAACTCTTTTAAACGAATAATGTAAGCTGGACTTTTTCTTTTTTAATTGGTCACCATAATCACCCTAACAAAAAAGTCTTTAAATTGCAAGGCATATATACCATTTTGTTAAGCTTCCGAACAGCTTGTGAAGCTTTGTCTGTTTGTGTACATGCCGTGCCCCTACTGGGTAAGCGTTTGCTGAACATTTACGCTGACATTCTGCCCAAGTTCTCCAGCTTCAAGCTGCGTTTCTTGCACGTTTAATTTTTTTTTATTTACAAATATAAATGAATACATTACAGCCATCTCAAGTAAGACACAAATAAGTCAGTTTCAAAAAATGAATCTCCTTCTCTACATGGTGACCTGACGTTATTTAAACAGTGGCACAGCAGACAACATTTAAGAATCGTTTTTTTAACAGGCCAGTGTTAATGACCATGAAATTAAGTTTTGTAGAGACAAAACAGCGTGAGAAAGAAGGCTTAAGGCTAGGACATTTTGGGAAGTAAAGCCTCTTTGGCGTCATGTACCTTGCTCCACCAGCTTAAATGAAATGGGGTCGTCTCCACATGGTATCATCTATTCAAAGTGGTATGTCTTATAGGATCTTGTAATTTAGCTGCCAACCCCGTTATGTGTAGACATACATGTAGGTGCATTCCCTCTGCTGAAATTTGGTCATTTTCATGGCAGAGTACAAGCGTGCATGCTGCTTTTTGCCTTGCACTTTTTTACTCCGCTGTGCATGTACGAATGGCAGGTAGCGTTAAATAAGGATGACTATCAGAGTTGTAGACCAAACAAAGAGGAGTAAGATGTGAATCTGGGAGACCAACCAGAAGAATAGTGCAGTAGTCCAGATGAGAGAAGATTAAAGAGATAAATAGAGTTTAGTAGCATGAAAAGAAAGAAAGGTCCAGGTGTGAAGAATATTGTAGAGATGTATACATGACAGATACGGGCAATGTTGGAGATATGGGTAGAGAAGGAAATTGAAGGATCAAAAATGATGATATGACTGTGAACAGTTGAAAAGAAATGACAGAAAGAAAACATAAAATAAGCCAGAGGAAAGAACAAGGGGGGGATTTGAAGAAGCGGGAGAAAAGAGGGCTTCAGTTTTGGTAGGTTTAAGGTGGAGAAAACCGGAATGCATCCAAACTTGCACAGTGGAGAGAAAGGCAGAAACAGAAGAGAATTTGCAAATAGTCCACGTAGAAATGGTATGAGAGATTAAAAGAACAAATGAGTACAGAGGAAAGAAGCGAGTCAAGTGCAGAACCACTTAGTGACACCATAGTGAAGGAGACCAGGAAAAGAAGTTTGAAAGCCCAAGAAAAAGTAGGAAAGGGAGTCGCTATGTACAGCTCAATTGCCAACAATTCAACATTAGCTAACTGTATATAATACAACGGACTTGAAAATAATCCTGCACAAAATGTTGGAAGAAGCACACATTTGAACAAAGAGAGTTAATATTCTGTATTTAGTGTAACATCTGCATTTAAGAATTACTAATACATCACATAAGCATTGTGAGGCACGTCATATGTACCATTTAAAATCATTTGTTACACCTTGTACTTTTCTGTTGCTATTCCCAACGGTTATGTACAAAAAACATGATTATTTACATGTATCCTGAATTTTCTGGCCTATACAATAATTGAAATCATAAGCACCCACACACAATATTAGGGTAAAAAAAAAAGACACGTGCTGCTTAATTCCAATTAGCACCTGGTGGAAGGGGGGTGCCAGCCAATCAGATGGCTAGAAACGTGGGCTTGAGCCGCAGGTGAAAAGCCTGCATTCCATGGCACCTGACGGCTGGCAATTCCCCCCCAGCTGCCATCCGTCCCCCCCTTTTTTATTTTTTTACACCCCCCAATCCCTACTTACCTTATTTCGATGGCGGGTCTGCAGCCGTATCTGCTCCTTCCCCTTGTCTCCCGCAGGCCACCATCAAAAGGGAAGAGGGGCTCTGTACTGAGCCCTGTCTTCCCTTTCCATGGTGGCCATCTTTGTAAAGGATTTTCCTTCATTCAATAGGATGCATGCGGTGCCCTGTTGAACGAAGAAACATTTTTTTGGGGGGGGGATTTTTTTTTCTAGCACCCCGAGTTACCGCTTTGGTAACCTGGGGTGCTAATGGTCTTAAGCCCCTGTTCCAAGTGCTGAAACTGGGGTTTACCGCCACTAAACGAAACATGCACTGTTTACAATTATGGACCGAGTTGCGTCACTCGGGCTTTTGTTTAAATATTGATGCAGCCTTCAGCATCTTCCTCAGGGTGATCGTGTGTGCACACAGGGATCTAAAAGAAACAAAAAAAAAGGAAAATGTCTGTAAATGGTGAATCGCTATAGGCACAAAATATAGTGCTCCAAAGAAAACAGATGTGCGCTGTTAGACCCAACACAGGGTTTTAAGTGGTATGATACGTTCGAAGGTGAAAGTGCAGCTATAAGAAAATGAAAAGATATGGTTGGGCGCTGTGCGTACCAATTGAGCCAGTGACACTTCACCAAGGGCATTCAGAACATAGTCGTAGGTCTAAGAGGTTGTACCTTGTGTGTGATAAATTAAAATCAGAAGATATTGTAATAAAATAAGGGGCATGTACTCACGAGGTTTGATGTAATGTGCAACAAAATAGTCCACGTTAAGCCTCTGTTTTTTTGGAGCGAAAGCGCATTTCAGGCCACATGCGTTTTCCCTATAAATATCATTAGTACCCGGCGACGGTCAACCAAAATGTAACACACATTCTGATTGGCCCGCGCTGGGACATTACCTGGCCAGGAATCCCTTGGCTGGGATTCTACTCCTTTGTTCTCGGCTGGGGGGCTTGGCAGCCCCTCAGCCAATGCGGAGGCTCGAAGCGGGGCCATCCTCGCTCCGAGCCTCCACACGGCTGGAGGCCGCCATGGTCCCCAGCCGGGGATTCAGGTATGTTTTTCTTTTTTGTTTTTTTTTTCCTCCCCGCCCTCCCAACCCCACTTACCTTCTGATTTCTCCTTTTTCAGGAGCAAACGTGCTGGGAACACTTCTGTTCCCAGCACGTCCGCTCCCGATGGCCGCCATGGAAAGGGAAAATGGACTCCGTTTTCCATTTCCTTGGACATTCTTTTTTTCTTTTCTGTTCCAAAACGCTATGGTGTTTCGGAACAGAAAAGAATGGTATTAGTACCCCGATCCTGCATGCCGGGATACTAATAGCAATATGCCCATTGCCGCTGAGGCATTACCGAGTCTGGTAATGTCTGGGGCCTTCGTTAACTATGGGCCAAAGGGCATTACCTGACTCGGTAATGCCCCCGTGGCTCGGGGCATATTGCTTAAATAATGTAGTATCTGTCAAATATAAATATAAACATCAGGCATGTGCTTATCACACAGGATACACGGTGGTGTGCTGCTTTAAGGATTAGCTATTTTCCGTATGTGCAACCTTGTCCTATATCAAATAGACAATGTTCTGTTCCTTCAGGACAATGGAAGGGTAAAATGACTCTGTTGTTCAGCATATAAAATGTGAATAGATCTCGTACTGACCCTGAATACTCTTGTTTCTTTTTATAACGTGCCGTGGGATTGCGAATTCTTCTTTGAAGGCGCAAGCGTCGCCATATTGGGGCTATTATTTATGTGCTTACAGTGCCGTGTTTGACGTCACGAAAGTGACATCATTGCGGAATCGTGGCATCAACACGTTGTTGTAATCTGATGTGAATCTAATATACAAGTTGATGCCGTATTAAGGCCAGCACAACTAATTTTGTTTTTGCCTAAGATTGCCTCCCTCGAATGCTTGTGCTCGATTGCGCAAGGTAAAGTGATGACTCTTATATACAGAGTTCTGTCGTGGGTAAAGTAATAGGATACCTAGATATCAATGGTTACCCTGCTGTTTGTGGGGAATATGGGATGCTGAGTCCTGCAGCTACTCTAACTCTGTGTCTATATAAGACGATGTGCTGAGATGTGCACTGTATTGTAATGAAGTCAGCCATGGAGTCAGATGGACTTCCAGCTGTGAAATGTGCTTATGATACTGGCATTTCATCTCTCATTAAGTCCCTGCCTGACTGAGTTTGTGAGGGAAATCCATTATATTTCCCTTTTCTGAAACTGATTTTGAATATCGCCCTTTCTACGATGTTTGAATCCTCTCAATAATGTTCCAATGTACCTCCCTAAAGTCAACCAGCAGGTGAGACCCTATAAAACTATCCCTTGGCAAACAGGCCCCAACAAGTATGTACTACCCAAAGGTTTGGTAGAATGGCAGAGCAGCCAGGCATATCTACAGCTCACATCCTCCACATAAGATAAGTACAACAAACTCAGTAAATACATATTCCCAAAGAAACTCACACGCTTGCAGTTATAGTAAAATAAACATTTATTTGATATGCACAAGGCAAGGTAAGAAAATACTATTTCAGACTAACCAACATAAACGAAAAACATAAGCATCACTTTTTCAGGTGACTGCTTTGACAGTTTCCTTCATTTGTAAGGTAATTCAGATAATGTTCTGTTGTAAGGAAAAAGGGTTATTCAACACTAGCAACAACAATCTACTACTTTGTAATATTTGTCAATGCTTCTAATACTTAAGCAGTCCATTCCCTAACTAGTTAAGAGTTCTTCAAAGTCAGTTGAGGAGGGGTGCTCCATGCAGAAGCAGAAAAGGCAAAGTTACAGGAACTTTAGTTACTTTTAAGTAAACATGCTTTAGTGGAATAAAAAAGATAATATGGACCTTGGCAAGAACTCCCTATAGGTGCACAAACTGTTAGAGCTGGGCAAGGGATATGGGTGAACACTCAACCTCTGGATGTAGCACTCCAGTGACATAGGAGCGACAATTCGGCTTAAGGTAAACAGTTTATTGATAAACCACCCTCAACATGGGGAGTGCCTTCCCTCCCCACTCACGTGGTTATGCAACAAACTGTTTAATAGATTCTCTTTTTTTTTAGCCCTATCTCAGACACATATTATGCCTCTTGGACTTGGATCCCTCGCTCCTGAGGTAACAATGAGCCAAGAACCAGGCCGGTGTACGGGAAATATATTGGTATTTATTTAAATTAAAAGTAATAGAAATTAGCACAAAAATGTAAAAAATCACTATCCTTGGCACAACACAATCAACTTCTCAGCATAAATAAATCACAAAAGTGAGTTAAAAAGACAATCGCAATAATTCACTTTCTGTAAATGTCACTTCACAAAATAATTACACTGATCAATAACGAAGGAATTTATGTATCGTTGTGCGACTTTGATTTTCCTGCAGGCTTAAAAACTAGCAGTAGGATTTCAAGATTGGTAATTATGATTTTGCGCACACTTTTGGTTTAAAATAAACACAGAGGGATTTATTGGTTTTTCAGACCCCCCTTGCTTTGGTCTATGCTGGGAAGTAGACAGAAAAAGTGGAATGCTTTGGGGAATTTTGGATTTTGGCCCCCCTGCCCTTCCTCCCCTTTACTGAAAGGCCTGTGTTGGGGAAGCTGACTAAAAAGGTTGGATTGATTTAAGAACAAAGACATCCCTCTTCCTTAAGAGGTCAGGGTCAGCTAGACAACAAGGATTACCCAATTCATGTATAGGCTATAGTTTTCAGCACACACTGGGAAGTGAACTTTGTTAATTTTGGAAATTTAACAAATTCACCCCGTGAAGTGTTCTGCCAAATGGGGAATTAATTAAATTAATATTTTTGGTTAAATAGGCTAAGGATCTATACAGTTTTGCCCATCCCCACCCCCACCCACTATAAAAGGAAAGCAGACTCCCCCACCTTTTGGTTTCCACAGGGCTCAGTTATATGTACATAGCAAGCTTCTGTTTAAGGTTCAGGAAAGCCAGCTGCATCTCACGACACTCTGGTAAAATAGGGCAGGGGTCTGATCACTCCACTCTGAACGATGGCCTCCCGCTCTCCAGCATAGGACCCAGTCAGCTTTGAGGCCTTCCTAGAAATAGACCGCTCCACCCAGATGCACTCTCCGCAATCTCCTCTGGTGTCTCCTTACAGCTGTCAGATGGTAAGTTTCAGCAGCCCTCTCTTTCTCCTGTCTGTCTCCTTTTTCTGTGTCTCCCCTAGTCCCAGCGATGACAGCACCAATTTTACAATCTTGGGGATAATACATTAATCCTTGCCACTAGGATAGGACAGTTACCCTTCTCTCTCTGCCCAAACCCAGCCTCCAAGTCAGGATTGGTTTAGGGGTCAGGAGCAACATATGTTTATTCCCATTTGTCATCATCCTTTGTTCCCCTTTCAACTTTTTGGCAAAAACTAGTTATGTATCACAGCTTCATAATTCCACTAGCAACTGCAATACTAAACATATTTTCTGATTTAGCCAATCATGGAGAATTAGATAAGCCTACCACCAATTATGTACTATGTAGCACGGCCATGTGGTGCCTTTCTGTAGTTTCCATAGAATCACAACAGTTATGAATATGTAAGTTATTAAGCATATCCCTAGTTTCATTTTCCACCTGCTCACCACCTCTCACATTTGGGACATGTCCAGATCAGCCAGAAACCTAGTTTTACTGGCCGTTACAGTTCCCAGAGTCGCAGGAAGATTCATTTTATATCCCCAGAATCGCCTGGAAATTACATAAAAAATGGTACATGGATGAAATCCATCCGCCTTATGATGGGTGAGAAAAAGGCCTTAGTTATAATAGTCCTTTTAAATTAATTGTACAAATGTATGTTCAACAAATGGAAGATTTGCTCTACCCAGCACAGCCATCTGTCTCCCTGGGCCACCCTGTGACCAGAGGTTTTATATGAGTCTCTCTGAAGTTGGTAGTTTGCTCTTTGAAGTTGCAGCCCCCACTCTTCACACCTTTTAGTCATGCTCCAGCCAAGGGGAACTTGTCCTGCAGTAACTGCCTTCAGAGCCAGCAATACCTGGGAACACTGGGCTTTCGACACCTTCAGCAGGAAATGTTATTGTGGTTGGTCATTAGACGGGCGATGTGGCATCAAGGCTGAGAGTGAGAGTTTTCCTTGTGATGTTGTGCCCTCAGCCAGCAAAAGGGTCTCCCTTTGGCTGACATTTTTTCATGAAGACAAAGTGGCTCTTCAAATGTCACTGGAGTTTTGTGGGTGGAACATAATATACATTGCAATTTGTCAACCCACACATCATGTGTTGTTTTCCTGACATTTTTCTGTGAGCAGTGATATTTTTTCAGTTTTCTATTTTTTTAAACCGTTTTTATTTGCACACACATCTGCAAGCTGGTTTTGTTTTCAATGTTTAAAAATCCTGTTTTCCTTGTCACAGGGATCTTTGATTCCTCCTTTTTTGTAAATTAAAATGCTGCTTATCTATTGGTAATGACAGATAAGCCCCTTTCCACATGGCACTTTAACGTTACTTTTGTTTGTTTGTTTTATTGATTTATATAGCGCACCGAACCCGGGGGTATCTGTGCGCATTGCAAGAGGTTACAACATAGCATAATCAACCATTGCAGGCAGTGCATTCAAAGTACAACATAAGAAGACAGTCAATAACAGTTCTGTGAGTACATCATGAGCAACACAGAGAAACATAATACAGCATTTGACATTGGAAGAAGTGCTATCCTAACCTCGTCATTAGTTTTTCTCATTTAACCATGTTATAGAATTTCTCCTAAAGTTAGAGAAGGACTGGTTCGTTTTTAGGGCGGGTGGGAGTGTGTTCCATAGCTGGGCCGCCAACACCGGGAAACGACTTCACCTCCCCCCCTGTTTTCTTTTAGTTTGTACATGGGGACTACCAAGCAAAAAGAGTTGGCCGACCTGGTGACACGCGAGGAGGATCGTATGGCACATTTTTCCATTAGTTATAGTGGGGCAGCATGATTAAGACATTTATAAGTTAGACATGGTTTTAAGCTGGATCTTGTCCTTAATAGAGAGCCATTTATGCTGTCTCCTTGCTTCAGAGATGTTCTCTCCTTGATATACTGAGAGCAGACCTTGGTGCATTATTTTGTAAAATTCTAAGTTTATTAACAACGTACTTACTTGCACCTAAGTAGAGTCCGTTGCAATAATGTAATTTTTACAAGATGAGGGCTCTGGCTAGGATAAGGCAGCTCTCTTTAGAAAGAAGGGGTTTGCAGGCCCGTATTAATTTACAAGTATATGCTGTTGCTGAGGCCGTGGTGTTGACTTGTTTGCAAAGGTTAAGTGCTGAGTCGAGGTAAAAGCATAGGATTTTCACCTCTTTGGCCACTTTAATGTTGTCCGGTCGATGTTAAAGGTGGCATAGTTACTGCTAGGTTTGTTCAAATTGGCTGCGGAGCCTAGAATCAGGAGCTCTGTTTTATCGTCGTTCAGGCAGAGACCATGGGTGGCCATCCATGCCTGAAATATTAGATACATTTTATTCACTAGCACTACATCGGTGTCATAGTTCCTGTAAGAGGTAAGCGGATCTGGGTGTCATCTGCATAATTAGTGTAGGTGACACTCAGATGATCTAGATTATCGAACAGAGGCTTTGTGAAGATGTTGTATATTATCGGTGATGCGCAGGAACCTTGGGGAACTCCACATGATATTGGGATTGGTCGGCTGCTGCCGAAGGGCAGAAAACGCTCATGGTCCTGTTCTTTAGAAATGATTGGATCCATGCTATTTCATCCAAGAGAAATGGGCTGCTGTGGCAAGGTGATTACATAACACTTTGTGGCCGGCCAAATCAAAAGCGGCCGATGGGTCCAAAAGTATTAGCAATGCAGTTTTCCCCTTATCTTTGAGTTCGTCAATCTGGGTCTTTAGATCGATCAATGCCGTTTCGGCGCCTAAAACTAGATTGTTGCATCCCTAAAAGATGATTGCTCTCCAGGTATTCCTGGATCTGTATATATGCAACCCTATCTAGTAACTTGAAAAACAAATGCCAGGCCATTTTTGTTTGTGTTTAAAATCTTTCTATTCATGTGAAGGGGACTTCTGTTTGGAGACTTTAAATGCACCCCACAGTAAGCACTGCCTTGAGCCCACAGTACCTTAGGAGTATGGAAGAAAATGCAGCTGGATTCTTTCCTGTGCAAAAGCGATGGACCTGGTCTCCTGTTTCCTTGGTCTGGTGACGGAAGAAGGGACTCTGCAAGGGATGTCTCAGCAGCAGTCATGTGAAAGCATCCCCAGCAAGGAATCCTGACTCCCACATCGGTCTGCGGTTTTGGTGCCTTTTTCCAAGCACCAACACTTAACGGTTATGACCCGGTCGATCCACCTCAATCTGCAGTCCTGCACTCCGGTGAGGGTACTTGGAGGAGTTGGATCTTGCCTCTGGAGGTCCAACTGGAGCGCACCAAAGTTCTGGGAGGATTCGTTCAGAGGAATATGATGCACTGTAATTGGGTCGGATGCCCCCTACTATTGGCGGTTTACAGCCCTGGAAGGTCACAGCATATCGGGGATTGCTCGTTCTGCAGGTTGTTTTATCGCTAGTTAGTCCCACCAGCCAAAAGGAAGGAGTCATCCTCTTCGCAGCTCCTCTATTGATTTCGAAAACTGGGGCAGGGCCGCAGTGGTCTCTTCACAGTTACTGGAAGGGTCTGCCGGTGCCTCTGGTCGTATTCTGCTTGGATCTTCTGTTCAGTGGTTGACTTGCCTTCTTCCTCAGGAACCTCACCTTTGATCAGGACTTCCCATTCATTCCTCTGCAAACTCTGCCTGCATTTGGCAGAAAGGAGTGGGTGGCTGTCCAATCAGGACAGCCAGACCCCAGTGGGAACTGGTTCCATTCAGGCACATCGACAGACCAAGGACGGGATGTTTGGGCTCCTACCCTGCTCTCTGTCCTCATAGACACACTGGTGCCTTGGCGGGCACACAAAGATGTTCCCGCCAAAGATAAAACTCACATTCAGACCTCCCCCACCCAGGACAGTGGAAGAAGGGCTAACAAAGGACATACACACAAGAAATGGCAAAAAAGAACGGAACCACCAAGTTAGAACATAGGTGACCCTTATGCCCAGAGCTGCAGCTGTGAATACAAGCTGTGGTGGAAAATTGCACAAAAGTCAGAACACGTCCACTGCCACCAGCCATAACTATAGGGTTGTCACTGCAACCAAAAAGTTACAGGAACACAGAGAAGGGGGATACTGGGTATCCGCTCAGCACGCCACATTGGGTGGCGTGTGCTGATCTCTCAAAAGTAAAAGGTTAGGAAGGATAAAAAGTATCTCTTTTTCCTAAAGAACAGTAGTTCTTAAGGAAAAAAAAATATTAAAGGTGAACCCAAAGGGCCCTGAGCAATACCGCACATAGGGTGTTATGTGATGCAAAAGTGAAACACAGATGCCTTTCAGATAGGGGGAAATATAGCCACAAACAAACTTGGACATTTAAAGGAGCTATCTACTCCGCACTTAGCAGCCACAGCAGGCCCTTCGCGAGAAACAACCAGTGAAATAGCCGACAACTGGTGCACTTGGAAGCAGAAGAATAGATCTCCAGTAATGTGCCCAGTGGTGAGTCCAGCCTCAGCCACCCCCCCCCCCATCCCCCAGGGCACATAAGGGTGAGGTTAACAAGAAGTAATAACTCAGGAGTAATTGTGCCTTTGTTTCCAGGGTAATATACTGCAGCCACCGCTGATTCCAGCTACCCAAGGCTCCCAGTTACCACTGACACCACATACCTTCAGTGCTACTCCAAACTCCTCCTACCCTAAACAGAGCAGAGTGTCACCTTACCATACTGCCTGGGCCAGTATAAATACAGGGAGAGTCTCCCTTTAGCTTTTCATGTGAGTACAAAAAGAACCAGAGGAACATCATGGGCTAATTGCAGAAATGTTGATCTGATCTCCTTGGGTACCACCAGTCTCATGAGGTCCCCGGGAGTAGATTCTACAGGTTCACTGTAGAGAAGGCCATCCTCCCAGTAAACCCTATGTGTCCCAGATTCTTGCCCTTCACGTTGGGAAGCTGCCTGCTGCCGCAGACCATCAAGGGAGTGACACTCTTTGTCCCTTATCAAGGTCTGTCCTATGGGGTCCCCCTTCTGCAAGCAAAGTATGCAGCTCTGGATGGTCTCTAGGATCCAGATCCTGTAGACATGGTTGAATCTACTCCACTTCTTTTTCAACAGTAAATATGTTTCAGGGGATTTTTCTTCCACCAGCTCAGCTGGAGGTGGCGTCACAGGAATGACATGGAGTTTTTCTTTCACTGTGTCTTTTCTTGGAAGAAGGTTTAGTCTTGAGGCCCTTCTTTGGCGACTCTGGATTTCTCCTTGGTCTCAGTGGGGAGGTCTCTTAAGTTTGCCTCCCTTGCTTTTCTGGTAAGCTCCTTTCTCTTCTTAGAAGGGGGCATTGGTGTGCTGGATACTAAACCCAGGGCCTTCAAGTAATTTCCTAACCATATCCTACCAGGCGCTTCAGACTGAACACTGACAATGATTCTTAGGCATATCATTGCACTCAATGGTAGGGTATTTGCCAATTTGACTCAATATTTTGGCCCGTATGGCCCATTTGACCGAATTTAGGTTGTACAAAATGATCGTGCAACCAAACATTCAGTCAAATGGACCATACAGTTCCATTATAGCGAACAAGAGGAACGAGGGATGCGGGGGTGTCCCCCACTCTCCCTGCTCGCTATAATGGGAACAGGGGTTGCAGGGTGCCCCCCACTTCCGGGACATTGGAAGCGGAGGACTTTAAAAAAAAAAAAAAATACAGAGTAAGGGACCCTGCGGTGTCAGCTCTGACCTGCGTTGAAGGGACAGAACTGACGCAGCGTCAGATGTAAAGCAGATGATGAACGGACAGTGGAGTAGAGGAAGCGGGGGATGTATTATTGGGGGAGGTGGGGATGTATTGGGGGGAGGGAGGGATGGCAAAATTGGGTTCGAGGCAAAATTGACTACGGTCCCATTCGCCCGCGAACAATGATGACAGTCAAATCTTACCAATCCAATGGTAGCTTGCAGAATGCAACACATTTGGACTGGGCCTCCAGATAATTTGGTGAGCCTTTTGGATGCCTTAGCTACATCCTCAGGTTGAAAGACACTCATCTACCACAGTTATGCTGGCCCCAGTGTTTCGAATGGCAGAGGTGTGGTGCAAAATTGTTCAAAAGTCGGTATAACACATCCTTTGATAACAGCCATAACTATAGGGTTGTCACTGTAATCATAATATTACAGGAGCAGAGAGAAGTGGGATACTAGGTATCCCCTCAGCACTCCACATAGGGTGGGGTGTGTTGATCTCTCAAAAGTAAAAAGTTAGAAAGGATACAATGCATCCCTCTTTGCTTACGAACAGTGGTTCTTAAGGAATATAAAAGGAGAACCCAAAGGGCCCCTGGCAATACTGCACATAGTGTGGCGTGTGCTGCAGAAGTGAAACACATATGCCTTTAAGAGATAGGGAGGAAAGCAAGACTCCAAACATAAGGTAAAGTAAAGCATAAAGAACAGAGTTCCCACGGTTAGAGCAAATAAGAATGACTGAGGGGAGAAAAAGAAAAAGGTCCAGAAGTCCAGCAAAGAGTGCTGGGGTGTCTCACTAGGAGAGGGGATTAAGCATACTGTCAATCTGAAAAAGTGAATACCCTTCATTTGAATGACAGACTTAACTTGATGGCCGTAGGCCAACCGTCTTCTGCACCGAATTATAGAAATATAGACTGCTATGCTTGACCAACAAGTGGCCATTTTAAACGTAGCAAGAATCGCCATTTTGCTTGTTAACCATTGCTCATTGCTTTCTGTCTAAACTGCTTTGCAGCTTGCAATTCTTGTGAATTCTGCTTACTCTGCTCACCTGTTAACATTGTTGTCTGAATATGAAAGGACAAGGTCGCGGGACTGAGGAGTTTGTTGAAACTCCTCATGAGTAGCCCAGAAAGGAATGCCCACGCTCCCTCTCCGTAGCCTTGAGAGAGAGAGCTGCAGGGCATTTAATCACTTCACAGCTGCCAGCCAGTCTCGTACGATGGTGGAATACGTTAGAATAAAACAGCTAAAGGCTTGAATTATGCTCTTCCTACGGCCCCCCTTCGCAGAACCCCTTATAGCGTGTCGGCTCCCAGGACACGAATAGTACCTCATAGATAGCAAAGTATGGAATGTGGCTCTTCCCCCCGTGTGCAGCTTGCTTCCAAGAACAGAACCACCGTGTTCTGTTCAACAACTAAAAGATGCCTCCGCACTTTCTAATTGCACATTGTTACTAGAATAGACACCGAAAGTGTCATAATTATCATACTCGTCGGATATGTCCATCGTCATCCCTAGTTCAAAGGAACTTAATAAAGAGGGGTGTTAAACATGACCTTGCTGATTGTATGATATGCATTTTGTATATATGTAACTGATGTACGTAATTCGCTCTCTTGCATCCCTCGAGGTCTAGGAAACTCACGTTGCGGGGCGTGAGACCAGAATTGGCCAGTTTAGACTATTTTTGCTTGCAATAAACCCTAGCATTGGGAATTTGAACCTCGTGTCTGGCGCATCTTTTCGTGTATGGTTATTGCCTTGTTTCCATAGCACGAGGGACCCCTAGGGGCCCCTTTCAAGATGGCGCCAGAATAGAGACCCCCCCCACTTGCCCCATCGTATACGTTGTAACGGAGTAAAGGCGGAAGAACGGCGAGGACGGGACGATCGAGCCGGGATCAAGAAGTGTACGGGGCGCCCTGTAGAAGTGAGGAGAGATTCCTTCCACAGATCTGCACACATCTGATCCACGTACCGGGCCAGAGGGCAAAGGAGGCGAGGGTCCCGAGATGAGGCAGAATCCAGAGAAGCGCAGACACGACGTTGGGAGAGGTTGCGTTAGGACAGGCGACTTGTTTTATCAGGTGAGTCATTCCCCGATTCAAAGAAAAACCTGATTTTTGGTAGAGTGTTGATTTTGCAAATTCAAACGTCCAGGTAAAAGTTAGCTAACCAAAGGGGAAGGTTAAAGAAACATGCCTGGAGTACTGTCCACTTTAGCGGGGCTTTTCAGCTGCGTTAGAGAGTTCTTGGAATATGGCCAAAGTGCACCGCCTGGGGGAACGCCGGCTTATGATATGTATGCAAAATATGGTGTGGGTGCGATAATATTTAGTGAAATTTGACATAGGCAAACTAGAAAGCAACACGACCATCAGTGGCTGATTAATGGTAGCTTTGAGATTGCGAGGATAGATAAACTAGAAAGGGTGCTAATTAGGAAAAAAGCGCAACCCGCAGCTTTTGAGACTGTCAGAGATTGGAGGCGGGAAGCAATGCTCCGATTTAGGAGTAGAGAGAAGCATGCGCATAGGCACAAAACGAAGCTTGAGGTAGCAGAAGAAAAGGAGGAGGAGGAGTGGACGGCAAGTCTAAGACGGGAAGGGAGACGTGACCAAATGAACATAGAAAGAATATACCCGCAGCGGGAACTACACATAGCAGACGAATTAATGGAACATTTGCTAACTAACACGGGTCGAGGCCCAAAACCAGAATCAAAACCAAACACGCCAGTAGTGACTGCGCAGGCACAACCAGTAGCTCTCATACCCCCTCCCGTAGCCCAAGCCCTTCCCCTCACGCAAGCATTAACCCAAGCCCCACCCACAGCTCGAGCCCTCCCACAAGCGCAGACCGCGGACACGCAATTTCCCAGCACCCAGGAAGGCCCTTCACAGATGCCACCTGTGTCACTTGTCCCATCCGCACCTCCCGCTCCAGAGACAGATTCAGCACCATCCGCCCCTCCCGAAGTCAAAATTGAGACCGGGGAGGCGAGAGGCGGGGCTGAAGGAACAGGATTTGGACGGGTAACTCGAAGCGCGATCAGCAAAGAAAGAAAGATTGAATTACGGAAAGAGGCAGAAATGTACATAGAAGGAAAGGATGGGACGGCAGCATTGGCCTCATTATATGGGTACCGAAGAAGCGACGAGAGACAGGTAGTGTTGGAATGCATGGGGGAAATTTTGGTGGGAGAATGGAAAAAGATACTTGGAAATTTACCGCCACAGCGATTGTTAGATTTGAATAAGTTAGCACGCAGTGAGCAAAGAGATGAGGATGTAAGAAAACATGTGCACAAACTCATTGAAGTGAAAAATGAAATGGAAGACAGATATGCTGAAATGTTTGCTACACCTGAATATAGTAGTGAGTGTATTAAGAAAGGTAGGAAGGAGGCGTCGGGGTTGTATATGCAAAAATCGTGGCCGAGAGTTTTTTCAGGGGATACAAAGCATTTGCCGGTACCGGGACAAATAGGGGATAAACAAAGATTGCAGGTATGGATGGGAGAAACAATGCGATGGATGTCGAACAAAAGAACGTCAGTAAAGGAAGTAAGTGAGATATGTAATGGGTACCCATTGGAGATGAGAAAAGAAGCGATTCGAATGATAGTAGGGGTGTTACTGCAGCAGGTCATTGGATACAATAGAGGTAGAGGAAATGCACATGGCAGAGGAAATTTGAATAATATGCATGGGGTGTCATTGGGAGTAAATCAATGTGCGTACTGTAAGGAGGAAGAACACTGGCGAGCGCAATGCCCGCACCTACAGAATAGAGGTGAGTTTGGTCAGAGAAGGCCTCATAGAGGACATCAGGGGTCAAACGGCCCAAGCAGAAATAGCATGCAGCAGCAGTAGAGATATACCAATGGAGGTACTCAAAACCAATCCTATGGTCAAAACCAAGCGCAACAGAACCAGGCATTGAACCAAAGTGTTTCGAACCAAAATCATGACGGGGAGGGCCAACAGAGAAATGATCAGAGTGGAGGACACCGAGGGGGAAATGGGAATACTTTTGATACACAGCCAAACACGTATTATAGCAGCAGCGGTGACTACACATCGGACGATGTGTTATTTTCGCGATAGGACAGCCCACGGCAGGGGTCGGAACCAGTGTCTATTCCCGTGAATCAGAGAGGACCCTACGTAGAAATGAGTCGGGAATAAGGAGCACCGTTTCCATGTAGATACAGGGGCACAGAAGTGCTCGATAGACCACCACTTGGTTCCGGAGATACCACTGTCGGGGCAAAAGAATGTTTCTGTATGGCTCGCAGGTACACCAGTAATTAACCCCATGTCCGAAGCTGTCCCAATTACAATATGACCATTTACGGAGCAGTGTCCATTTCTTTTGACAGAAAATTGTGGAGAGAACTTGCTAGGATTAAATTTGTTGAGAAAATTGGGGGCAGTCATACATTGTACGGCAGACGGGGTGTTCCTCACGATGTGGCCTCACGATACACCGGTGACGGAATTTATGTCAAAAGCGTTACCAGAAGAGCTAAGTAGAGTACCAACCTGTCTGTGGGCAATGCATGATAACGATGTAGGATGCTTGAAAATAGAGCCAGCAAAAGTAACTTTGAAAGAAGGTGTTACACTACCACGAATTCCCCAGTATAAAATTTCTGTTGAAGGTGAGAAGGGATTGAAAAGCATTGTTACTGACCTGGTGAGATTGGGGGTGGTTGAAGAAATTGCAGGTAGCACGTGCAACAGCCCGATTCATCCAGTTTACAAGAAATGAGGCAATGAAGTACCCTATCATTTCATAATTGATCTGCGCGCATTAAACAAAGTGGTAGACCCACAATTCCCTTTGGTCCCAGATGTCGCAACAATACTGACAATGATACCGGCCACTGCAGAATACTTTAGTGTAGGTGATTTGAAGAACGCGTTCTTTAGCATTCCAGTGGATAAAAGCAGTAGATATCTGTTCGCGTTCACTCTAGGAGGTCGATCATTCACATTTACACGCATTCCACAAGGATATACAGAAAGCCCAAGATTTACAGCAGAGCGTTAAAAGAGCAGCTAGACATGCTAGAATTACCCGAAGGTTGCGTACTCTTGCAGTACATAGATGACTTGTTATTAGCTGCTGACACAAAAGAGATCTGCAAAGAAAGTACTATATTACTATTGACACACTTAGCGACCCATGGCCACAAGGCAAGTTTGAAGAAATTCCAGTATAATCAGAAAGAGGTGTCTTATTTGGGTTACCTACTTTCGAAAGAAGGGAGAAGATTAACACCAGAACGCATAGAAAGTATTTCTAGTATGCCTATTCCAAAAACTCAAAAAGAGTGAGAGCTGTAATAGGCATGGCCTCTTATTGTCGGCAGTGGATCAGTAATTTTGCGTTGATTGTGAAGCCGATGATAAAGTTGACTAAAAAGGATGCAGTGATGCCTTTACAGTGGAATGAGGAATGTCAGAAAGCGTTTGAGCAATTGAAAGCTGCATTGTGTGCTGCGCCAGTTTTAGGCACTCCTAACTATAAAAAGATCTTCAGACTATTTGTGAGTGAGAGTGAAGGATGTGCATTGGCGGTTTTGACACAGGAACAAGGTGGAAGAAATAGGCCATGCGGCTATTATTCTTGCGCGTTGGACCCTGTAGCGCACGCACTACCACGATGTTTGCGATCCGTCGCAGCGGCTGCTACGTCAGTGAAACAAACGGAAGGAATGGTATTGGGGCACACTTTAATTCTGATGGTGCCACATGCTATAGACGTTCTATTAAATAGGACACAGACGCAACACCTCACCTCAGCTAGACTGACAAGATATGAGCTCATCTAGTTTGCACCCCACATCCAAATTATGAGGTGTAGCGCATTGAATCCTGCAGAATTAATGCCACTGCCCATAGCAGAAATTGGTGACAACGAATCACCACCCCATGATTGTTTAATGGTCACCGAAGAAGAAACAAAGGGAAGAATTGACTTCCCACAGAAAGAGCCAGATGGGGAGTTATTTTGGGACGGCTCTTGTTTTAAATTACCTGATGGCACATCAACGGCCGCATATGCAATTACTACCCTAGAGAGTGTTGTAGAAAGCAGAAGAATCCCCTACAATTCGGCGCAAGCTGCAGAAATAATAGCACTGATCCGAGCTTGTGAACTCTCTGAGAATTTGAATGTGAATATTTATACTGACAGCCAGTACGCCTTTGGCGTGGTTCTGGCCGACTTTGGGCTGAGAGGGGTTTCTTGACATCGCATGGGGCCAGGATTTAGCATGGCCCTTTTATTGTGCGATTGTTGTCTGCACTTTACATTTCCAAAGAGCGAGGCGCATAAAAAGGTAACATGTAAAGTGGGAGAGGGAAACGCATTTGCAGACAGGATTGCGAAGTAAACAGCCACAGATTTGGGAAATAAAATGATGACAGTACAGACTGAGGAAGTACCTTGTATGATAGAGAATGGAGTTGCCACAGTCAAAGAAATGCAGGCTGAGGCCACGACCAAAGAGATTCAGGGGTGGGCTGAGGGCTCTGCTGAGTTAGATTTGGAGGGATGTTGGGTGGACAAAGAGACCAAGAACTGGATGTTGCCAAATTGTTACGTGACTGCAATGGTCATAATGGCTCATAGCCCTACCCACATTTGCGCGAAGAAGATGGTACAGCATTTATCCACAGTATGGAAAAATGAGCACATAAAAAAGAATGCAGAAAGACTAGTGCAGAATTGTATTACGTGCCTGCAACACAATGTAGGGAAGGGAACCGTGACTCCAGCAGGTAGTTTCGGCCCACCCTCTATGCCATTTGAGGTGGTCCATTTTGATTTCATAGAAATGGAAAGGTGCCAGAACTACAAATATGTGTTAGTGGTGATTTGTGCATTCAGCAAGTGGGTGGAGGCATATCCTTTAAAAGACTGTACTGCCATGTCAACGGCAAAAGTAATGTTAAAGGAGTATTTCTCCCGGTTTGGGTTGCCCCGTGTCCTGTGGTCAGACAACGGCCCACACTTCGTGGGCGCAGTAGTGCTACAGATCTGTGCAGGTCTGCAGATAGAGAAGAGATTCCACAGTTCCAGGCATCCCAGTTCTGCCGGGCTTGTGGAGAGACATAACAGAATCTTAAAGTCAAAAATAGCTAAAATCTGCGCTGGGAGCAAGTTGAGTTGGTTGGATGCATTACCCCTAGCGCTATTGTGCATGCGCACGTCTGTGCAGGCTAACACTGGGCTCTCCCCCTATGAGATTTTAATGGGGAGACCAGCAAATGTATGGTGCGCACCACAGCCCAAAAGATTATGTGAGGTCGAGCATCCTATGTTAAGCACGTACTGTGGACTTTTAATACAGAAGTTGCGTTTGATTCATCAGCAGGTGCAGGAGGCGTTACCAGTGCGATATACCGGACCTGGGCACTCACTGGAGCCTGGAAGTTGGGTCTTAATAAAGAACTTTGAGCGGAAGACAGCATTAGCACCCAGGTGGCGCGGCCCCTACCAAGTACTTTTGGCGACGCAAATGGCCATCCGAGTAGACGGACGGAAGGCAAGGATCCACGCGACACATGCAAAAAGATTCCCAGGACTGCTGACAACTTCCGACGACCCGAGAAAGGAAACGGTCTCGGAAATGAAAGAAACTGTTGCCAGTCCATTGCCACAGCATCAGCCTGAGCGAGAAGTGAAAGTTGAAACAAAGCCCAAGCGAGAAGTGAAACTCTAAACAGAGCCTGAGGAGGCTGCCAGTAAGGGGAGAGGGCGAAAAGTGCCCCAACATTGCTCAGCAGAAACAACATCACTGCCGAGCGACACAAACCCTGCATTACAAACACAAGCAGAAACAACGCGTGTACCCCTTTGGCGCCCACCAGTTTCTACAAATGCACCAAAGCCAGAGAAAGAAACTACATCATTGCCACTGCGCTCATCGCTACCCATCATTGTGCCACAGGCTGACACTGAGCCTGATACTGGAAGTGCAACGGCACTATTCACGGATCATACAATACCAGGAGTGAATCGGTATAATTTGCGGCCTTGACGGGTAAAGTGATCCACAGATCTTTGGTGCTTTTCTTTTGCCTTTGGTTCCACTCACGGACGGAATAGGAGCCAGGGGTGTAGAGGAGAGAAGTGTGAGAGTTGTGCAAGTCAGACAATTCAAGACTCACGGCTCCTCGGTGCGCTCATAAAAGTACATGTGTCCTAAGCCAGAGCGGGACAAGCTGGATGCACATAGTACTCTATCGATAAAGAACTGTTCAGAAATCGTCTGAATAGTGGGAGAAAGAACAACTAATTTTGTTCGGAGTGGATAGGTGATCCAGGCTGTGAAAGGGCTGGCAGAATTGAACTGTGACATTTTTCGTTGAACTTTTCTGGCATCGAGAACGAGGGACATTTGCGACGAACTTTGCCAGCAAGAAGAAGGACGATGAAGAACAAGTCAAGACCGGTTTCAGCCTCCTCCTGCACCCCTGCTGAAAAGATGATAGATTTAGAAACTGTAAATTTAGGGAAAAAGCATGGTAAAAGGAATAAGGTACTGATTTGGACATTGGTCCTGTGTTTCTTAAGTATGGTAGTACCAACAATAACAGCTATTACACTATGGTTCCTAGAGTACGTGCACCCATTAGAAACACTTTTGCCAAAAGCAGCTACTGAAAGCCCGGTTCATGTAATCACTGGTACTTTGCCCTCAATGGAAGAGAGACATAGAGAAGGATATGGCAACAATACATTGTTGCTCACCATGAACATGACCCATGCGGTTTTAAAGAAAAAAGATTGCTGGGTTTGCGCCCATTTACCACAGCACGGTGGGAATGGGATAGGCTGGTATGTACAACCGTTACCATTAATTTATTCATGTGAAGTAACATTGAGTGCAATGTTCTTTGGGAAATGGAACAAGAGTAATACGGGTCAGCTAGATGAGACCAATATGAATGAATTTGAGGAAGTGATCATGAGACCTGTGGGTTGTTCTATATTCCAAAAAGCTTGCGTGTTTTCACTAGAACCCATGAGGAAGAATACACGAAAGATAACAAGACTAGATAGATTACATAGGCAAAATAGACCAACCCCGCCAGCAGAAAAAACATCAGTAATGACATTTCGGATGAGGGATGAATGGAATAAAGATGCTGCGCCCCCTGCCTATACAGTGGATCACAGCCCCAAAACTGCTCCCCTATGTTTACAGAAAAAGGGTTCCTATAAAGTAGGAACGTTTAGCAACTGCCTGAACACAGTGGTTTTAAAACACGAAATAGAACCCGTGTACGTAGGGGACCCTGTTTACTTTATATGTGGAGAAAAAGCATATCCATGGTTACCTAGGAACTGGGGAGGTACATGCTACCTAGGTCTACTGTTTCCAGGAGTGTTCCTCTTGGAGACAGCAGAAGTAGCTAGACGAAAAAAAGGCAGAACTCAAAGGAGTAGCGAGGATGGAATGATAGCAATGGATATAGCCAAATCATTTATACCATTCTTGTCCCAAATAGAAAATTCTTAGCATATAAGAAAACTGTCTGGAATATTAAAAAAAACAATAGATTCAACAACGGATATTTTATTGAATATGACGTTAGAAGAAAAGGGAATAAGACTAATGGCACTCCAAAACAGGATAGCTCTCGATATAATATTAGTTGATCGTGGGGGAGTTTGAAAACTGGTAAAAACTGCATGCTGTGTGTATATAGATGATTACTCCCCTACGATATTTAAAGCGATCTGGAAATTACATGTCATAAATTCCACACTCTCCACTGAAGAAGGGGGTTGGGGGATAGGATCCTGGTTTTGGGGATTATTGCGGTCTTGGGGATGGAAGTTAATTTCGATACTAATGATGGTACTTGGTATATTCATAACATGTTGCTGCTGCATACAATGCTTACCAATAGTTTGCACTGAAATAACTGATGGATGTACTAAGGGATGTATGCACATGGTGTCGAGAGGAAAACAAACGCATGGCCAAAATAACAGAGACACTGAAGAAACAAAAACAGTAAAACAATTCATGGCTATAAATATTAATGATGAAGATGGTTCAGACATAGATACCCCAGACTTATCCTCATCGGAGGAGGATACAATGAATGAATAGGACGTTTGGCATACGGCCAAAAGGAGGGTTTGTCAATCTGAAAAAGTAAATACCCGTCATTTGAATGACAGACGTAACTTGATGGCCGTAGGCCAACCGTCTTCTGCACCGAATTATAGAAATATAGACTGCTATGCTTGACCAACAAGCGGCCATTTTAAACGTAGCAAGAATCGCCATTTTGCTTGTTAACCATTGCTCATTGCTTTCTGTCTAAACTGCTTTGCAGCTTGCAATTCTTGCGAATTCTGCTTACTCTGCTCAACTGTTAACATTGTTGTCTGAATATGAAAGGACAAGGTCGCGGGACTGAGGAGTTTGTTGAAACTCCTCATGAGTAGCCCAGAAAGGAATGCCCACGCTCCCTCTCCGTAGCCTTGAGAGAGAGAGCTGCAGGGCATTTAATCACTTCACAGCTGCCAGCCAGTCTCGTACAATGGTGGAATATGTTAGAATAAAACAGCTAAAGGCTTGAATTATGCTCTTCCTACGGCCCCCCTTCGCAAAACCCTTTAGAGCGTGTCGGCTCCCAGGACACGAATAGTACCTCATAGATAGCAAAGTATGGAATGTGGCTCTTCCCCCGTGTGCAGCTTGCTTCCAAGAACAGAACCACTGTGTTCTTTACAACAACTAAAAGATGCCTCCGCACTTTCTAATTGCACATTGTTACTAGAATAGACATCGAAAGTGTCATAATTGTCATACTCGTCGGATATGTCCATCGACATCCCGAGTTCAAAGAAACTTAATAAAGAGGTGTGTTAAACATGACATTGCTGATTGTATGATATACATTTTGTATATATGTAACTGATGTACGTAATTCGCTCTCTTGCGTCCCTCGAGGTCTAGAAAACTCACGTCGCGGGGCGTGAGACCAGAATTGGCCAGTTGAGACTATTTTTGCTTACAATAAACCCTAGCATTGGGAATTTGAACCTCGTGTCTGGTGCATCTTTTTGTGTATGGTTATTGCCTTGTTTCCATAGCATGAGGGACCCCTAGGGGCCCCTTTCAATACAACTGACAATTCTCCCTAACACTTAATCATTAAAATCTTCAATGATTTTGTTAGATGCTATGCCAGATGTGATGCGGGAGCGATGCTCGGGGCGTCTGATTTGACATTTTCAGAGTGGTACACCCAATAAATATCAAATTACATGGACAAAACAGAGCATTGACCACAGTCTTACTAATACAATTTGTATGAAATCTGAGATCCCATTGGATTTGACATGTACAAAATGTTTTTTGTGGATCGTGGAATCACACGCCATGCAGCGTCCAAATGGGTAACGGTCCCATATTTGTGGCAGTCCCCAGTGTTCAGTCAAAGTAAGTTCCTGTGGTTCTGTGTATGTTCTAACCAGTCTTTGCCGCACACTTTTGCCCTTCTTGAACTCAAAGAGTGAGCTTTTCTGGATCTGGGAATCATGTTGAATGATGTGCCAGTTTTTGTTTATGGTACGTCAAATTAAATTACTCTGTGGGCAGGATGTCATGGCACTGGGGATCTTGTCACTTTTGACCTCTTTATCTCTCCCCTGGCGCACAGTCTCTCGTGGGTATTGTTAGCTCATTTGCATGCATCTCTTATAGCTTTTTTCAGGTAGTCTCTTGCTATTCACTTGTGTTGTAACTTCTCTGCTTCCAAAATGTAGTCCATTTGGGTAGGGCAAATCCGTCTGTGGTGCATGAACTGGCCATATGGTAGTGATTGTCTTATAGTCTGGATACGAAAACTGTTCCAGTGGAGTAAAGGTTCATGTCAGTTGGTTTAGTGAATATCTTGGTCTTGAGTATGTTATATCATTCCATATTATATCCTTGGCATCACAAGGAAGAATTTTGCAAATGAAATATGGCAAATTCTCTATTGTCCTGGTGGTCAACTTCTATAAAATGAAGGTGGTACCGACTCTAACATATGGGGCTGAAGCGTCCTTTTCTTTTCCCACTGATAAATGGCTGACACTTGAAAGTCTATTTTGGAAAAGGATTTTATGCTTACCGAATTGTGTGCAAATACAGGTGATGCATCAGGAACTCGCATTGATTTCCCTTTTGACATTAGTCAATTGGAAGAACTCGTCATTTTACAGCAAGTGTAGATTGGGGACACCCACAAGAGGTTTAGCCTTGGTGAAAAGAGCACATTTTTATAGAGCTCAGTATATGAGATTTCAATTCAATCTATACCCAACACTGGAAGGTTTTTTTGCAAGGAGTAGGACCGACGAAAGAGACAGTACCTGCAGATTCTGCAAGTTGAAATCAGAAAAAGAAACTCTTAAACATCTGCTACTCCGGTGTAAAGCTCCAACAGCACTCAGAATGCAGATTTTGGGTACTTTTTTGAAGAGCTTAGTACATTGACTCTGGAGGAATGGTGGACAATGTTTACGCAGGGTGAAAGGATGTCATTGATTATTGCATTCGTAAACTTCCTAACCAAAGTGTTTGACCTAGTCAAAATGGCTAATTAAGATTAAGAATACAATGGAATGAAGACAATTATCACTATTATTCATGACATCTATCCCCTGTGTTTCTTTGCTGTGTTTTTTCCCTTTATTTCATTTGCGTTTGGATGTGTTTTTTCATCTTTGTGGTGAAAGACTTAATAAAGTCAAAGCACCTAAATAAATAAATAATGAAAAAACAATGAATACCATGCAAGCCCTTTCCCTGCCAGATTTGTGTTACAACCTTCTGTAGAATTGTAAATGGCGATAATGCAAAAAGAAGGGATAGATGCTATAGGAAGTTCAGGACATTGGTGCCCGAGATGTGTTTTGGGAGAAGGGTGTCTTTGTTTGAGGCACATGAGTATATAAGGGGGAGATTCCAAATCTGCCGCAGATCACCTGAGAGGGGGAAACACTCAGCTACCAGAGTCTGTCATTAGATTTACCACACTTGAGCTGTATGGTGCCTGTAGGAAAACCAGATTCTTCTCTGCCCAGGTGGATATCCTGTGAGCCCCAGTTTGATGGCATAAGGGTGAGTGCCCCCTGGCAATTTTATTGTTGTTGTTTTAAACCAGCTTGATATTTCATATGGAAAAACAAACAGTTGGATTGTAGACAGTATTTCACTATACAGAATCATAAGATGCAATCACCATATGGATTAAAACAATATGTAAAGAGTAAGGATACCAATGTAGATGCATCTAGTAAACATGCATTCACAGTTTGGGTTAGTTGGATGTTGAATTTAAAGTGAGCAAGTATCCTTTAAAGTCTGACCATATGGCCTTCTTGCAACATGTGGAAATTACATCAATAGTAGTTCTTTATCGTTAGTCATCTTTTGGTCTTTGTTTGGGGCATTGTGGTGAGTTCAATTGTGCAGTATGCATCTCTTGACCAAAAGGGGAGACACTCAAAAATATGTATTAATGCTTGGGCACTTGGCCAATGTAGTGTGAAGGCATCATGAAGCAAGACACACAACAGATTCAAAGTTCAAAAAGAAATGTTTTATAAACTCAAATGTCAGGATGGTTGAAGGCCTAGCTCGCCCTATACTAAGGTGGGATTTCCCTACCTAAAGAAACGAAGGAAAATCTCAGTCTGAAAGTTCAACTTAAGTCTGTGTCCAAAACCTACACTTGCCGTCACAACTAAAGCTAAACAATGTTGTAGGGATGTCAACAATAAATGAAATAGTGTTCCAAATACATTTCTGAGCTTCTTCTGGCTCTTGGCTTACTTTTCGGCTCCCCTTCCAGGGTTCCCTTCCCAAAGTTCAAGATAGTTCTACAAAAATCTCAGGGTTCCCTTCCCCAAGTTCAAGACAATTCCACAAAGCCTTGGGGTTCCCTTCCCAAAGTTCAGCTTGCCAACTTGTACTTCTCAATCTGTCAATGTTCAATCACAACTCCAAACCAACTTTATACTTCTTCTGGTTTCTTAACAGTTAAATCTGATTGCTTTTTCCTGTTTCACTTCAGCAACCTCTTTGGCTTTCACATTTGTGGTTTCCCCTGTCTAGGTGCAGTTGTGGAACCACACGGTCAATCCATCATAGGTGGCGCAACCAGAAACCCTAGGCTCCTTAGCCCACAAAGGTTCTTCTGTATTTGTTCCTGTGTGATGGTCCACACTCACCTGGCTTTTCCAGGTCAGCCTCTTGGATTCTGGAGATGCCGGTTTGGTCCCTTCTGTGACCGCCTCCCTGCCTCTTGATCAAACACATGCAGCACAAACAATGAAACAGTCATGGTATAATCTGCTGCCGATCCAGGAGGGCTGATTCAGTGCCATGCCTAGGACGGAAGCCTGATTGGCAATGGCCTAGGAGGTTGTTGGATTCCAGATGGTTTTGGATTTGCAGACCTGAATACTTTATTGGCGTGTAATCGTGTTCTGCAAAAAGTCAGGAGCACAGACTGCAAAAGTTATTAGCCCTGAAGATGGAGACTGCTCCCAAATGCTTTGCCTTCTGCACTGCATACTGCATTCCGAAGAGATGGAATACATATGTACTGAGTTAATCTACAGTACTTTGTATAGAATTGTGTTGTCATATTCAATAATGTGCTACAATACCTTAAACAAGATGTACATTTGATGACTTACTGTGAGCATCGGGATGGACCAGGGTTATCCCTGATCATCTTTGTTGACAGCCTCTTGGCTTTGGCACAATTTAGTCTTTCCTTTGCCAGTCTCTGGGCTTTGCCACAACGTGTTTTCGCATATAGTTCACTTCATGGTGTTTGTTCCTTCACCACCTTGCTTTCATACTTTGTAGCAACCTTTCATACTTGCTTTCCTTTGCCTTTCATACGGCTGGTGCTTTGCTTTCAATAGACTGTACTTGAATTTCACACAGACTTATCAGGTCAAAACTTTGTCAAAAGCCTTCATTTAGTTTGATATTCAATAACTGTGATCTTTTAATCTGCTGCTTGCATTTTACATTGTCCTTATATTTCCTCTCAAACCGTTGCTTTGGGTTCATTTCATCTTGAGCCTGTTTTTTCATTCATTCAGCATCTATTTTGGCATCCCCTCAGCCCCCAGGTGTGCCCTGGTTAGAGTGTTCTTCCCCTCTCACTCACCGGTCCCTGGCATCTCCTCCGGGCAGCTGTGCTTTCACATTCTCCTCCGCAGACATGCTTTGCTTTGACCGCAAGCCCCGCTCGCACTTTACCTTCGCTTCGTATTTCGCTGGCAGCTCTGCTTCCTCCCTGTGGATGCTGTCGTTAACTCTGCTTGTTTCTTCTGTGTCCAGGGCTCCGGTTGTGGACCTCTGACCAGTGAGGCTCCCACACCTGTGGCTTCCTCACAACCCGCCTGGCCCCTGGCTCCAACACTTCTTGGCATCATCTGCTGGCGTCCTGGCTCTCCTGCAGGACTCACCACAGCTGCCTCCTGGAATGCAGCATTCTCCCTCCAGGCCCGCAACGTTCAGCCTCAGTTCTCTCATGTTGCTCTCTTTTCTATTGGATTCTCCCTTGTATACACCTGCAACCACTTGACTGGTTGCAGGTGTGAGTCCATAATTGTAATTGCCTGGTTGTAATTAGTGGAGCTCTTGGGACATGCCTGACCTTTTACAACGTCCTACAGGCTTCTTCCTTGTCTCAGTACTAGAGTGGTGAAATGACTTGCTAGTGTTCACTACTCCTAGTTGCCTCTTCCTCGTCCCAGTACTATAGTGGGTTGAATGAGGGGAAACAAGGGGAGATGGTTTGCAACAGCTCACAAAAGGGTGGGGAGGGTAAAGTTGGTTCTCCTAAGGAAAAGTGGGATACCATTTCTCACCTGTGGATATCCTCTCCCCAATCCCCCTCCACCCTGGTGATCCTCCCTCTATTCTCCACCCCCATGGTTAGCATCCAAAGCGATGGCCTTTACCTGGCCACCTGAGAAGAGCATTCAAAGGGAATAGGTGTGAGGATACCCTCAGGTTTCTCACAGTAGCTAAAGGGGCATGCTGCTGATGCACGCTGAAGGTACTCTTCCCTAGTAGCCTCCAACCTGGAGCACATGTCATTGAAGGATTTCTTCAATTGGGAGCAAGACCACATCATATATGTGGCATCATATCCCCACATCTAGGGTAAATGCCTGCACAGTTTTGCACACACAGTGGCATTCTGGCAGGAGTATAATCCAACTATTTAGACTCTTCAATTGAATGAGCCCAGAATCACGAATTTAGGAAAACCTTGCCGGTCAGCATGTTCATGGCTTGCCACATATCATCTCTTCTGTGCATATTTAAATCCCTGGCCCATTGAATCAAGTTTTTGGAGGGTTTATCCGGAATCTGACTAAGAATGAGCTTGTCCTTAGTTGGTACAATTTTTCAACAGCCCTCCATCCACTCTGTATGTGAAACAAGAATCTGCAGTCAAAATGAAAAAAGTAGGTCAGGCATGCACCCTAGTTCCCAGTCAAAAATTCTTAATGCAAATAGTAACTGGGTTAAATCCCAACAACATGCAGTAGTAACAGGGTTGAATCCTATCTGTTGCAGTTCCAATTCTTCTGTTGATTTTCTCCTCCTAGTACTTTCTTCAGGGAGGCTGTAACCTTTTTAGGTGCTGCTAATTAGTTTCTGATTTCAGTCTCAAAGGATTATGGTACATGTAGTGATAACAAATTTCAGTCATTTTAGGTGGCCAGGAACCAACACCCCTCCAAAACACAGTTCTTACCCAATATTGGGGGGACGGGGGAGTACCAGCATTGTGGTCCTCCAAAGTGGGGCATAGTAACCCCGGTGCTGCTGCCTCTAGAGCCTGGAAGTCATGTAGAAAAAATGAAAAAAGTAGGTCAGGCACGCATCCTAGTAGGATCTGTACTCAGTTCAGCAGGAAATGTCGACCATCCAGTTTGTAATGCTGCGTGTAACCTGCAATAGTGCAACAGGAGTAGTGACATCATAAAAGCCTAATTAATATGGGCATGGTATATATGCATATGACAATCGCAATCTAGACAGAAGACAGTCCTGATGAAGGTGTCATAAACTGTATTTCCCGTCTTTTAACACCAGGGAGATCTTCCAAACTACAGATCTGTCCTTAGCTTGCTGAGTCTTCATAACATTCTCTTTTTAACTGCTCTATGGAGAGGGCTTTTTCCTCCTTTTTTTATCATGGCACACTCAGCCACAGTATATGCTAATAAAGTAATCATTGCTGTAATATCTGTACGGGTTTCTGCCCTGTTTTTAGTTTGTCATATTTCTAGCTCTTGATTACATAACTAACAGCCCTCCCTGGGGCCACACCTACCATAGTCTTGCACACCATTAGAGTAATACAAAAATACTACCTAAAGAGTAGATAACAAACATCTACAGTCTAATTAATTTGTTGATTTTGATAAAAAGTAAATTGAAGTATTTTTCTGCACCTCCTTATTCTGTCCACTTTTAGAGCAGCCCACCAGCGCTGCCTAGGGAAAGTGATGTAAGTGATTTCAATCCGGCACTTCACCTAAGTCAATGCCTAGCATGGGATGCACAACTGAAACCCTTAATTATTTATTTTTGTCTAGAAGTTATTTCATTCTGAACGATGTACCACTTATATCACGCCCCTCTCTTTGAATCCCCCCGGACACACTGAACCAGGAATCAGGCTGGTTTGCAAAGTTAAAATATTTATTTATGTATTGCACTTTTTTTAATCGGGATACAATAATCACCAATGGGGCGATCTCACACTAAACAATCTCTTTAATCATAAGGAGTAATGATGGGAAAAACAATCAAATGTGGGCTTGTTCAATCAAATGGCAATGTGATTACTATTTCCCCTGCACACTCTTCAATCCCCCCAAAATGCAGTATAAAGAGATAGGAGAGAAAACAGGTTTCAGGAATGCAGAATTCAACCAAACATATCAATCCCAATTTCCCCCAGCTAACACCAGAGAAAAACAGAATTGATTGGCAAACTTGTCAAAAATGGTTATAAAGTTGGCTTTGAATGAATGGGTAAAACACTGAAAATTGTTTAATTCACTGAACTTGTTGAAATTCTAACGGGAGCCACTTTGTATGGTTTCAGACACGCACCAGCAATGATTAGAGCGTAATAAGCAAGTAGAAAACTTAATTTTGAGGTCGGGTGCAATGAAAAGCTGTTTTACACGTTATAGATTTTAGCCAAATGAAAAATTTGCCGCAAACTTTTCCGTGTGCTGTAAACGCGATCGCGGGAAAACTATAAGGATTTGGGTTCATTGGAAAGCTTAGGATGTTAGCTACAAGTAGACACTTAAATTTCGTTTCTAGCATAAAAGATGAAGTTATGGAGGTGTTTGTGGAGGTCGTTTTTTTCAGATAGAGGCAAAATGTAAAACAAGGATGCACTTTTAAAAGTACAAACAAGGTTTCTTTACATTAGGGATGGACTATGAAGAAACAAACTACACGACAGAACAACCACCAGACCAGGACGTCTCCGATCAGGTTTTTGCCTGCCGAGACGCTTGCCTTCTTTAGATGAAATGTATCAGCGCAAAGATGATTTTAACAATATTATCACAGAAGGACTATAGGATAAGGGAGACTTCAGGCAAGACAAAAAGATTTATAACAATACAGTTCTGGATATAAAATAGATTTGATTTGGATAGGGATGACTATGGACAGTACATAGGCTAGTGATAATCCTATACTATGGATACTCACTACCAATGTTTTGAATGGAACTGTCAGGAATTCTGGTTCTGGTCAGGGATACTTTCTGGGACAGTCTGCTGGGCACACCGGACTGGTCTGGTTCAGCGATCAGCAAGACCCTCTGGACATGGCAGGACTGGACAGCAAGGCGCTCTGGTCTACACTGCACAGCACAACTGTACTGGATCTGCAATGGCTCTCTGGTCTGCACAGCACAGCACGGCATGGCACCAGATTGGGATTTAATCTGCCCTTCTGGTTATGAAGATAATTCTTGGCAGGCAAGCAGTGACAGCACAGCCTGGCTGCTTTTTTGGTTTCCCCTTGAAGTTGAGTGATGGGTTCTGGAAGTTAGGCCCAGCTGAAAGTGGATCAGCTATGCTCTGAGCCTTTCTGCTTCCAAAGTTTTTGGAGTCTGGAACAAGGAGTATGAATGGATCTCTTCAGAGTGCTTTGCCAAATTCGGGATGGTGGGTGGATCAGTGTCCTTTCTCTAGATCCTCAGCTGTATCTGTGTTTGATAAAGGGGTGGGTATGCTGAATTATCCTAGGTGCACCCCCTAGGTAGTCTATTGGCTAAAGTCTGCTCTCTCACTTGATTGGAGGAGAAAACAGAGTGTCATCATGATGATGTGGTTTATGATGAAGGTAAAACCTCCCCTTGACTTTTTGCACATAAAATCTATTTTTGATATAATACATCTTTGCATGTGTACAATCTTGATACAAATAAAATACATAGATCACATATGTTGTGGAGCAAACCCTCTTCCAATCCTCGTTGTGGTGGGTCCTTGGGTCTGGATTTGACAAATTTCCGCACTTTTTGTCCAGGACACATCTGATTTGTCCACAATTTTGTACATATGTGCGCATGATATCTGGGCATAATCTTATGAAGTTTCATGCTTCTGACATAAATACAATTGCTACAAAACCAGAATTTTCACTGTGCCTTCTCAGAACATCGCACAGAATTCTGGGTCCTTTTAAAATCTGCACAAAAAAATCAAATTAACACTGCTACTAATTCTACAACTTTTACAAATTCGCCCAGTCCTTTATCAGTCGTTTTAGAAATATGCTTTCTGTGCATTGTGAATGAACAAAAATGTCTGTCTCCGCCTCCATCTCCATCTTGTAGCTCAAGAGCAATCCCCACCTTATTCCTCTGGCAGAGGCCACTGTTGACACTTTACAATCTGCATATCCATTCAGCCTCGGAAGGTTCATTGTCTCTCCCAGGAGCAGCCCCAGAATCTCCTCCCCTCTTAATCAACACCTGAATGTGAGCTCCGGGTCCAGAGAGCAGAAGGGAGGTGCCTTGCCCAGTAGGGAAGTTGCTTTGTAGTTTTGACTTGCATCAGGCTTACTTTAAAAGTCAATTTGTTAAATTTTTCTTTGTTGAAAATAAACTTGCAATTTTAAAACGGGCAACTAGAACTCTTATTCCAGTCCCTAAACCATTGTGATTAAATAGTTGCAACCTATATTACTTTTGATAACAGGTCACTTAATTTATAGACATTTGATTTCAATTGCACAAGTTTAAGCTTCTGATGCAACTAATGACAGCTGTCGTACAGGCGGCTGCTGGTACTGCGCCTATATTTTGACAGATTTTCACAGGCAAGCACACTTTTTACTGTGTATTTTTTATGACAGATTCCGCTTTTCCTGACATTGTGTGTTCATATTGGTTCCTTAAATGAAGTGGCGGGTAACACCCAGCAAAGATCTTGGATGTTTTGTGGTGTTTTGGTCCAGTATTTTGTATTTTCAGCAACCAAGAAAATGGGATTTAAGAGCAATTTCTGGGTTTCTTGCAATAAAACACTGCCTTTCCTGCAGTGTTCATTTTTCCTTGGTAGGCAGCCCAGTAAAATGTTTCAGCAGTGAGGTCTCCTTTCCACTACTGACAACAGGCAAAGTAGATTTGGCAGCCATCTTTCCGTGTTTCAAAGCGTAATTTCCATGGGTTTTGGCACGTATGGCGTTTTCACGTCCATTTTGATGATTCCTGCACCATCAGCACACAGGGGTGTCACAGGGCAGAGCCTAGAGTGTTAAAACATCCCACAGTGAGTTAGAGAGGTAGGGCCAGTTAGAAACGTTTCTGTGCTTTCAGCCGGTCAAGTGGCACAGCGAGTAGAGCGCCCGCTTTGACACCCGTGCAGAGCCTGTTAACGCAGGTTCGAATCCCGGCGGGGCCAAACTCAGCCTTTCATCCTTCCGAGGTCGATAAATGAGCACCACACACCGTGGGTAATAATAAGCAGCGCTCAGATACCTGAGGGTTTGTAGCGCTATATAAAAGCCTAATTATTATTATTATTATTTCTCTCTTTGTCAACATTAATTGATACGCATAAATACTCAACTGAGGAACTGACTCTATGCAGACATTAACAGGTGGTAACCAGTTCCTTTGTACTTCTCCATGGGCGAGACCCTTTCAGTACAACACATCACTGAGAAGTATTATATATGCCCCTCCATTTTAAATATATGGGTGATTTGCCCTCAACCTTTTGTGCTAACACATTTTGCTTGGGCATAACCCAATCCTAACGACTGGTGAGCACCTAACCCTCACTTTGTGTGAACCCGCTGCCCCAGGTGAGACATGGTATTCCCCCTCTCCCCATTTTCCATCAGAAACCTCTTCCTCAGCTTTCACAGGATATCTGCAATCCCATTGCATCTCCCCCTCCCTATTTCCAACAAATACTGGGAAGAGGAAGAGGCAACCAAGAGTAGTGAGGAATACCTGCACGAAACAAAAGGAAGACTGCCACCTACTACCATTAGGTTGTCCCATTTATATAGGGTCAGGCATTTCACATGGACTACTCACACCTGAATCTTGTTTTAAGTATAAAAGGTGTGGTTTTGCACAAAGGAGCAACCTGTGTGTCCAGAAAGGAGCCAAAAAGCCAGGTAGCAGGGCGCTGAAGGGAGAGGAGCCTGAATGATCCGGAGGAGCGCAGTGTGCTGAGATGTTGGCCAGGTGCTTGGGAGGGGCTGCAGCGTGGCTAGGGAGCTGTTTCTCCAGGAAGCCGGATTGAGGCAGCCCGTGTCCTGCTGGCAGTGCATGGAGAAGTGCTTGGTCGCTTGGGACGTGCGCCAGTCCCAAGGGGGTCTGAGGGGCAGGTAGTGAGTCCGGTCCTCGATCCCATAAGCCCAGAGAAGACCACTTGCCAGTGCAACGCTACCCAGGAAACTCAGGAGTGTGCAGCTAGCTGGAGCGTGAAGGGAGAAAGACAGTTTGTAAGCAGTGCGAAACAGAAAGCAAGAGAGATAACAGAAATTAATGGAAAGCGAGAACAAGGCTTTGAGAGAGCAGAAAGGATGAAAATTATTTGAAAGTAGATAAGAGTGCGAGTGACCTACAAGTAATAGAAAGGTGCCAGTGGGCACCGAAGCACTAGAGATAGCAGAAAAGAAGCAAAAAGGCTTGAAAGTAAATAAGAAGGGTACGAGTGACCCGAAAGTGAAGGAAAGGTGCAACTGAGTACCGGAGAGAGAAACAAGTGTGCAGGAGGCACGGAAAGGAACTTGACAGGTGCAAGGGTGCATGAAAGCAAAGAAGTGAATGTGCAAGAGGCACAGTGAAGAGAAATTAAACCCAACGGAAGGTGCCAGGGGCACAGCAAGGCGAGAGAAGAGAGAAGACAAAGAAGGTACAAGTCTGCACAACAAAATAGAAGAAAACAAAGGGGTGCAGGAAGCACCTGAAAGGGAAATGATAGAATAACATCAAGTACAGGAAATACAGAGAGGGGCCAAATATCAGAGTGATCATGCTTAGAAGGAGCAAAGAACCTATTGTTTTCAAAGAGTCTCTGATATTGCCCCATGTGAATGCTGTGTGTGAAAGACACTGTAACTAAGGGACAGGCACATCTTGACAAATTGAATTGTTTGTGTTTAAAGCCTAAGCTTGGGGAAAGGAATCCTAAGAGGTCTAAGAGGAACTGTGTTATTAAACTGAACTTGTGCTTGGAACTGAAGGGGCATAAGCTTGGGCAAGGGAACCCTGAGAAGCCTGGATGAAACTGTTATATTGTTGTTTTATATGAAACTTGGAATGATTGAAGCTTGGGGATGGGAATCCCCAGGAACTAACGACATTGGGATTATTATTTTTAAAGAGAGCTCAAGAACTTTGTGGAGAAGAGCTAACAAACAACCTCCTTTTGATTGTGCTGAACTTAGTACTAACCAAGCCACACCTGGTGTGAGAAGACCACCTGAAACCGGCCTTGGTATATATTTCTTTTTGAATCACATTTGTTCTTTAAAGAGACTTCCTACCACATGTTAATAGAGAGTGAGGGCAAGCATAGGTTTAGACACAGACAGATTTTGGTTTTGGACATTCAGACATCGACACCCCTTACACATCAGTTGAGGGAACCATCCCTTTAGGGTTAGGGGCAGTTAGGTATTACACTAACCCCAGCATTATAGTAAATAAAGGTTTTGAAACTGTGTCTCTCCTGATACCATGCCTGTCTCGTACAACTCATTGATCACACAAATCACTTCTTCGATCGTGACTGGTCTATCGAGCTGCACACCATCGCCTGGCAGCTGCGTTATGGGAAGCTCTTCTAAGAAGCTATGTATCTTCCATGGTGCACGCATCATGCTGTGTGTAAAGTTTGGAAAATAATACTCTTTATTTCTCTACGGGTATATACAATGTCCCCCCTTTCATCCTTCAGAATACAGTTACCACCGTTATCATGCAGTATCAGTTGTGTTTGGGTTCTAGCTGGTCTTTCCCTTTCACCATAATGTTGGGGTGATGCAGGAGCCCTCTATGAATTTTAATTCCCTTTCTGCATTTAGGCCAGATTTTTCAACCTGGTCTTGATATTTGCAAGGCGTTCTTCTGTAAGGTTATCCGAGTGCTGTCATTCGAGTTTGTGTAAATCTTCCTAACATTCCTTGAAATTCTTTCTGATTGTCATTAAAACCACAAATTCCATTTACATGGCAATCCACCTTTTTATACTTGCAACGCTTGCCATAATGTTTCTGCTGTGTCAACTGTACCAGTATTAAGATCTAAGAATAATGTTATATTCCTGTGTATGTTAGATGCAAACACCACATCTAGCAGTGCCTGAGGTTTAATCCTCCAGGGACTGTGTTGATTGTTTTGGTTTCTAAATTTCAGCATGAAGATTATATTATAATTATATTATTATATTAATGAATGCTAATATTAAGTTCTAGGATGTATCATGGATGAGCGGAGAACACTTTGCTCATGAGAACAGTGAAAATCAGCCATAGGTCTATCCTTGAGAATGTCATCTACTGAAGAATGGCACGTATATTCAGAGCTGTCCAGATGTAATGTACGCCATGCGTACAAGAATTCTAAACTCTGCATAAAGCCCCGTAAGCATTATTCAAGCAGCTTTAGTTAACCATCTCGCTTTGCGTTGGCACTGTCCATTGTAGTATCAATTATTGTATTAAAACCGTTGCCCCGTTTAATTGGTACCATAGGCAAGGTGTCACATATTCCAATTATGTTAGAGCAAAACTGTCGATTGTCCGTGTTAGGACCATACGTGTTAACTGATAGAATCTCCCTCAATTCTATCATGCCATACACAATACCATAGCGACCAAGTCTTGCTGTGCTGAAACATTAGAGGCTTGAGCACTATTGTCACAACACCTTTCGCTTCTGAGGAATAAGAGGTGGAATACTTTCTTCCCCCATGCTCTGGCAAAGCTCATATTGACTGTGTCAATCATATGTGTCTCTTGTAAACAAAAGTATATTTATTGTATGCCATTAATAATATGCTAGCAACTTGCACATCTTAATTGGGTTACCCATGCCACAAATGTTCTAGCTCATGCAAACCACCTCATCCGACATTCAAAGCCTGTACTTAACCATTTTATGATCTATAAGCTTGTGAATGGAATTAACCATAGGGAGCATTGCTCTAATACTACGCATATCCAATGTAATTAGAGATAGCCAAGTCTGAGTTTTAGCCCCAATTTCCCACAGCAATCACTCCCCTCATCACCCTGCATCCCTTGGTAGTGTATAGCCCCTCTATTGGAACTGTTAAGACCCAGCAACTTTGCACAGGGTTGATTGCAGCTCAGAAGTTGCATGCTTTGCTTCCATCCCTCGGTGAAACATCTAATAACCATTGAATATTGTGGCAATAAGATCTGAGGCGACGGGCCAATACCACCCCAGGTAATGCCCCCGGGGCCGTAGTTACAGGTCCGAGCGTAGCGAGAGCCTGAACGAAGCCCCGGGGGCATTACCGTGGACGGTATTGGCCCGCCGCTGTGGGTCTTATAGCCATTAGTACTCCGGTCCATTAGACCGGGGTGCTAATGGCATTTTTTTCTGTTTCGAAGCGCTGCCGCGTTTTGAAACAGAAAAAAAAAAGTTTTTAAAAAATGGCCGTCGGGGACAGTCCGTTTTCCCTTTCCATGGTGGTCATCGGGAGCGGACGCACTGGGAACAGAAGTGTTTCTAGCGCGTTCGCTCCCAAGAAAAGAAGAAAAAAGAAGGTAAGTTGGCTTGGGAGGGAGGGGAGAGGATAGTTTGCAGGGGAGGGAGGTGGAGGAAAAATTAAAACGTACCTGAGTCCCCGGCGGGGGACAAAGGCAGCCTCCAGCCATGGGGAGGCTTGGAGTGGGGATTGCCCCATTTCGAGCCTTCTCATTGGCTAAGGAGCTACCACGCCCCTCGCCGGGAACATAGTACCCTGCACGTGCGGGACGCACGAACGTACACAGGAATACTGTGTGGTATGGCTCGGAAAAGAGCCAATCCACACATATTCCCGGTGTACAGCGCGCACCGGGTACTAACATAACGTATAGACCCTTTGACATCTGTAGTTTTTTTACAGCAAAACATCCATAAATCAAAGTATTGTCAATCACCTCCTTACATAGTATAGGCTATCCAGGATCTCATTAAGAAGGTGATCCATTGCATGCTCCAGGAGCTGATATATTAGACTCGATGAATGACACCATCTCTTCCGGTATCACAAAAAAGTATGTCTTGAAACTCAGATCTCCACTTCACCGAATATAGCATAGAGCAAGTTACGTAGTCAAAAAAAATCTCAACCGGATCACAGGCCCATAACTATTATCAGGACTGCTTTCATATACCTTGAATTACACTTGTGAAGACGTTTTCCAATGTAGTATGACGATCTTGCGGAAAGTCTGCAATACCACTGTTCCTATTAAAGTTAATGTGACTCAGTAAAATAAGATCAATAAATGATATTCGCAATCCCATGGGTCTTTTTAAAGGATGACTATTGCAGGAAAGAAAATATGGCATAAATCCCAGAATCCACTTCACCACCAGATTGTTAGTATGGTGCTTAGTGTCTACAAAGAAGCCATTATCTCAGCTCAATCTAGTTTTTTGCAGAGTCTGATAGATACAGCAAATAACAAGCCCAAAGAGCTCTTTTAAGTTATAAAAAATCTTTCTAACCCTCCATGCACCTCACCGAGTTTGTCCCCCTCTTTGAAATTAACTTACAATTTTAATGATTTATTTTTCTTAACAAAATGAATACCATATGATCAAACATTGATTAACAACTCTCTAGCATTCAATTTTTTCTTTGCCTGATATTGATAAACCCTTTACCCGGATCTGGCGTGGAGCGAGAGCAGAGTGAGGCGAGAGTGTTTTGTCGTGTTAATACTCTGATCACAGCAGTCTGTCTGCAGTAGCAGCTGCTTCTGTGATTGAGAGGAGGCGTGCCCATAAAACATCGACCTGGAGCAGAGTGAGAGCGAAGTGAGTGTTTTGCCATGTTTCGCCGGGTGCAGTGGGTGAGCAGACTTCAGCAGTGAAGCCCGGATTTACATCTACAGCTACTGAATGCCGCCTCCCCCACTTGTAGTGGACGACAGAAGAGTGGCTCAAGAACCATCTGCCAGGAGCTGTGTTCTGTGCTTAAGAATGGAGGGTGAGCCAATTGATGAATGTTTGAATAAGGAGTATTTTAGAACTATCCCCAGTAAAAACGGTAGCATGGATATATTGGATAATGTTTTTCTTGAAGGGGGTGAGTCTAGAGCGATGTGTGAATCAACCATGAACACTGACAAACGGTCTGAGTTCCAACAATCGTTCAGTAATCATGTTCCCACGCCCCTCAAGATAACAGTGTAAATAACAGCGTCTACCTCTGCATTAATAGACACACAAAAAGAGGGAGTATTACCAATTGCGAGGGAGAAAAAGCGAAGGGAAAATGTTATAACAACGATCCAGGCCATAGTAAGAACCAGAGGGTGCAGAGACCTGAAACACCCCTCCCACAAATGAGGAATTCACTTGCAAAGAACAGTAAAGCAAAACTCGTTTGGAAACCGTGGACTTTGGGCTTGGATGAATCAATAAAGAACCATAGATTCTTTTATCGGAAAGCTCCAGTGGAAGGAACCCCGAAACCACAGCCAGTTAAGGGGCACTCAAAGGAGCCAACAAATAGGAGAAGCCCTAGACCGGACATTGATGACAAGGACATGTTGGCAAGTTCCAAATCAGTGGAAACTTCACTGTTCCAGTCACTTGAGGGAGCAGTGACCCCTTTTAAGGAGGTTGACTCTGCGGTAGTGCCCACGGATTGTGAGTGTGTTCCATTGACATTGGTGGAGAGAGAGAAAGTCGTGCAGAGCCTAGTAATGGCTCTCTTATCTGGTGGTCGAATAGTATCCGAAACTGGCCCTTGAAGGGAACTAACAGGGACTGATTAAACACAGTTACCCAGTAGACAAATGACCTGACTATTACCGACACAAAAATTTGAAGACAAACCAGTTGAGTCCACAATACTGAGAAAGGCTGAAATGCCAATTTTGGCATCAATAAATCAGAATAACCAGGAGGTATCAGCCTGATTCGTGAATAAAAGTAATAAAAGAGCAAGAACTTCACCAGACTGCCCAGAGGAGTTTGATTGTTAGGTGCCCGCCTTGGTTTGGGGGCAAACCAGTACATTCAGGTCCTGGGTCCACTGGAATCGATGGCAACACAGTGGCTTCCTTGGCTATAACCCTAGCACTGTTTTCCAAACTATAAGAAACCATAAATGACCAACTCAAGGGGCCTCATTACACAGTAGGTGGTAACCATGGCGCTATTAGCGCCATGGTTGCTGCCGGTATTTTACCGTGTCCGCCTTGGTGGATGGCGGAATTACCGCCCTACTCCAAGGTGAGCGGGGGCGGTAATTCCCCATTCACCAAGGCCCTTCCCCATTCCCATTTTAGGAGGTTGTTGAAGATAATAACAGCGATCTAGACAGACGAGACAAGAGCAGGAAGTCTCCAGGGCAGGAGGCCAAGCGAAAGGAAGAGCATACAGAAAGTAGATACTCTCAGTCTTCCTGGCATTCAAGCATGGTTAGTTGTTGATCATAACGTTCTGAATCTGGAGCAGTCATTCAGGAATGTGGTGAAGAATCAAAGCAGGGCCTCAAAGACCGAAGGTGGTTTATGTATCATCCGCCAAGGTTTGGAATATGGTGGTGTACGAAATGATGACGTCAGTAAAAGGTACCATTTAGGCATTGAATAGCCAAAGGGACAGGATGAAAACTTCACGGACACCACAGTTTTGAGTTGTAATTTTTGCAAGGGCCCAACCTGACCTCGCATCTCCTAGTCAGAAATGAAGGTTACAATCAGATCAAGGGCTAAACTAAAAATGTCAAAAACGATCCCCAGGTGCTGAAGCAGGGTCTTGTGATTTGCAGTGTCAAATGCCACTGAGATGATGAGAAAATGCATATTGAAGGGGAATTGGCATCCAACAACATCATTAAGTAACCATTTTAAAAATAAAAAAAATAATTTCACTAGCACTGGCTAGTCTAAAACCTGATTGCTGATCATACATAAGGCTCTGTGCATCACTAAACCCAAGTGGTTGAGGTGTATTGACATTTTCAGTTCTATCTCCTACAATGGGAGTGTTGTCAATAGTGCGGTAACTTGCTGGGATGTTATGTCTGCATTAGCTTTCTTAAGGAGAGGTGTAATCGGGGTCATCTTCACAGAATGAAGGAACACATCTGTTTACAAGGAGCTGTCAACCAAGGCTGTAAAGTCTGGTACAACGGTGTGATATGATATGGCATTTATAACGCGCCTATACACAAGTGTTTCAAGGCGCGACGAGGCAAGGGAGGGGGAACAAAAGGGAAGACCGAGACAACGATCTTACTAGGCAAGGTGACATGGAGATTGCGCAAGTGCAGGGGAGGGGGGAGAGGAAAGTGCGAGGGGAAAGGTGAGCGGGCAGTACATTACATGGGATCAAACAGTAAAAATAATTTAAAAAGTGCAGCCAGCTGGTGGCAAGTGTAAGGGTAAGTGCAGACATCAAGTGTCCAAATGCTGGTAGGGGGACTGTAGGGATACTGAAACAGACCCCAAGTGCAAGGGTTGCCAGGGGGCAGTGCCAGTGAGCAACTGGCGTGGAGGGGACTTGGGCCTGAGATCAGAGGGTAGCCAGGTGACCAGTGCAGTTTCCGTTTCAGCCAGGAGTTCAGCAGGGGAGAGGTAGAGAGAAAGCAGAAGCAAAGAGGAAGATCTTGAGGTACTTCCGGAAACAGAGATGGTTCTCCTCAAGTTTCAGAGAGGCAGGGAGGCTGTCCCAGAGGGAGGGTGCAGCTGAAGAAAGAGATCTACCACTAACTCATTGCTTGGAGAAGCGAATGACCCTGAGGGAGTTGGAGGCGGAGGAGCGAAGAGCTTGAGAAGGAAGATATTTATGAAGAGAGAGTTGAATGTATTGAGGCCCCAGGCCCCAGAACACCTTGTGGACAATGCAGAGGGTTTTGAACTTAATCCTTGCAGCCACTGGGAGCCAGTGCAGACATTTCCGTGCTGGAGAGATACATTCCCTGGGCTTGAAGCCAAGGACAAGTCTTGCAGTCCTGTTTTGGATGAGTTGCAGAGGGTGGAGAGTAGAAGCAGGCAGATTTAGAAAGAGGATGTTGCAGTAGGCCAGCCTAGAGAGAACCAGAGCTCTGAAGACAGTGAGCTTCTGGGAGAAGGAGAGGAAAGGAAGAATACCTGTGAGGAGGTGCAATTGGTAGTGTGACTTCTTAGAGATGTCAGAGATGTGAGGAGAGAAGGACAGTGTGGAGTTGATGATGACCCCAAGGTTTTTAGCCTCACCGGTGGGAGCAGGAAGAGGGCCAAGGGAGGCCGGCCAGAGACTGACAGGAAAGGAGGTAGGCGCAGGTGTGCCGATGAGGAGAATCTCCATTTTACTGGCATTAAGGCAGAAATCGTTGGCGGCACACCACTCCTGGATAGCAGACAGTCAGAAATGAGAGAAGGAAAAGAGGTGGCAGAAGGGAGCCTGAAAACGAGCTGAGTGTCATCCGCATAGCACTGAAAGATGGGGCAGAGAGAGGCAATGCGGTGGGCAAGAAGTGCCAGGTATTGGTTGAACAGTCAGGGAGAGATGTTAGACCCCTGGGGAACACCACAGGTAGAGGGAGAGCTAGAGGAGAGGAAGGACCCTAGTTGGACCTGGGAGGGTCAATCAGAGAGGAAAGAGGTCAGCCATGCCAGGGTCTGATCAGTGATACCCAGGTTATCATGGAGACGGTTGAGCAGGATGGTGTGGGTGACCGTGTCAAAGGCAGAAGAGAGATCAAGTAAGATGAGGACATAGGGGGTATTAGTATTGAGGTTGGCGAGCAGGTCTTCACAGATGTTGAGGAGAGCAGTTTCCGTGCTTCTGGCTGCTCTGAAGCCAGACTTATGGTTATGGAGACAACCAACAGATTCAGTGTCAAGATTAAGCTGGGAGATGGCCAGTGTTTCCAGGAGTTTGCCCAGAAAAGGAGTGATGGAGATCGGGCAATAGTTAGCTGGGCAGGAGGGGTCGGCTAAGGGTTTCTTTAGAAGAGGATGCACAAGAGAGAGCTTCAGGTGAGAAGGGAAGACTCAAGTGGCAAAGGAGAGGTTGCAGAAGTCAGCCAGTACAGGAACAATGGTGTCAATGTGGTCCTTGATGGTTTTGGAGGAACAGTTTTGGCAAGATTTTCATAGATCAGACTTGTCTAGAAACCTCATCAGGGGAGAACACGGAAAGGCAGAGAAGGAGGGAGGAGAGGTGGCCAGAGGAAGAGTAGAGAGTATAGGGAGGATGGGAAGAGGAAGAGAGAGAGGACAGGATGTCTTTAGTTGAAGAGATGAAATGAGAAGCCAGGGCTGTGCAGAGGGCCTGGGAGGGGACAGAAGAGGTAGAGACTGCAGCAGGATTTACCAGCTTCTTGCAGATTTTACAGCATTTGGCCGAGTTGTTGGATGCAGCAGAGATGCAGGCTTGGATGTGGGCTCTCTTCTTGGTGCGGACAGAGAGCCAGTATTGCCATTGGAGCAGGTGGCAGGCCAGTTTGTCAGAATATGCACCGGAAGCACACCATTTCAACTCAGCCACCCTACACTTGCGTTTAAGGGTGACAAGGTCTGAGTCGTACCAGGAGTTGCACTTGGCTTTGGGCTTCAAGTGGATCCTCATGACAGGGGCAAGAACATCAAAAGTATCAGATATAGCAGACTGGAGCATGGAAAGGGCTGTCAGGACGCGAGTCAGACAAAGGGGGGGAAGAGGAGAGAAAGTGGCGGCGAAAGCCTCAACTGACATACGCTTCATAGGTCAGATAACCGAGAACGTAGGTGGCAGTGCTTGAGTTGGCTTGGCCTGAGGGGTAGAGAGGGTGAGATGGGAGGAAAGGAGAACATGATCACTCCAGGAGAGAGGAGTGGTGAGAGGGATAGAAAGGGGAAGGTTGTAAGAGATCAGAATATCCAGAGTGTGCCCTCCAGAGTGAATCGAGCCAGAGGGAGGATAGAGAGTAAGAGAGAACCGCTTAATTCGCGAAAAAGTCCAAAGGAAGGACGGGAAGCATCCAGGTAAATGTTAGTCTCCAAGAAAGAGGAGTTGAGTAGTCGAGGGTACGAGGGAGGAGAGGTCCTCCCACTCAGAGAGGAAGGAGATCTGGCCAGGTGGCCGATAGATGGTAGCCACAGTAAGGGAGTGGCCAGGAGAGCGAGAGAGCCTGCACAAGAGGCATTCAAAAGAGGAGTAGGTCTGCGTAGGAATTAAAGGGGCAGGAATCCACTCCGGGAAGAACAGGGCTACACCCCCTGTGGAATGGTTGAATCTGGGCATGGATAGGATCCTGTAGGCATCAGGGAGGAGAGTGTCAAAGCTCCTGACAGAGATGGCTGTCAACAATGTCTCGGTGAGACCGAGAACATCGAGGTCAAGTTCTTTCAGGAGATGGCAGATGTCAGAGGTGTGTTTGACAGCTGAGTGAGAGTTGGGAGTGGCAATATGGAGAAGGTTGCTCTCCTTGAAAGACTTACAGGGAGGGGTAAAAATCAGAGGTACGCCCTGCGGAGTTGTAGAAGAAGCCCAAGGGAGGGGCAGAAGAGGAAGGAGGAGAGGGCAAGGTGGCCAAGGAGGAGATAGAGGGGGAGGCAAGGAAGCTGTGGAGGGAAGAGAGGGGACAGCAGAAGAAGAAAGGAAATTGATGAGGCGCGGGAAGTGTCTATCAAAGAGGAGAAGGCTGGCCTGAGGGCCTTGGACCAAGACTGTACCATTCAGGTAAACATTAATGATGACCTTAGAGGAGTGGAAGGTGGCCAGGAGGGCCTCCCACCGGGTGCCACCATTAATGGGAGAAGAAAAAAATTGAGAAAGCACAGAGACCATATGAAGAGTCTATAGGTCTGGCGAGGGAACGACAAAGAGTATATCTGTGAGGGTTTGTCTGGAAGAAACACTGGTATAGGTGTCAGCAATAGGGAGGCCTGGGTTGTAGTGAGGAGAGCAGGATAGTCGATTGAGAAACAGAAAAGATAGGAGAAACAGAGAGCATCATAGAGTAGGTAGGGAGAGATGATTTGGGGAGGTCCAATCGGAGTGAGGGGGAGACACTAGGGAAGGACACAGGGAGGGGGTGCAAGCAGACGAGACAAAGAGGGATGAGACAATTGACCAATACGACAAGAGCTCAGACAATAGTAGAACAGTTTGCTAAGTGAATGATGTGCTAAGAAGACAAAGCAGTTGGCAAATGAGAAACTGGAGGAAGGAAGAGTGCAATGGAACACACAGCAGTACAATATGGACAGGGCAGTCAGTGAGGTGAGTATAAAACCACAAAAACCACAAAAGGAGAAATCGGCGCAAGAGGACCTAGATGAGGGAGGAATATAAAGGAGAAATATAGGCAATATAAGCAAAACGGGGCAGTCAGTGAGGAAAAAACAACAGCATGAAGAGTGATGACCTAGGTAAGCAAAGATCAGCAGAAAACGGGATAGTGGGACAAACAGTGATCAGGGCAGTCAAGACAGAAACAGAGGGTGGGTGGGAGTGGAGGGGGTGCCGAGGCAGTGCACAGAACACGCAGTCAGGGAATCGCAAAGATGTTGCGAGAACACGCGATTACGGAGTTGCGAGCAACCACGCAGTCCAGGATTGCGAGGGACCACACAGGCAAGTGTGAGGTAATGCGTGGGGAACGCAGTCAGGGAATCGTGAGGAAGTTGCGAGAACATCCGATTAGGGGGTTGCGAGGAACCATGCAGTCAAGGATTGAGAGGGACCGCATGGGCCAGTTCAATGCACTGCACAGGGCATGAGGTCAGGGAACGCAAGGAAGTTGGGCGGACACACAAAACCGGGGGTTGTGAGGAACCACGCAATCAAGGATTGCAAAGGGACCACACGGGATAGGTACGAGGCAAATCGCTGAGCATGTGGCCAGGGAATTGCAAGGAGGATGCAAGGACAAACGATCAGGGAGTTGCCAGGAACCACACAATCCGGGATTGCGAGGGACCATGTGGGCTAAAGTGCTAGACAATAAGCAGAGCACACGGTCAGGAGATTGCGAGTAGAGTTGTGAGGACACGCAATCGGGGAAGTGAGGAGCCACGCAATCAGGGGCATGCCTTGGCTAACATACCTAGGGAAAGGGTGAAGAAACCACGCAATCAAGGATTGCGAGGGACCAGGCGGGCTAATGCGCATGTGCAGAGGCAATGGGCAGCGCAAGGGAGGAGTGCGAGGGGCCGCGCAGGTGAGGGGGTGAGAACGCGCATGAAGCAAGGGTGGAGGTGGCTAAGATGCACGCGTAAAGCAGGGATGGAGGTTGCAGGAAGAGGGCAAGGAAGTGCAGAGCAGCAATCAAACTCCCTACTTCTTACCTGTCGGCCACAGACAGGAGGGTGAAACGTCTGCACTCACAGTCTGCGCCGGAGACCCATTTGTCGCCAAACACCTGCGTCGCTCAACACTGCCGCCTTGCCCTGCGAGGGCTTTGCCACAGAGGGTCCCGAACCTCGGTTTATATAGGCTCGGTAGCGTGGCATAACAACGTGTTACTTGGAAGGTTGGGCCTCATCTCCTGCGAACCTGCGTCGCTCAACACTGCAGCCTTGTCCTGCAAGGGCCAAGGGCTTTTTTTTTTTTAACTGTGTCCTTAATCATCCTGGCAGGACAAGGGTCAACAGGCTCAGGAGAAGCTTTCCTGTTCTTGACCTATGACACAAGGTCAGATTGGTACATAGGCAGAGGAAGAAGGTGCGGAGGGACATTCCGGAACAGCAGGCACAGAGTATCTGGACCATGTTACCCTCAGATTTTCCTGTCTGAAAACATGTGGATGGAAGGGTTATCAGACATGTTATACGCTCCCTGACCCAGTGGAGTCGGGAGAGGTGTCAGGGGGTGATGCAAATGTTTTTTGTTGCTGTTGGTAGGTTAAGCAAGTGGTTCCATGTCTCTGGAGCCAGGATGCCTCAGCTTGCAAGGAATGGGATGAGGAAGCTGGCAAGGAGATATTGTGCATGCCGTCCATGGTGCCCTTGGAAGTACGGATACCACATAAGGAGTGGGAAAACTGTGCATGAAGACTCTACTAGTTTGAGGTTAGTGTGGCGTGGATCATCTCATAGGTAGCTCTCTTGTGCTTCAGGAGCCGTGCCAGCCTCACCTGGATAATGAATGCATATAGAGCAATGTGCAAGGAAATGCATGGCCGTCCTTAATAAGAATGGAAGTCAGCGAGACAAAATGAGAAACGCATAACACCTTTGATTAATAAGCTTCTGTTATGTTTAATCGGACATCGGATGAATCTCAACTGAAGGATCACAAGCAGAACTAATGAAACCCTGGAAATCTGCAAAAAGAATGCAATTGCTCAGCGTGAAGGCATTAATAAGTGCTTAAGGACTCTGGAGAGCATTGCGACATGATGAATTATACCTATTAACTCGGTTTCATTGAACCGCAGTAATCTTGATTCGTAATGCCGAAAAGTAGTTCCTTTTGAAGTAAAATCGGGACCCTCGCGTTGAAGCATGTAATGAGTCAGTTGGTTCTCATTCAGGGGATATAAGCTTCTTCCACTGGCACTCACTCACCCTTCCCCGAGTGATTCAAGCATCAATCTACTAAGAAGCAACACGCATATCCACATTAGTCAGTTGCTGTGCATGTTGCACTGCTTTCTGCAATTTGTTGCCAAGCGTTTTCCAGCCACAGACAAGTGCCCTGTCCCTGGTCTTGCACTAGCTGGTGTTTATTCGGCATGCTTCGTTTTCCTTGTATAATAGTCACTCTAAATGATGGGATGGTCACATGAAAAAACGATGTTAACGTTTTTACACCAAAATAGACCTGGGATGAGAACGACACAAATAAGAATAATGAAGATCAAAGAGGCCTCGAAATGAATCATTCCAAACAGCGGGTGCCACACTGGAAGAGCGCTCAATGTTGAATATTGCTGTAAGTAAACTGGCTCCAGGCTGTGGCATACGTCCCAGAATATGGTTTCCATGCTAGACACAGAGGATGTGAATGACATGCCCAAGAGGAGTGTAGCTGGCTGTAGTAAGATACCTGAAGCCACAGTCTGCATTGGGTTCGGTCTGAGCTCTGCATAAATGCCATCAGCTAAAAATTCATCAAAGCAATGGAATTTGGCATTGGCTAACAAACTGAACTAAGTTTAATGGAAAGGATTGCAGAGAACGAAGTCCTATTTAAATTGGACGATGATCATAGATTCAAAGCACTGAGTGCATGGGCTAGCTGAGCAGCACTGTTTGATTCCAATATCTGTTATTGGCAGAGGGTAAGGATATCTGTTATTGGCAGTGGGTAAGGATATTTGGTGAAAAGGAAGTGGTTCTAGCCCTGCCATTCCAATCACCATGCTCTCCCCAAACTCCGTAATGGTGGCATCAGTCTTGTCCATGTTTCCCTCCCACCAATTCTGCTCTACTGAAAGGAAGAGCTTGGTCAGACACCACTGCTGAATAGCTACCAACCACAGTCTATGGGGGACAGCGGTGCAAAGAGATCAGTAAAGCCAACCAAAGACAAAGAAAAGGGTAAATTCAAGAAAGCCAGCAACACGTGAACTAAAGTAGCATGAAAAAAGCAGAAATCGATAGTTATGTCATGTCTCTCTCTCCTGAGGAGAATACCTCAGGATTAGTCGGGGAAATCCACTTCCTGTGAATTCAGTTAGAGGATTCCTGCACCCCTGCACTGAGTGTTGGGACTTGTTAAATGCGCACTGCCACTGCTTTCCTCTATGACAAGTGCACTGCTCCATTGCTCCTCAGGTAGGTTTGCACTATAAAATACATTATAATAAAAGGATGTGTGTTGTAACATATATTTTGTTTAATGTATTGCTACTTTCATTAGATGGACAACTATGATATAATGGACCCACATTTTGGAGCACATCGCACTATTCTGGGCAAGAAACGTGTGGCTTTATCAAAAATGTAAAAGAAATGAATGAAAGGTGAAATAAAGGCAAAGGTGGTTCATAGCTTTTTTGAAGGAAAAGTCAACACAATTTTACACAGTCATACACAGCATACCTAGAATAATGAAATTGACCTGGCTGTATTTATCTCACTATGTCTCCTACACACTCATTCAATTCCATCATCAATTATGTATCCATATTAGGTCTGAAAAACCAAAACATTCTAATTTGAACTCTGCCACTTACCAGCCATTGGATTTAAATGTGCCACATAACAATCAAGACAACAGATGAGTCATAACAGTAACATGATTCTTCAAAATAAAAATGATTTCCCTAAAATGCTAACATCTTTAAACGGCACATCGAGTTACACTTGCATGTAATATACAGGACTTTCGTTTACTTAACATTACTGACAAATGCTATTATCAGTGACCTGTTGCATGCCTCCTTTTCAATGTAAATATGGTGCTGAGGTTTGCAGGTATGCATTCTAGAATATGCTTACACTAACCTGCATTAGAAATACGAAGGTCTGAATCATGATAAATCCACTGTTGGCAGAATCCTCATGATTGCCCCTTATACAGCGCCACTTGCGATGTGTCCACTTTCCCACACCATTGGAGAGAATATGTTGATGCTGGAGAAATGGGCAGTTCCTTTTTCAATGATTCCCCCTTCCATCTTCATTACAGAGATTGACTGCATACTGAGACTAAGGAAGGGAGTAAGAAAGGGGTTTGTAGGCACATTTCGAAGGTTGTCCTGACCAAATTAAATAGCACTCGACATAGCCCAAGTAACTGCTGCAAAGTGAGCAACCATGTTTTCTGGTGGAGCCGTTTCATGCATCAAGCAACTGTGTGGGCTACACCAAATAAACCAACAGAGAATTAAGAGACTGTTTTCTCCTGCATCACAACCACTGAAGCAAAACGCTTGCATGAAAATCTTGTAAACTGCTTAACTTGTAAAGTCACAATTTTAGGGCCTGTTCGTGGACAAGACAAAATCGGATGGCATAAGGAGAATCTGATTGAAAAGAAACCTAATCAACGCTTGGCACAGTTGTGTGGTGTGAATGTGCCAGATTGCTTTTTCTTTTTGAACGAATGAGTTTAACTTGTCGATACACCTTACGGAAGTTTCTGAGACTAGAAAAGTCAACCTTTTCATTTAGTATAATGTTATATGTTAAAATGACTTTGAGCTTAGGGCCCTTGTCGGGTAGCGTGTCATGGAGTTGGATGGGAGGCACAGTAACTCTTTACACCAAATAATCAAACCAATTCAGGAAGATGGCAAAGTTTGTTTACTGTTTTATTATCAATTGTCCAAAACAGGGAGTTACAATGGACATCAACGGACGTCGCACAGCGTTCTCTCAAAGCATTTAATAAAAAAACAACACGTTTTTAGTAAACACTCATCATACGTAACATCATGCTACATGGCAAATAAGAAAAACCTACTGGGGTTTGTGGTTGGTTCAAGGGGAACATGTAAGTATACTTTCTATAAGGGGTCGGGTAGTGATTGGGTCTCTGTAATCAGGTGGACATGCTCACCCCTAGTGCAAGTCATCTTTAACAGTTATTAGAAACTTGGTACATCATGGGCTCTCAAACTATAAGGCCATTTGTTATATGCCCTCTACAATTGGTTGGCACACTCGTGCCCTTCTGGAACATTCGGCTCACTAGCAGCACGTAAACTCATACCCCAGGTGTCAGCAGATGGACATGACTTTAACTCCCCACCCAATTAGCCCAACATCTCTTATCACCCATGCCTTCTGCCAGGAAGATTGTCTTTGAACTTGACCTTGCTGCAATGTATTCTCGTCTCTGGGAATATAAGGGAGTGTGAGCACATGCTCATCATAGTTCAGGAACTGCATGTCCAACTCTATTTCCATCCTTGGCTCACGTGACAGGAGACCGCAATTCGGCTCATTTTGCAGCATTTAATTGTCCTGAATTAATACGACTTGGCACTTATGGTGTTCTTTCTTTGAACCCTAACAAGGAATGATTCAGCTTCTCACGTTCTCTGCCTTCAAGAATAGATCATCAGTCTTGGCTGCCTTCAGCCTTGACACCCGGCCAGACAGCCCTTCCCGATTCCTTCATGCTCCCAGCTAATTTTCTGCTGCAACACAGCTTTCCGTCCTTCTCTTCCTGGTTTGAGCTTACTAAAATTGTGACGCCAATGTCCAGCTTCTATGTAATGGCGGCTTCGCCTGCATCCTATTCACTACGTATAGCCAGCTTCTATGACCACTTGATCTACTTGCGTTTCTGCATCTGTACAGTTATTGAATGATTTGCATTTTCTACAGTGCTCTTCATAGATGCAATGTTGGTTTTGCATATGAAAGGTTACTTTATTCTTTACATCGTCATCTGTTTCTATAAGGTCCATGCATTCTCTTCTTCAGCCAGTCTTCTCTGTGCATCACGCTTGTTTCTTGTGATGTCACCAACTTCATTTTCTTGAAGATGCAACACAGAATAGTCACAACTGCTGGTGTCAAACATGGCACAATTTCAGGCTGCCAGCATATAGGTAGTAGGGGGTGGGTCTTTCTGCAGGGGCAGTTGGCTGCTCCTCTACACCTTGTGTACTAATGAGTCTCAAACCAAATTCAGAATGCACTTGTCTTTTGACTGGCAAAAGTTGGTGAAGGCCAGTAAAGTGATATGTGACATTTTCTTTACATTTTGAGGAACACCCTTCCAGGACTGTTACTAGCTGCCTATTATTGCCAAATAGGTTCTGCAAGTTTCCCTTTGCACGCCTGACTGGGACAATCCACAGCCAATCAAAACGGAAGGCCCAATTCTAGGCATTATATTTGTGAGTTTGTTAATGAAAGCAAATGCTCAATGATGGCGGGGAAGAAAGATTTAGGTGGTTGAAATTCAGTTCCATAGGTAAATGATTTTGAACCTGAATGATTGAAAATAGGGCTCTGTTGCCTTCCCATCTTTTCTGGACAGCAGGTAAGAAGTAAATGCATGAGACATTGGTGCTTGCTGAAGTGGATGACTTGGGCTGGTGAGGCCAAGCCGGTACAAAGAAAAGCATGGTGCTGTCTGGGCTGCGCCTGAATTTTTTAATGACACTCTTGGTCTGGGGGACTCGCGTTAGGGGAATGTTTTCCACTGTTCTTTCAGGAGACCCAACCTTGAGGAGTTTGGTTCTAGTCCCATATAAGCAGTCCAATCTCCAGGTGGAGGAGAATCACCTGACAATATCGGACTGCTCCCTCCTTCTTAGGTCGACTGTGGTGTGTAGAGAAAAAGATGCTCTGAATTTCAGCCAAGACAGAATTTCATCAAAAACTCATACTCTGACAGCAAGAGGTGTGAGACTCTGGTGTGAATCTGGTGAGTCAATACTGTGAATGTATACATAACAATTTGAACCTAGCTTTGCATGCTAGCGATACCGTAGCATAGAGCACCACACCATTGTTAATTATGGACTGAGTTACAATGAAGCATAAGATTAACAATTATTAACTCCTAACCTACGAATCTCTAGCCAATATTTCCGACTCAATCCATAGCTCATTGGTGCAGATCATTGGGACAAATTGGCCCAATTTATGAGTCCACAAAAACAGGCTGTGAGACGTTACTTGAAAAATGCAAGAAGCAAAGCTGCTTCTGCAATGAAGATGTGAGATGTGAAAAGCCACGTTGCTCACAGTAGCTCCATTGTTCATGTTCTGCTGTAGGAAGCCAGCATAGAGAAAAGTAACTTTCTGGCATCAGTTTGCTGCCCTGAATCTCTATGGAAAGGTGACAGGCAAAACACGTGTTCTCTGGAACCTTCTAGAGGTTTGGCCAATTGGGGGTGGTGTCTGATTGGCATGTGACATCACAGTCAGGGCCAGGCAATTCTTACACATTCTGCAGGAAAACATACATCAAGGGGCAGATCACAGAAAGAGGCCTTAATAAGGGAAGGACAGAGAGAGTCGGGGGATGTCTCTCAGAGGACCTGCTGCCTTTTCTGACTGAGGATCTGTCGTGTGTTTTGCTGGAGAGGAAGGAGGGTGCGCTGAGGGGATGACAGCCATGCTGAGACCGAGGGGACACAGACTATTCCTTGCTGAGTCTGCTGGTGTGAATATTTCAAGTATTCTCTAGGTGAGCATAAAGTACAAGTGAGGTGTGTGTAACTTTTTACAATTACAAACGTAGATAGCTATTGTATAGTGTTTTTCTTCACCGTCCAAGAAGCATATTTCACATATACAAACTGAAAGGTCAAGGATCTGCTAAAGTGAATTATACTTTTCAAGGCCATTAGATAGATAGTGTTTTGAATTGAAGCGCTAGAAGTGTAATTGCAATCTAGTGTGGGAACAAGCATTTTATCGCAAGGGAGGCAGTTATCAGGAAGTGTGCCTACAGCTCTGTTTTGGCCTGAAGTGTGGATTCTGCTATCACTGAAAAACGAAAAAAATGAAATAGCGATGTGCTCTTTCATTTCTGTATTGCAGAAAATGTCAACATGAACTCACTGCATTGCACATGTCGTTTTGTATTACTCCTAAACCCCAATTGCTAATAAAGTACCTCAAAAGAATGAGATCAGCTTTGGTCTATTTATTTGGTTTCTAGTCACTCATGATGGTATATAGGCAGATACAAAGATAAGGAGGTACTTTTACTACGGCCGACGGTAAAAAGCAAGTTACAACTCTGTGAACTGGGGAAAGATCATAAAGAGTTGATTCCCCATATTACAGGTGACCTGGTAAGTCTATTCTGAGCCCCTACAACCAATGAAATACCAACAATATAATACCACAAATGCAATACCAGTAAGGTGGGAATATTGTGCCCTAGCGCGCACCAGGCCCGGTTTTTAGCTTGCCGCTCATGATCCCAATATAAGAATAACACTAGGTAGTCCTGTGTCTCTGGGGCTCACAAAATACCCCAACAGGTGGATACATAACTAGGATTCACTGAATGAATGCTCTGATATTCCATCATTCCAGAGGATAGCATAGCATTATCAGCGCAGTAATTAATTGCATTATGTTTTCAGTGCAAATGTCTAGGGCATCCTCATCCAAACTCAGTTATGGGTCTTCCACAAAAAAATATTTGTGAGGCTATTAATCGCCTCACAGGGTTTTTTTGTAGATGATTGTGCCAGGTATGAGGTGGCACAGCTTTTCAGAGTAAATAAAATACATTCAAGACAATTCCCCTATCCCTTGTGTCTGTGCCAATTGTGTGAGCACACTTGACACTGACTCCTATCGCCTCATCACATTAGTTAATCTACAGATTCTGGCATGCTTGAAGGATCTCCTGCTCATTCCCAGGCCTACAGATATGATTGAAGATTATATTGATCTACAGTGAACTCCTAGGAAATATAGATTTGGCTGACAACCCTATCCCAGTCAAGAATAAATAGGTGGACATCCGTACCCTGAAGCCGAGTGGGAGGAGATACCCAATGCAAACAACATATACGCCCACCTTATTAAAGTAGTCACTGTGTGGTTAATATGAAGATCACCTTGTTGGGCCTGCTTGGGAAGGTTTACAAATTAATGAGATGGAAAAGGGAACTGGTTTGTTTTTCTGAGGAGGTAATCTGCAGTTTTATAGAATACAATGAGATAAGGAAGATATCTCAAAATGATGCACCCACAGCATTGATCACCAGATGAAAAGCCATGATCAGAATACTCTTTGCATACTTTGCATCTCTGAACCATCTGCGGTTGAAGGCCTCCTTACACCTTTGGTGCTGAAAGCATTTAAAAATGTTGGGATGTGTTAGGACAGTTTTTCTAAAGTTCAACTAAGGGATTCATAAAACTATACATCTGAGGCCAGAACATAAACTCCACTCTTAGTATAAGGCTTTACAAGCTGAGAATGTGGTAGCATGCACAGAGCAGCCAGGCTTATCTTAGGAGGGAGAGAGGGCTGTAGCTTGGTGCAAAGAAATTGTAGCATACATATGGTCCAAAGAAACATTGAAACACTATGGGCCTCATTACACGGTAATAAAATACCGGCACCGCCTTGGCGGAAAGGGGATTTACCGCCCCATTCCAAGGTTGGAGGGGCGGTAAATCCCCTTTCCGCCATTGCCCTTCCCCATTCCCATTTCTGCCCCACAGGGCTCTATGGGACTGGGGAAGGCGCTAATTACGGCACCGCAATTTTGCGGTGCCGTAATTAGCTCCGAGGTCCCTTAGCGGGTTGGATTTTAACGCCTGCAAGAAGCAGGCGTTAAATCCTCCAACCCGCAAAGGGACCTCGTAGTACGGCGGTAAGGGTTAACGGTGACCGTTAACCCTTACCGCCGTCCGTGTAATGAGGCCCTATGTATAGTAAAAATAAGGGGTTTATTTAAATACAAGTAGACCAAGAAAATGCTTGGGTAAGTACTATAAGATCATATAAGCACAATCATAAAAACCTATTTTAGAATGCACTAAGCAAATCAGGGAAAGCAAATCCCTATTGCACTTTAAAAAAAAGTCACACTGTATTTTGAGGTAGGTAATTGACCTATTGGCACATAACTATCTGTTATCTAATAGCTAGTCGTACCCAGTACACTTTTAAGAAGTGTATAATACAGTTTCTAAGTTAAGTAAGAACTTTATGAAACTATTTTAGAATAGCACCAATGCAATTCAGGGAAGCACAACCCAGGTTTACAAGTTTAGAAGAACAACAGCTAATCAGATAAGACCTATATACCCTAAGACTGTTTTAGATCTGTATAAAGTAGACCAGGGGAAGCAAACCCCAATGTTACACTTTAAGAATGAAACCAAGTTTTTCAAGGCAGGTAAACTCTATTGGTAAGCTTCACACTCAGTTAAGCAATGATAAAGCAGTACCAACACATATTACTTTGTAGAAGGGGGAAACATTATTCAAAGTTAGTAAAGCAACTTGTATACTTTTTAGAGGGGCACAATGCAGCTCAAAGGTAAGCATAAACTAAATGGCACTTTTGCAACTTCTTTTTTCATAGAGATACAGTTGTCACACTAACTTCTGAGTTCTCTCAGAGGCAGAAGAAGGATCCTAGTGGTTTAGTTGCCAGCTGTAGGCGGGTTGAGATAGGATTCAGTTGCAGGAAAGCAAATGTTCCATAGGAGATCTTCTTAAACAAGTAATTATTCACTTTCAGAGTTAGTTAAAGTGTTCATTGACTTCAGAGAAGGCTCCCAATATGTGTTCCAGCATTAGGCCAGGGAAAGTGGTATGGGCAAACACCCAACCACATGAATCACCCTCTCAACCAGGCAGGGTGCACACCAGGCTTAAGGTAAGTATTACCCAAGCCCCCACAATACCTTAGCAGAAAGGAAGAGCTTCGAAGTGGAGGCCTTCAGGATGCAGATGTGCAGGGCCCGATCCCTGGATTCTTGGTTTGGAACTGAAAGAACTGGACACTGGATGGGAACTTGCAGCAGCAGTCATCAGAGGAGGTTTCTTCATGGATTCTCATGGCTCTGAGGAGGTTTCTTCATGGATTCTCATGGCTCTGTGGATTTGGCGTCTTTTTACAGCAGCCAGATGATGAATGAATATCACTGGTTAAATTCTCTTCCCTCTCTCGGTCCCGCACTCTGGTAAGGGGACTTTAGGGATTCAAATGGTGTCTCTGCAGATCCAGCAGGAGTCCACCAAAGTTACAGACAGATTCAGACTTTGGACGATCATGCACCGCACTCGGGCTCGAGATCGCAGGGTATTGGCCGTTAGCAGCCCAGCAAGGTTGCAGCATGTCGTGGGATGGCTCAAAATACAGGTCTTCTTGAGTCTAATGGAGCTCATCAGCCTCTGGGTAGGAGTCATTGGGTTTGAGACTTCTAGAGCAATTGGAAAGAAGGGTTACATCAGGCTGTGGTTACACAGCAGGCTCTCCGGGACCTGGAAATCACTACAGACATCCTTTATTCATTTTCCTCTTTGGTTTCAGCTCCACATGTCAACTTAAGAGCAGCTTCACGGTTCAGAGTATTTATTAGGTACTTCAAAAAATCTCTCCCTTCAGTTTACAGAAAGGGGTGGTCTGGCTATCCAATCAGGACAGCCAGCACACCCACTGAGAGTTGTTTCCTTTCAGGCAAGGTGAAAGACAAAGGGCTGCAGAGTTTTGGACTCCTCCCTCGCGTCCTGCCTTCTCAGACACACTGGAGCGAGCCTGGGCGTGGAATACAAAGGATACCTGCCAAAGACAAATCTTCCTCTGAGGTTGTTCCCACCTAGCATGGCAGGTGAAGACCTCAGAAACAACAGGCACATGAGAAAAGGATGAGTCCACCATTCTTCGAGAATGGTGGATCTTCTGCGCATTACTTAGACTGATTTAATGGTTCTAGGGCATATCTGCTTTTTACAGCCCAACACAAAAAAGACCAATTTATTCTGGCTGTTTTTGTGTTGACTTTAAAAAGTGGAAATATGACATACTGCCCCCCGCCTTCCCTAACCACACCCTCTCCTGCTGATTCTCGCATTACTCTGGGGCGGTTTAACCCCCCCAAAACCCCATTTTCCCACCCACCACCCCTTCCCATCTCAAATCATGCATCCTCCCACACATACGCACACAGACACATACACACACACACACGCATGCTGAAACTCACTCACTCCCGCAATGCCTCCACTGGGACTCACAGAGCCTGTCGGCCCCTGTGCGCACTCGTGGGCAGCAGGAGAAAGACAGATCGATTTAGAAAGACTGCTCTGTGTGGTCACAGAGAGGTCTTTCTAAATCTATCATTTTTTCCGGATAAAGAAAGGGTCTTTTGACCCAATACCGATTTAACAGCCTGACATTAATACGACTAAAATGTCACTTTGGTAAAAGCACTGGCACCAGCCATTCAAGTAAACTTGCAATTGTAACAAAAATGTTACCAAGTAAGTAAGAAAGGGGATGCCTTTAGGTTTTTTTGATTTATTTATAAAACTCCCAGGGAAAGCTTACAACATTTTTCATTGATACCAGAGTGGAGGACATGGGTCCTTTACATTGGGGGTGAGATAATGTGACTGGCAGACCAGATATTGCAGGGAATGGGCAAACATAAACCAGGGACGAGGACAGTACAGAATGACATAGGAACGGGATGGTGGAGGAAGTGCATAATTACGTATGGAGGGGGTGATTGAAAAGTGCTGTAGGGTTGATTGTGAAGCATAGGGAGAGAGGAAAATAGTGTAATGCAGTTGCATAAAGTGCTAGGAAACTGGTTTTTCAGAAAGAAGGGCTATGAGGTTGGATTTAAATATTTGGAGTAGTACGCATAGTTTTAATACTTCCCTTTTTTGGTCTCCTTTCTTTTTTATAATATGCCCGCACTCAGAAGCGGGTTTGAAACTGCTGAGAGTCAAGCTATTAAGATAGCAGAGGACCAATCAGGCTCTCTGACTCATCGTGAGGCGCTTAATAGTATTAACCACATTGGAAATATGGCTGCCTCGATTTCATTGGTTGAGAATATCAATGAAAATTCAAATATTAGAGCGTAAGGGAGCCCGAAGGGACATCCCACCATAGATCCTGCAATTTTGAATGTTGTAACGTTGACTGACGCAAATGTGGACATACCAGACATAGAGGATATGGGGGCTAATAGGGACATACCAGACTCTAGACAGGAACTCACAGATGAGGAATGTCTTCAACTAAGTCGAATTGATACTAAAAGGGTAGCCAGGTACCATGCGTCCACCCCTCTTCAGAAGAGGATCATTAATGGGAAATTACAGGTAGGAGATAAACAATGCTTGGAGTCTCTGATATGGAAGGGGAAACAACCCGGTGGAACTCTGCAATTCACCCATATTTCGCCGGCAACATTTATTTTTGGGAAGGATAATAATGATAAGGTGCAGAAGTACCTCGATTCTCCTCAGTCGGGGAGCTCTAAGCTTGCGGGTGGGAGGGACCAATCTAAAGAGACCCCCATCTGCTCTAAGTATAATCTCAACCAGCCCATTGGAGAGAGTGATTTGGATGATTCCTTTTTTACTACGGCAGATGCTACAGGTCATCTGCTGAAAGAAATAGTTGATTTAGAGATACCTGTAGGTAGAATTTTGTCCAAAGACAAGGGGTTGAGGAGCTTATCAGAGGGTGCGCCACTTGATACACTCTCACAAAATAGAAATACGCCTTCAATGTGGAAACAACAAGAGGGTAAACATCTATCCCCTATTAGACCGATCATAAAGACACTTATACCATCCATACACTGTAAGACTAGGCATACCCAAACAGATCTGGAAAGGAATGACTTGCCCACAACTGTAGATAAAGCTATCGATCTTCAGCAAACTATATTGGAAAATCTTGGGGTAGCCGAAGATAAACAGGAGTCTCCGGGTCTGAGAAGGGAGGAGAGAGGAGATCACCTGATACCACTTTTATCCAATCTACACATTAGTTTGAACTTGGCCTTGAAAACCCTAAGTGAATCCCAAGAGACGATTGGGTGCTCTTTGGTAGGACAACAAGCGGCTTTTAACCAATTGGTGACTCGTCTGGCTTTCTTAGAGGGTATAGTGGAGGTTAAGAACCTTAACGAACAGACTACTAAAGAAAAGAGACTATCTGAAAAATACAGAGAGGAACTAGATTGTAGGTTAATGACCATGGACGCTAAGATTACTACTCTGTTGGAAGTTATGCTGACAGGAGATCGCCCCACCACGTCTAATATGGTGGCAGAGGATCGAGCCTCCTGGGGAATAGGAGATAATAAAATCAATAATGAAAACTATGGGAAGGAACTATGCTGTCCAGATAGTCCTTCGGTCCTTCTGGATGCCATGATCATGGCAACAGAAGGGCCCATTCAGGAACAAGACAGCAAAAAGTCCAGCGCTCAGATGCAGGTGAGAGAAACGATAAAAGAGGGGGAATGTTTAAACATTAGTAGTGAGGGCTCAATAATCTCCCAACATAATTCTTCAAAAAAAGGACAAAAATGTAAACAAAAGACAAATTACAGAGAGGAACAATTAGCAGTTCAGGTATTAGAAATAGGTTCTAATATGAATAATGATGTACCTGCTCCAGCTATTAGCTCGAACAACGATATAAATGAGATGCCCCAATCCCCTGTCGGTAGACGAAAAAAGACAAAAAAGCAGTCAAAGATGCCCAAAAAAAGCAAAAATATGCCTAATACAAAAATTAAAGGCAGAAATGCGAATCTTAAAGGTATTAGAAATATCCCGTCTCAGGAAGAGCCTGATGACAGGGGGAACCACAAGGTAGCTAATAAAGAAGATGGTCAGGTTTGGGGGGAACCTAGTATTTAAGACTCCCTGCCCAGGGGGGAAATCAATACTGACCTAAATACGGAGGAGAATAATATACTAAAAGTTGGTCTGGAGCGCATACAAACTAAACAAACAAAGATGACAGCCTTCGGTAAAATAATTAGTACCAAACATGCTAGAACATCCGTTGGTACACAACAAATTGGGCACCCTATTACTTCTCAAGAAAATCCAGTAGTAGCATCTCCCAGTACTTCCCCCTTACAAGGACCGATGGTGTCAGTTGAGAAGGGGACTGAATTTACTAGTAATAATACGAGAGATACCCTCCAAGATACATACCTATCCAAAACCCAAGAATCTCAAGGAAAGGCTGTGTTTAAATCTAGTACTGACCATATAATGAAGCAATCGAGTCTGGTCGAGCACCCTATAAAGATCGGTACAGGGAAGATACTGGGTTGGATCAATAATAACGATACAGACTCTCAGGTTTACTTAAATAGAACTTACCTTTTAAGTCTGTTTAAAAAGATTCCCTTATTACGAGCAATAACAACGGATGACATAGATTCCATCTCTCTACCCAATCATAATAACCATCGTATGGTAAGTTGTTTTCATTCAGCGATGGTAGCAGATATGGTACGTGCTCAAGAAAAGAATCTCAACTCTTTGGGTTATGATCTAACTACTCTAGCAGATGACAAAGAGGTTGATAAGTTTCTCCAATATAAGGAAACAGATAACAACCAAATCCAACAAACCTTACAATCAGGCAATAATAAATTAGAAAACTTGGGTCCAGGGTTGGCACTAATTTCCAGCCTTTTAAATAGTGGCCAGGATTGGTCATGGTTACAGCCAGCACTTAAAACCTTGGAGACACTCAGACAAGATAGCGGGCATTCCTAACAGTTCTAATATAGATGTGTTTTCCTGGAATTCATGCGGGGGAGCTCACCTTGATATGTTTTTGAATAAAAGGGATAACTATGTGCGCCCCCGTATTTATTTTTTTCAGGAAACCATGATGTTGTCTGATATACATATAGAAGGTTTCTATACTTTTTCTTCTTTAGCATCGCGTGGACCTTTGGGGAGACCTAGTGGTGGTCTGATTATTGCTATTGATCGTAATCTGGGGTTTTATGGGGAGGTGATCTTTAGGAGTGAGTGGCTTTTGGGCATCATTCTCACTTCAGAGCATAGGGTTGAACCGATTCTCTTGCTGAATCTTTATTCGATGGATGAAGTGGAAGATACTCTGAATATGATTCTGGGAGGATGGTTTGAGAAAGGGTTTGGCAATCGCATTATCTTGGGAGGGGATTTCAACTCGGCCTGCGCCGAGGGCTCCTCACTAAATGAAAGGGGGGTGATTCCCAGACTGTTCCCTCCACATATTAAAAGAGGCATACGGTGGGATAATTATCTCGATCATTGGGACCTGGGTCTTTTAGATCATGCTTGGGATTGGGACTTACCGAAATTTACTTGGAAAAGAGGAAGTAATAAGTCTAGAATCGACTTTTTCTATGTTTCAAATAGCTGGAAGCAAGCTTGTGGAAAGTTGACACTCATGGAGGTGGAATTGGGTGATCATATTCCCTTATGTTTTTCTCTTTCCATTCCAAATGTGGGTGATTATATTAATCCCTCGCTATGTGGTCTAAAGGCTGGAAATAATGGGAGAAGGGTTGTATGGAATAAGAAAATAATTATGAAATTTAATAACCTGGTTTTGGGTCTCCTTTCCAGAAGGTCGTCTCATATTACTAGTGGTGAAGATTTAGATCTGGGAGGATTCTACTACAATACTATATTGTCATGTGTCTATGAAATTAGTAGCACCAGCGATAGGGAGGTCACAAAACCTAGGATGAGGGTGGGTGACCCCAGAATCCAAACCTCTAAGCGTAACAAATATAGTGAAATCAAAGCTTTGAAGAAAATGCCCATTCCCTTCTCCGAATTTCAGCTTAAAAAGAAAAAAATTATATTGAAACATAAAAATCTGATCAAATCACTGAGAATGGATCAATATTATGAAGCACACCAATTGATGATGCACAACCTTTGTAAGGGCAGAGATGTTAAATTTTGGGCAACTATTAATTCTATGCTTTTGCCTGCAAAAGACAAACTTGATTGCCCGATCCAAGCAGAAGTGTGGAGTGCTTTTTATAAGCAAAAGTTTGCTTTACCTGTTGACCTCACAAGAGTACAGGACCTGGATTTAGGTCCCCCCGTGGTGTAAGACTGTGGGTGGGATTTAGAGGACATCAAATGGGCCATTAACAAACTTAAACCTTCTAGAGCACCGGGCCCGGATGGCATTCCACCGTTCGTCATAAAGACATCCCCTGGAATATGGGCCGATTTGCTCAAACCAATATTTGATGATATTTTCAAAAACCATACTATTCCTAAAACCTGGGCCCAGAGTATTATTGTCCCTATATTTAAAAAATTGGACGTCCTTAATCCCCAGAACTATAGACCTATAGCCCTTTTAGATGCAGCTAGTAAGGTCTTTGGCATTCTTCTTTTAAGGGATATTAATAAATTTACTAGAAGGAATGTCTGCTTCAGTAAATTTCAGGTTGGCTTTAGAGAAGGTTTGGGAACAGACTTGAACGGAAATATTTTGGCTCACTTAAGAGACACAGTCCATCAAACTAAAATGGGTGAAGTCTATATGGCTTCCTTGGATCTCTCTAACGCCTTTGACGGGGTCATTAGAGATAGATTGTGGTCCAAAATGTTAGCAATGAATTTTCCACGCAAGACAGTTCAACTCTTGGCTCTATTACATAGAAACACCTCTGTCAGGGTGCGCTTATCCTATGAAGGCTCCCTTTCTGATCCCATTGAGACTGAGGTGGGGGTTAAGCAGGGCTGTTCACTTGCACCCACGCTCTTCAACCTGTACGTCAGCGATGTGGAGGATATGTGGCAGGGTCCTTCCATCGCTCCCGTTAGGATGGGAAGTTTGGTTATTGAGTGGATGGCCTTTGCGGATGATTTCATTCTTTTCGATCGGACCCCACGGGGTCTCCGTAGAAGGATGGATATCTTCTACCAATATGCTATGATGAATAATCTTTCCCCCAATGCATCTAAATCTCGAACGATTGTAATCTCTAAGAAGAGAGTTGTCAAATCTTATGCTTGGAAGATGGGGGACAACCCTGTGGAACAAGTGCAGGCTATAACATATTTGGGCTATAATTTCTCTAACTACTCTAGTCTACAGAGGTGGAAATTGGGTCTCGCAGAAAAAGCATCTAAATTAAAAACTCAAATGAAATTTTTGAGGGTTCGAGTATGTAAATTTTCGCTCCTACCCATTAGACGCTTCTACCTAGCTAAATGTGAGCCGGTCCTCTTATATGGTCTGGATATCTGTACCAAGGATATGAGTTCCTACTTAAATATGGTTCAGGGAAAACTATGGAAGGAAGTAATGGGCCTTTCCTTGGCAATCCCTAATGCCATTATCCGGCACGAATTATGTCTTGTCTCAGTTAAAGCCAGATATTTGTGGAGACAGCTTTCCTTTTTTAGAAAAATGAACGATCCTCTTAAGAATACCCTTTATGAGTTGTTGAATAGGGTGATTAAATCTGGCTCAGTCCAATCAATCAAGGGATTTAGTGACAGAATGAACTCTCTGTTATCTACTTTGGGCTCTAGTTTAGACGACTTGGTGCAACAACCCGGCCTGGTTAAGAAATTGTTATTCAAGGCGGACTGGGTGGATACAGTCAATAAAATAGAGTCCTATGCAACTTATAAAGAATATGCTAAATTTGTACATGCAAGGGAATATATCCCCATCTACTTACTTAGATTCCCCTGCTACAGGGTGAGAACCACATTTATGCGTTTCAGACTCAATCAGATGCCGACCCTAGAAAGAATTCATTATTGTATACATAAAGAAAAGGTGCCTAATTATACTTTACTTAATTGTCGTTTCTGTGGAGAAACTGACATGCTAGAAACTTTCAAGCACCTCGTCTTAACATGTGTCCATTTTAGGTCGAAACAAGCTCTATTCCTCTCCGATAGATTTGATGAGGATTTAGAAATGTCGAAAAATCTGTTCTGGAGTCGCTGTATGTGGGGAGCTAATATTTCTCTGATTCTGGCATTGAACTCATTGCTCCAAAATATAATGGAGGAATTGGAAGCCAGAAATAGAGAATTGTTTGTGTAGGTAAAATATAGGATACTAATGGGTAATGATATTAACAAAATGTATAATTACTATGTAATCTGTTTTTAGGGCTGGGAAGGAATTTCTTTAAGAATTTTTTAAGAATTTTCTAAAGAATTTTGTATAATGATGATGTCTTCGATGCTTTAGATGAAATTTCTTGCTGTGTTTCTTCTTTTGTATGATACGATAACCATCTTCTGTGTCAGTGTGTTCATACATGCTTATGTATTGGTAGTATGAAAGGTAATAATGTGTTTTCTTTTTCCTATTTCTTCGCTTGTGGCATATGTTGTATAAGGTTTTATGCAAACTAATAATACAACAATAAAAAAAAAAAAAAAAAATAACAGTTTTTACACAAGGGACAGTATTGTTTTGAGCAGCATGTAATAACATTGTATTATCATTTGCACAGTTCATCCAGATGTTCCAAGTGACGTTAAAGGGCACTCCATTATATGCAATAAAGGTCTGAACTCTGCTTTTATGTAGAGAGAGTTCTGTATGTGAGCCATACTGACACCATCGTGTTGGTTCACCAGCAGGTGAGCATGGTGCAGTCTGGGGAAGGGGCCTTTAGCTCCCACCAACCTTGCTCAACTGCAATGGACCCTTGCAAGTGTGTCACAGGTGGAGGAACTGATTGAACCTGGATTTGTGCTTAGTTTACTTTGCTAAAGACACTTGTTGCCAGTCTTTGCTCCAATCCCCCACCATCCCGTTCCTTCAGAAAGCCCCCTCCCATCGAATAACAGCTGTGATTCTGAGCTCCCTAAATGCACCTCTTCTAGTTACATATAATAAGGTTAAGTTCTTGGTAGTGCTTTGTGCCCAAAGTTAAAAAGCAGGTGCTCCCATCCGTTCCCCTCCTGTGGGCCTGGTGTGCGAGTAGCAGGTCTTTGAGGAAGGTGGTGACTCAGATCACTGCAGAATAGCAGAGGCTCTATTGGCTGGAGTACTTCCACCGCTTGTACCTTGAGAGAATGAGGTAATGGGTGGTCATTGTTCCTGTCTTACCCCCTCAGCCCCCACAAGTAGCTAACTATATGAGTGTTTAGATTAAATGGTTTACTCCAACGAATAGAAGGACGTCAGTCAAATTATTGACTGATAGTTAAAGATGGAGACTGGTGTTTGCCAATCAGAGTGGCGTCATGGATCGAACAAGGGTAGGGGAGAAACCAGTACAAAAGATTTGTAGAGGAAGTGTTTGCAGGATTCCAGTGTCACTCCATATATTTGCATGTTGCGGGCAAGGTATTGCACCTGAGCGCCACTGCAGGCAGCCGCAGTGGAGGTACCCGAGAGCTGTGACAGTGACAGGGTGAGCTGAGAAAACCCAACAGCCACACCTGCACAGAAGGTCCCAAACACGATTCACACCCCCACCGCCCATTTTGAGGTGCCAGGAACGTTCACGCCGAAATATGTGACATATGATGAGCAAATAAACCAGCAGAGAGCAGCAGCAGGGCTCTGCCCAGTGCCTATCAGACTGACAGCACCTATCGAAGTACCTGCACCTAAGAAACCTTGGACAGTAAGGTACCCATTGAGAAAACCATACCGACAAGTGAGACAGAATGACGATTGTCAAAATGCAATATCGGAAGTAGCCAAGAAAGTCTTAAAAGAAGACGAATGGTGATGTCACAAGAACCCAGACTGACTCACACATAAAAGATATGACAACCTATGAATGATGAAAAGAGATGAAACACCCTGGATAAGTGACATCCTGAGTTTAAAGTGAAATAACAATGTCAAAGGTTAGATGCTTATGCTAAGAGCGTGATGCAGATATTCAGCCAGCTTACACGTGTACATATGCAAGGAACCACAAGAAGCTAAGAAAATCATGAGGCTTGCTAAAGCTTAATAGTGAAATAGAGTGCGGCAAGCACCACCTATACATATCTACCTCAAGAAAAGAACTGTATATAAGTATACTTCTACTATGCACAAGAGCAAAACTAACCAAAAGTTACTTAAGGTCTCACAAGGAGAGTTTCGCAGGAGGAAAATCGAGAATTAAGGACAGACAGAAACTCAGACGAAGGCAAGTTATGCCAAGAAGCCAAGGTCGTAAAAGCTGAAGTAGGCCAACAGTAGATACATTTAATGAAGAGAAGAACAGAGAATCCTATTCTGAAAGGTCAAGATAAGCCTCAAGAAGCAGATGGCTGACAAAAGTAAATCAAATGCACGAATTACATGGAGAATAAGACGACTTTCACGGTGTCGGAATCACGTGACCGAGCCAGCAGAAGAGATGAAACTTTCACACCTATGCATGGAATTGTGCCATGCCCAGGCGCCTTCACTTTTCTAGACCAAGGGCAGTCTCAAGGCCAAGATACAAAGAAATAATTGACACATGACCACTAATGTGATGATTTATTGTTGCAATAATTGGAGGGAAACTGGGGGAGCGAACCAACTCCCTGCACCTGGCCGGCTATTCTGCACGCTGCTAGGCTGGTGGAAGTGCATGAGTGGGGTTGATGCCAACCAAAACTTAGTGAACCAAGTAATCTAGGGTCCTATAGTTGATAGAGCCAATGAGACGTCATACTTTTAGTGACGTCTACGGCAGCCATTTTGAAGGAAGGACTCAGATGCCCCACCTGACACTGTTTATCCAATCCCCTCACTTCATTACCATATACAGATATAGTACCTATATTAAAGTTACCTTCCTATAACCAATAGAATTGCATGCAACATTTTAAGCGTTACACGTGAGTAATGATGAGTTTTCAGTATAAAAGATGTGTTTTTTATGAAGTTCGTTGGAGTTGTGAAGCCATAAGGAAGATCAAGCAACAGCTGATTTTCATGAACTCCCCGTTTTTTGTACTTGTCATTAAATAGACTCCCTTTGCCAAACTATCGAGTTGTCATTATTGATTTGATGAAAGAGTATTAATCTGCATCCCCATCCATCTCATGGGTGCTTCTACTCATCTTAAAGTGCTATTGGGCAACCCCCAGCTTTATGGGCCGGTTGGGGTCCTAGTGTACACTTGGTAGCAGAGAGAGGTTGGTTTATCAACTATCGATTAGAGAAGACACCCATTGACCGTCGACATAAGTAACTCTAGGTCCTCTGCAATATCACCAGTCCTTTGCCATCCGGCAAAGTAGATCGAGAAGCTCCCCGTATATAGTGGCTAGAGTAAATTATAAAAACTGCAGTTGAGGTCTGAAGGAACCTGTGTTTTCACCCACAAATCCCTTCCCACTTCTACGAGCAGCCTTCCGGATGAAAAGCTGGAGAGGCGGTGACAAAGGCGGTGATCCCGAGAATCCAGAGAGGAAAAACATTTGAACGGTGAGTGACGAAGATTAAATGCTTTGGCAAAAAGTTGTATGCCTTAGAACAAGTAAGGGAAGGTAACGGAGGGAGGTGGGCCAAAAAATAAAGTCAGAAGTAGAGTAGAATATATATATATATATATATATATATATATATATAAGGTAATATTGACTGGAGGGTGACCAAGCAAAGCATAGAGGATACCGGGAGGATACCCGAGCTAAAGAGAGGATACCAGGAGGATACCTGAGCAGAGAGAGGATACGCCTACATACCTACGCTTCAATATAGCGGTTAGAAGAAGCCTGTACTCAAGGTACTGAAAAGATAGGGCAATAGGAGCCCGAAACGGTTAAAGATGTTTTCGACAGGAATGGGCTGCACTCCATGTCAGAGTAAATCATAGAGGTAAGAGATTTATGTAGCCGGCTGGAGTCTGTCTAGTCTGTCACGTCTGTCTTATGTTTTTTTCTTTTTCTTCTAACATCATAAAAAAAAAAATTGGAAGAATTAGCACGAAAATTATGCAATTGTTTAACTTAGATATTGTATAATGTGAATTGATGGTTGTTGAATTTTTTTGGGGGGAAAAACGGGATTGGAGCTTGCGACGGTTGGTGCTCGCTCATATTGTTGATTTTGTTTAAAACGTGACAAAGTGTTATGTGAGGAGAAGATAAATAATTTTAAGTATGTAAGATGTTACACCGCTAATAAACTTGTGCAAACAGTTGCCGAAACATGCACCTAAACTGAAAAAGTACAGTGCAGAATGGGTCAAAGGAACCGCCCTCAAAATGTTTATGCCATGGCCTCAGGGTTGATCGCTTTCTAAAGCAGTCCTGCAACACATGACGACATATTTGTACGCCACATATACTGGGAAAAAGTTACACAAACGCCTAGCTAGTTTAGAGCTTTGGAAGATGTACCAAGAGGATAAGGAGGAGGAGCCACCAGTAGATTGGGTACTTAACATATGCACAAAGGGTGGTGAAATGTCTTCCGCACCACCTGCCCCGTCTGAAACAAAAAGCAAAGCCAGTAAAGACAAAGGATTATATCCATTAAGAGAACTTAAAGCAGCCAGGGGATATAGCAACCCAGCATATGAGTCGCCTACGCAAAGCAGTGACGAAAACCCAGACAAAGACCGAGACAGAGATATCACCTCCAAAGTCCTGAGGGACAGGGAGAGGCATGAGAAAGAAAAAGGAGATCAGGCACAAGCAAGTACATCTCTAGATACGAATAGAGAGGGAAAAAGATGGAAAGGAGATGAGGACAGAACTGATGAGATGGCATTCACACAGAACAAATGGATGGGAGGTCGGATTCTACTCGATGTAAAGCCATTGAGGATGTGAGACAAAAGGGAGAGCCAGATGATTCACAAAGAAAAGAGAAAGAAAAGGAAAAAGGATTGAGAGACGAAAGGATCAGGAAAAAAGATAGTCAGAGACGAGAACAGCTGTATCGCGAAGAGCAAGAAAGGAAACGCAATCATAAGACAAGAGCAGCTAATGATTAGAATAGGCAGGAACACTGGAGAATAGAGGAAGAAGAGCAAAAGAATAAAAAGACAAAGGGAAGAGGAAATACGAAGGGCAAATGAACGTAGAGCTGCAAAGAAACAGGAAGAAGATAGGATCAGAGAGGAAGCAAGGAAGTGCAGAGAGTACAATGACGACATAGAACGTAAGCGAAGACAGAGAGCACGTAATCTTGAATATCTGGAAAGAGAGGTTAAAAAACCCGATCCGGTAGTAGAATGGGAAGACATAGAAGAATTTTTTCCTCAGTACAATTCAGTACCAGACACGTCCAGGGCAAATATCGAAGATGACTTCGACACCAGAAGCATCGGAGAGATGATTAAAAGAATATATGATGATATGGGGCTACAACAAGTGCCCCAAGGGAGAGGGGAGGACGAGCACCTTGATAACACTCAGTTGGATGATACTGTGGAAGCCTCCCAAAGTGGTAGAAATAGAGAGCTGTCCCTAGATAGGTTGACACTAAACAGAAACGAGGAAGATGAGGAGTTACACGAGTTGGGCACAGACAATATCAGACGTAGAAAGAGGGGAATATGAGGAAAAGGAAGAAGAGAAAAGACGCGAAAACGCTTCTCCAGAGGAAAAGGGATAAGATGGTCAGATTCTAGCGAGTCTGCACCTAAGGCATCAGAGTCAGCCACACAGTCAGACCAACATGAAGGAGCATCTTACGGTCAGTAGTGGGTGTTTCCACCAACCTATGTGAGCCGACTAAGGACATTGCCAGGTAGACGGCGATGCAGGACTATCACCCCTGCAGTGGACAGAAAAATGATGAGAAGAAAGAGTGCCATGTATTACAATTCCCATTGCTCGAAGAAGGAGGAACAAGGCCAGAGTATATTCCATGGCCACACGTGGACCAAGAAAATCTGAAAAACAAGCTTCCAATGTTAAAATCGGGAGCCGGAAAATGGATACATGAGCTGGAAAAAATGTCAGGAGCGAACACGTTGGCCATCGGGGATATTAAGTGTCTTTTAATCGCCATACTTGGTGATCGGGCTGACGACGTGTGGACACGTGCAGGTTACCCTGGCATGGCTACAGTTAACAATGCACACAATGGCACTCCTTTTAACAATTGCAGAGAAGTGGTATGGAAAGCATTTTGATTGCTATACCCGGGTACGTCTGACATGGGAGCCATAATGACCTGCAAACTGAAGGAGTCAGAAGATCTGTTGCTTTACATTCAGAATTTCCAAGATGCATGGGTGCTGGAAACTCGTGAATCTTGGGGAAAGTCCATACCCTTGTTTTACCATACATTATGCCAATGGCTGCCAGATCAGGTACAGAAGCAGCTCAAGAAATTGGTAGGAATCGAGGCCAAGCCATGGTCTGAGATACAATTAACATAGCTCACTATTGCAGACTTCTGCAAGAAAAGAATCACAAGAAAGAGACTACACAAAAAGCTGAAGAGGCAAAGTTAGGGCAGAAGAAATTGTCAAAATATGCCATTGAAGGGGCAATGATAACTAGCACGGACGGATCAAATATACAGCAGGTCAATAATCAACAGCAGGTTCATTGGGGCAGTAATGGGATCTACCCCAGAGGGAGAGGCTTTTGAGGAAGAGGAATGGCAGAGTAATCAGGGAGGTTTCCAAGGTAATCAGGGAGGTTTTCAAAACATGCAAAGTGGCAATCAAGATATGGTAAATGGGCAATTAATCAGACCACCGCCAATATGTTGGACGTGTGGGATGACAGGGCATCTAATGCGCACATGCAGAAGTCAAGGCATGGTGCAAACAGACCAAGGAATCAGAAGAGGAATGGTGACTCCACCTGTGTTTTTACAGCAGGGTGGAAATGGAGTTGCACAGAATCACACGGTGCAACAGCAAACGCCAGGAGCACAGCAAAGCTTGCAACCTCTGAACTTAAGTTTTCCACAAGGACAGTCTCAGCAGTCATCGATGCAACTGTCACAGACAACAAGTGCAGGAAAGGCATTGAGCTCTGAAATAAGAGCCAACACTGGTGATGGAGGAAGTCCATTCACGCAGCATGGGACAAGGTTATATAAGGACTAGGACAGCTCACTGGGAAACCTGATGTGTCCTATCTTATCGGTGACACCAAACCCTCATGAGGAACCAAGGGTGGATGTCGTTATAGGGGATAAAGGAAATTCCTTCTTAGTTGACACAGGTGCAACACGCTCGTCTATACGTGAAGGCAAGTTTTCCTTGTCCGGCGATGCCATAAATACTCAGGGCTTCACTGGAGCAACAAGTCGCGTTCCTTTTACAAATGAACTTCCAGTCTCTATAGGAGAGTCTGGCATGAAGGTGCCATTGCTATATTCAAAGCAGACCCCAGTAAATATATTGGGCCGAGACTTAATGACAAAGTTAAACATGACAATCTCGTTCACGGAGAAGGGCATAGTATGTTCGACTCCAGGAATGCATTATTTAAACATCTGCAAAATGATTAGAGCATACGCGGGACAAACAACTATGAGAGCTGTCCCACTGGAACCAGAAATATTCACATATGGGATGCGCATACTAATGGCAGGGCTACCAGGCCTCGCAGAAAAATCATGAGTAAGCCAGATTAATTTCTATTTAGGCCAAGAATACCTATGCATGAAGAAAAGGGACAAGTATTTCCCTTGGCAATATACACAGACATAGTACGAGGGAAAATGGTACTGATCGATGGTTGCGATGATGAAGGCAGACAATGGTGCACAGTAATCGCCATTGAGGAAGGGTACAAATTGTCTGATGCCACTGATGACAATCTGTTTGACGAGCAAAAGGATGTTGAGGAAACAACAGTTGAGGTAATTCTCATTTTTTGGTTGAGGATGATCAAAAGAGAGGTGCCCCAGAGAATGTTGCTGGCACAGAACTGTCCCGAATATTTTGATGACGACATGGCCCAGATGCCTGTCTCAGTGTGGACCACAGGCCCCTATGACATAGGCTTATTGAAAGGAATCAGAGAAGTAAGGATTAAATTGAAACCAGGAGCAATTTTGCCAAAAGCACAGCAATATCCCATGTCTAGGGAAGCAGATGAAGGGATTTTCAAGACAATTTCTGCTATGATGCAGCAGGGCATCTTAGTGACGTAAGGGTCATCATGCAACACCGCGGTTTATCTGATTAACAAATCAAAGGGAGAGTCATGGAGACTAATTCAAGATTTACGCCCAATAAATTATATTGTAGAGGCTGAGTTCCCTCTAGTCCCTAACCATCCACAATCCTATCTACTATACCTGCTGAGGCTCAATATTTCACAGTGATTGACTTGAAAAATGCATTTTCCTCAATCCCATTGCACAAAGACTCACAAGATCTGACGTCATTTACATTCAGACAGATGCATCATAAAAGCATGAGGTTACCCCAGGGGTACTGTGAGTCTCCTTTGATTTTTAACAGAGTCCTGCAGATGGACTTAAGCAATATTGCATTAAAGAGTGTTGTCTTACAATATGTGGATGAAGTCTTAATTTGCTGCACAACAGAGGAGAGATGCAGACACGATTCTGTTCAGCTATTGACCATATTGGCTGAGAAAGGATATAAAGTTGACAAATAAAAGTTACAATATTGTCAGCAAGAAGTGCTGTACATAGGCCAGCTGATCTCGCATGAGAGGAAAAAGGTTCCCCCTGAAAGGGCTGAGGCCATATTGAACACAGCTAAGCCACACACAATAAAACAGATGTAGAGTTTGTTTTAGGACTTTGCAATTATGTCAGAGCATGAGTCTTTGACTACAGCTCATACACTAAGCCCTTCTTACAAGCCCTAAAGAAGGCACAGGGGACGAAAGAAAAAAATTGAATGGTCTGAGACCAAGGAAGAAGGCTTTATTGAACTCAAGAAAACAATTTGCATGGCACCAGTTTTAGGGATTCCCAATTATGCAGAGGAATTCTACCTGTTTTTACACACGAATGGCAGAGTTATGACAGCAGTACTCACACAGAGAACCACATTGGAGTACAAGCCCCTGGTATACTACAGTGGGAATTTGGAGACAGTGATGAGAGGTCATTTCCCTTGCGAACAGAGTTTAGCTGCCACAGCGTTCTCCCTAGAGAAGGCTACAACCATTGTGATGGGATGCTCAATGACGTTGTTTGTCGAGCACACACTATTTGCCATTCTAGAGAAACCAAAGGGCACATTGACATCTCAGAAAGCTTCTGCTTATGAAGTGATCATATTGAATCCATCGATTAAGATAGTTCGATGCAAAATAGTGAGCCCAGCTACATTCATAGCAGAGCCAGTCACTGAAGGAGAACCAATCCATAACTGTGCAAATTATGAAGAATACTATGATGAGATTCCCAGAGTGAAAGAAAACGCATTGGCAGAAGGAGAAATTGTCTGCGTTGACGGTTCTTCGAAAATCGATCAAAATGGGCAAAGATATACCGGCGCCGCTGTGATGAAGCACACGGCAAGTGGAGAATTTAAAGTACTCATTAGTGCATGATTAACATCTTATTATTCAGCACAGGCTGCAGAATTATTGGCGTTGATACTCACCATTGAGAATCACGCAGACCAAGAGGTGACAGTATACAGTGACTCCGCCTATGTGACGTGAATAGTGCACGCAGGCTTAGCACGCTCAAAAAGGAGGGGCTACCTCTGAGTGGATGGCACGCCAGTGCAGCACGCAGCCCTATTGGATACGCTCATTAAGGCACTACAGCTCTAAGTGGGGATAGCAGTCGTAAAATGCGCTGCCCACATGAAAGGGACAGATTTTATCTCGCGTGGAAATCGAGCAGCAGACACAGAAGCCAAGCGTCTGTCCACCAAAGACAAAGTTGTAATGGATGTGGAAACAACTGATGTGCATGAGAGAATGATTGTTGCACAAAGTGAACCTGACAGTTATAGTAACATGGGGCAAACCCAGTTAATGGAACTCCAAGCGGAAACACCACAGGAGGAGAAAAACCTATGGAAGCGGTGAGGGTGTGCTTTACACCCCTCCGAAAGCTTGTGGTGACAAGACAGCACTGGTAAACCAGTGATGCCTATAGCCCTATTGAGGATAGCAATGGAGCAATTGCATTATCCAGCACATATGACAAAAGAGAATCTAGCAGCAACACTCACTGGAGAACTGTATAATCTGTCAACAGTTCACGGCTGGGAGCACACTAAGAGCAATTAGAGGAGTCATCCCAAGGCCAAATTGACCCTTTCAGCACTTGCATGTCAATTATGTTGATATGATTCAAGTATGTAACAGGTACAGGTACCTAATTGTTGTGGTGTGTCCATTCTCTAGATGGATAGAAGCAGGTACATGCACACACCCAGACTCTACCTGTGCGGCCACATTTCTGGTGAGAGGTATTTCCCAGGTGGGGAGTGTGTGAAGTCATGAGGTCAGATAATGGTCCTCACTTTGTTAATGCAGTATTTGAGTAGATCAGCTTGCTTGGTATAAACACAAGTTCTCGTCGGCGTATCATCCGCAAGGTAATGAGATATGTGAGAAGCTCAACGGCTTGTTAAAGGAAAGGATAGCCAAGTTGAAGCTTACTCTAAAAAAGGTATGGCTACACTGCCTTCCACTGGCACTGTACGCATTCAGAAACCAGCCTGGTTCTGACCATCATCTTATGCCGCACAAAATAGCAAAGGGCAGAAGGATGCATACTCCATTGACCCCCCCGATCTAGAGATAGATGTGATGCCCAGCCAACAGGAGAAATCTTAGGGTCGGAAATGCAAAATTATTTGAATTGCATGACATCCTGTCTTACTGTAATTTCAGGGCAGCTGCAGCGACGACAAAAAGGGTGCAGGGCAGCACAGAACACAGAAGGAGATACTACAACTGACCTAATTCAAGGACTACCATCTACCACCAATCCTTTCCTGGAGACACGTTCCTGGTGAGAAACCACACGAGAAAGAAGTGGGACGAGCCAAGGTTGAAAGGTCCATTCAGAGTGGAGAACGTTACTCCCTCTGCAGTCAAGCTAGAAGGAAGAAGAGCTTGGCTCTTTCTGGGTGATGTCAAACCATACATCGGAGAAGGCCCCCTGCCAACACCCCATCGCGTAGAGACTACAGACGACAGGGACGACAGACTACAGGGAAGAACCACAGCACGTGCAGACGAGATCCATGACGAGGAAGAAGGACACATAACCAGCAAAACAAAGGTGAGAAACTCTGATGCAAATTGTGGCTTAAAATGGGACATTTCCTCTGAGCAAAAAAGGGGATAAGGACATAAAAATACGGACACTCTGTGCATCCTAGATGCAGGACACTCTGTGCATCCTAGTTGCAGCGCGAAGAAGAGAATTGCACGTTTAAGCCACAACCTATTCTGTTGACTTTGAACTTTGGACTGAGCCATGTCCAAGCCTTGATAAGAAAAGGATATGCCAAATTTTGATTGAGGACACACAAATTGGAAGAAAATACAATATCCGGACTCGTTCCAAACAGAAGTATTATTTGGACTCACTTATGGTGTCTCACAGTAGCGACATCACTAAAGACGTTCTGAATTATTTTGGCCTAGTCTTGAGGTCATACCCGTCACTAGTGGGAAGGCTCACTAGCATCACTGAATTTCTTCAACACCCTGAAAATGAAAAGACAATAGGGAGGTTGCTCACTGTGATCTTCGAGCAGTTCCTCCTGCTTCTGGAATACAGAGAGAAGAAAACAAATGTCCCAAGCAGAAGAAGAAGAAGTAAGTAGGCTTGTTAGCATACTGTTCCTTTGCTTAATTGAAGACTGCCCAGATCGTGTTGGGAGACGAACTGACATCTTGACATTTCTCCGATATCCTGCAAACACAGAACGTCTGAGCATAATCCTGAACGGAATCATAATCCAAGTTGCTCTTGAAGCTCAACGAAATCACAGAATCTGCCCACAGTGCAACAAGGACAAGACCAATGTCCCTGTCACCAGAATATGGGACAGGGACATACCACAGGGCTGCGTCTGCTAGAGGGTCCACCATCTTAGCTTTAACCGACATCAGCCAGCGGGGGTGGATTGCCTGGACTCCCTCCACTCTATCACTGGTTCATCCTCTCTCCGCACTGACTCTCTGGGCTCTGGAAGGGCCACGGCTGCTCGGGGTGCCTCATTGCAGCCCTTGACCCACTGTCACTGGTCCACCCCGCCTAAGTTTGAACACGACAGCTCGGGACCGCTTTCTCCAGCCTGGACCCTCTGGCTGACCGCTCACAATCCCAGCCCAGCCCTACCATCTCTGCTGCCTGAAGTCCTGCCAGTGTGTCTGCTCATGACCCCTTCCTCAGCCCCTATCCACCGCCTGCAAATCTCCCCGCTCTAACACCAGACCTTCCACAGAACATTGCGGATTCTCTCCTTTGGTACCCTACCGCCTCTGCTGCCTGAAGTCCTGCCAGTGTACCTGCTCAAGATCCCAGCTGCAGCCCCTGTCCACAGCCTACAACCCTCCCCGCTCTAACACCGGACCTTCCACAGAACATTGCAGATTCAGCCTGCTACCTGCGGTCCACCCACGGAACATTGCGGTCTCACCTCACACTTCTTGACTGTCCTTGTTCCTCACCTGGTGTCCACACCCCACTCTTAGACCTGTCATGTTAATCACGTTAGATCCCTGCTCTGCTCCATTTACTATATTGTCTGAATTCCTCCACTGACACCTTCCCGGTGCATCTGTTACTGCCTGCAACTTCTCCACCCATAACATGTGATTCACTGCTTCAACTTGACTACCTGTGCTGCCTAAGATCACCCACCATTATCTCCTCTCTACCCCTACCCATCCCCCTACTGCTACCTCCTACTACTACCTCCATCCTCACGTGTGGGTACAATTGAACAGGCTCGCAGCCCCGTCTCATCCACCTCACCAACTGGTGTACTACTGGTGCCTCCATTCCACTCCTGCCTCTGCCTCCTATGATCCTCCCCTCTCAGTAGAGAGAGCAACTGTCCAAGATTGCCGTACCTGTCCATTCCCCTTAATTGCCCCGTCCTTCCTCTGTGGTCTCTACACTACCCCTGATACCTCTGCCCAGTCCTCTGTTTACTGTCCCATCTTGGTACTACCACACTGGTCTCTGTCCTCACCATCACAACAGTCTACAGCTTTGGCCCCTCCTGACCCATCCTATTTCTGAGCCCCTGTTATGTAATCCTCCAAATCTCCTTTTCGCTGCCCTTTCTCCCATCCCCCCTTTCACCACTCCCACCTTCTCCTTTCCCTCCTTCTCTCCTTTTCCCTCCTAATGCCCCGTACTCTCCCCTATCCCCCCCGCTACTCCTCCTGCCGCACTCCTTTCCTCTCTCACCGCCCTAATCTTCTTTACCCCCCTAACGCCCACCAATCCAGTCACTTGGACATGGCACTCTGGAACTCCAGATCCATCTGCAACAAAACCGCAGCAGTTTTTGACCTATTCTTTCACCTCAACCTCCACTTTCTATACTTAACTGAAACTTGGATCCCCTCCCATAACACTTCTGTCCGAGCTTCCTTAACCACCACCTCCTCCTCCTTTTCTCATACCCCTCACTCTACTGGCCGTGGCGGAGGTGTTGGCCTCCTCTACCACCGAAAGTGGTAGAGGAGGCCTCTCCATCTCTCCCTTCTTCCCTTTCCTTTGAATTCCTTTACAAATCTTTCTCCTCTCCCCACCCTATCAATCTCCTGATTATCTATCGACCCCCTGGCCCTCTTTCTTCCTTCTACGAAGACCTGGATCACCTCCTCTCGCTTATCTCTCCCTCCCCCTCTCCTCTGTCAGTGCTTGGCGATTTTAATCTTCATCTCCCTTCTCCCCCTCAATCCTCTCCCCTCTTCTCTATCCTTGATTCCTACCTGCTTTCCCCTCTCCCCTCCTCTCCTACACACTCCTCTGGCTCCACCCTTGACCTCATCTTCAACTCTTCCTACCCCCCTTCCCCTGTCTCTACCCTTCCTTTCTATCTATCTGATCATGCATTACTCTCTTTTTCCCTTTCTCCTCTCCCGCACTCTGCCTCTCCTAACCCCTCCCCTCCAATCTACTCACAGCGTGACTTCTGCAACTTTGACCCCCCCATCTTTACTCACACTTGCTCTTCTCTTCTCCCATCTCTCCATGACTTCTCCTCATTAATGGCGAATGATGCTCTTTCCTCTCAACCTTGACTCACTCCTCAACTCCTCTCTATGAGGCGCCTTCTCAGACGTCTCGAGAGACTATGGCTCAAAACTCCCTCGCTCTCTAACCAAACCTCTTACTTCTCTTACCACACCATCTACGACTCGTGTCTGACCTCAGCTAAATCCTTGTACTACTCTAACCTACTCCAATCTCAAGCGACTCATCCCCGCTGAAAGGGGCCCCTAGGGGTCCCTCGTGATATGGAAATAAGGCAATAACCATACATGAAAAGATGCGCCAGACACGAGGTTCAAATTCCCAATGCTAGGGTTTATTGCAAGCAAAAATAGTCTCAATTGGCCAATTCTGGTCTCACGCCCCGCAACGTGAGTTTCCTAGACCTCGAGGGACGCAAGAGAGAGACAATTACATACATCAGTTACATATATACAAAATGCATATAATATAATCAGCAATGTCATGTTTAACACCCCCCTTTGTTTATCTTCTTTGAACTCGGGATGACGATGGACATTTCTGACGGGTATGACAATTATGACACTTTCGATGTCTATTCTAGTAACAATGTGCAATTTAGAAAGTGCGGAGGCATCTTTTAGTTGTTGAACAGAACACGGTTGTTCTGTTCTTGGAAGCAAGCTGCACACGGGGGAAGAGCCACATTCCAAGCTTTGCTATCTATGAGGTACTATTCGTGTCCTGGGAGCCGACACGCTCTAAAGGGTTTTGCAAAGGGGGGCCGTAAGAAGAGCATAATTCAAGCCTTTAACTGTTTTATTCTAACATATTCTACCATCTTACGAGACTGGCTGGCAGCTGTGAAGTGATTAAATGCTCTGCAGCTCTCCCTAAAGGCTACAGAGAGGGATCGTGGGCATTCCTTTCTGCGCTACTCATGAGGAGTTTCAATGAACTCCTCAGTCCTGCGACCTTGTCCTTTCATATTCAGACAACAATGTTTAACAGTTGAGCAGAGTAAGCGGAAACCGCAAGAATTGCAAGCTGCAAAGCAGTTTTAGACAGAAAGCAATGAGCAATGGTTAACAAGCAAAATGGCGATTCTGCTACGTTTAAAATGGCCGCTTGTTAGTCAAGCATAACAGTCTATGTTTCTATATTCGGTGCATAAAACGGTTGGCCTACGGCCATCAAGTTACGTCTGTCATTCAAATGAAGGGTATTCACTTTTTCAGATTGACAAACCCTCCTTTTGGCCATATGCCAAACGTCTCATTCATTTATTGTATCCTCCTCCGATGAGGATAAGTCTGGGGTATCTATGTCTGAACCATCTTCATCATTAATGTCTATAGCCATGAATTGTTTTACTGTTTTTGTTTCATCAGTGTCTCTATTATTTTGGTCATGCATTTGTTTTCCTCTCAACACCATGTGCACACATCCCTTAGTACATCCCTCAGTTATTTCAGTGCAAACTATTGGTAAGCATTGTATGCAACAGCAACATGTTATGAATATACCAAGTACCATCATTAGTATCGAAATTAACTTCCATCCCCAAGACCGCAATAATCCCCAAAACCAGGATCCTATCCCCCAACCCCCTTCTTCAGTAGAGAGTGTGGAACTTAGGACATGTAATTTCCGGATTGCTTTAAATATCGTAGGGGAGTAATCATCTATATACACACAGCATGCAGTTTTTACGAGTTTGCAAACTCCCCCACGATCAACTAATATTATATCGAGAGCCATCCTGTTTTGGAGTGCCATTAGTCTTATTCCTTTTTCTTCTAACCTCATATTCAATAAAATATCTATTGTATTTTTTAATATTCTAGACAGTTTTCTTATATTGTAAGAATTTTCTATTTGGGTCAAGAATGGTAAAAATGATTTGGCTATATCCATTGCTATCATTCCATCCTTGCTACTCCTTTGAGTTCTACCATTTGTTTGTCTGGCTACTTCTGCTGTCTTCAAGAGGAACACTCCTGGAAACAGTAGACCGAGGTAGCATGTACCTCCCCAGTTCCTAGGTAGCCATGGATATGCTTTTTTCCCACATATAAAGTAAACAGGGTCCCCTACGTACACGGGTTCTATTTCGCGCTTTAAAACCACTGTGTTCAGGCAGTTGCTAAACGTTCCTACTTTATAGGAACCCTTTTTCTGTAAACATGGGGGAGCAGTTCCGGGGCTGTGATCCACTGTATAGGCAGGGGACAAAGCATCTTTATTCCATTCATCCCTCATTCGAAATGTCATTACTGATGTTTCTTCTGCTGGCCGGGTTGGTGTATTTTGCCTATGTAATCTATCTAGTCTTGTTATCTTTTGTGTATTCTTCCTCATGGGATCTAGTGAAAATATGCGAGCTTTGTGGAATATGGAACAACCCACAGGTCTCATGATCACTTCCTCAAATTCATTCATATTGGTCTCATCTAGCTGACCCGTATTACTCTTATTCCATTTCCCAAAGAACATTGCACTCAATGATACTTCACATGAATAAATCAATGGTAACGGTTGTACATACCAGCCTATCCCTTTCCCACCGTGCTGTGGTAAATGGGCACAAACCCAGCAATCTTTTTTCTTTAAAACCGCATGGGTCATGTTCATGATGAGCAACAATGTATTGTTGCCAAATCCTTCTCTATGTCTTTCTTCCATTGGGGGCAAAGTACCAGTGATTACATGAACCGGGCTTTCAGTAGCTGCTTTTGGCAAAAGTGTTTCTAATGGGTGCGCGTACTCCAGGAATCATAGTGTAATAGCTGTTATTGTTGGTACTACCATACTTAAGAAACACGGGACCAATGTCCAAATCACTACCTTATTCCTTTTACCATGCTCTTTCCCTAAATGTACAGTCTCTAAATCTATCATCTTTTCAGCAGGGGTGCAGGAGGAGGCTGAAACCGGTCTTGATTTGATCGTCATCGTCCTTCTTCTTGCTGGCAAAGTTCGTCGCAAATGTCTCTCGTTCTTGATGCCAGAAAAGTTCAACGAAAAATGTCACAGTTCAATTCCGCCAGTCCTTTCACAGCCTAGATCACCTATCCACTCCGAACAAGATTAATTGTTCTTTCTCCCACTGCTCAGACGATTTCTGAACAGTTCTTTATTGATAGAGTACTATGTGCATCCAGCTTGTCCCGCTCTGGCTTAGGACACATGTACTCTATCAGCCTTAGTACTTATGTGCGTCCAGCTTGTCCTGCTCTGGCTCCTGACACATGTACTTTTATAAGCGCACCGAGGAGCCGTGAGTCTTGAATTGTCCGACTTGCACAACTCTCACACTTCTCTCCTCTACGCCTCTGGCTCCTACTCCGTCCGTGAGTGGAACCAAAGGCAAAAGAAAAGCACCAAAGATCTGTGGAATACTTTGCCTGTCGAGGCCGCAAATTATACCGGTTCACTCCTGGTATTGTATGATCCGTGAATAGTGCCGTTGCACTTCCAGTATCAGGCTCAGTGTCAGCCTGTGGCACAATGATATGTAGCAATGAGCGCCGTGGCAATGATGTAGTTTCTTTCTTTGGCTTTGGTGCATTTGCAGAATCTGGTGGGCGCCAAAGGGGTACACGCGTTGTTTCTGCTTGTGTTTGCAGTGCAGGGTTTGTGTTGCTCAGCAGTGATGTTGTTTCTGCTGAGCAACGTTGGGGCACTTTCGCCCTCTCCCCTTACTGGCAGCCTCCTCAGGCTCTGTTTCAACTTTCACTTCTCGCTCAGGCTGATGCTGTGGCAATGGACTGGCAACAGTTTCTTTCGTTTCCGAGACCGTTTCCTTTCTCTGGTCGTCGGAAGTTGTCAGCAGTCCTGGGAATCTTTTGGCATGTGTTGCATGGATCCATGCCTTCTGTCCGTCTACTCGGATGGCCGTTTGCGTTGCCAAAAGTACTTGGTAGGGGCCGTGCCACCTGGGTGCTAATGCTGTCTTCCGCTCAAAGTTCTTTATTAAGACCCAACTTCCAGGCTCCAGCGAGTGCCCCGGTCTGGTGTATCGCACTGGTAACGCCTCCTGCACTTGCTGATGAATCAAATGCAACTTCTGCATTAAAAGGCCACAGTACGTGCTTAACATAGGATGCTCGACCTCACATAATATTTTGGGCTGCGGTGCGCACCATACATTTGCTGGTCTCCCCATTATAATTTCATAGGGGGAGAGCCCAGTCTTAGCCTGCACAGACGTGCGCATGCACAATAGCATTAGGGGTAATGCATCCACCCAACTCAACTTGCTCCCAGCACAGATTTTAGCTATCTTTGACTTTAAGGTACCGTTATGTCTCTCCACAAGCCCGGCAGAACTGGGATGCCTGGAACTGTGGAATCTCTTCTCTATCTGCAGACCTGCACAGATCTGTAGCACTACTGCGCCCACAAAGTGTGGGCCATTGTCTGACCACAGGACACGGGGCAACCCAAACCGGGAGAAATACTCCTTTAACATTACTTTTGCCGTTGACATGGCAGTACAGTCTTTTAAAGGATGTGCCTCCACCCACTTGCTGAATGCACAAATCACCACTAACACATATTTGTAGTTCTGGCACCTTTCCATTTCTATGAAATCAAAATGGACCACCTCAAATGGCATAGAGGGTGGGCCAAAACTACCTACTGGAGTCACGGTTCCCTTCCCTACATTGTGTTGCAGGCACGTAATACAATTCTGCACTAACCTTTCTGCATTCTTTTTTATGTGCTCATTTTTCCATACTGTGGATAAATGCTGTACCATCTTCTTCGCGCAAATGTGGGTAGGGCTATGCGCCATTGTAATGATTGCGGTTATGTAACAATTTGGCAACATCCAGGTCTTTGTTTCCTTGTCCACCCAACATCCTTCCAAATCTAACTCAGCAGAGCCCTCAGACCACCCCTGAATCTCTTCGGTCGTGGCCCCAGCCTGTATTTCTTTGACTGTGGCAACTCCATTCTCTATCATACAAGGTACTTCCTCAGTCTGTACTGTCATCATTTTATTTCCCAAATCTGTGGCTGTTTGCTTCGCAATCCTGTATGCAAATGCGTTTCCCTCTCCCACTTTACATGTTACTTTTTTATGCGCCTTGCACTTCACTATAGCTAGGCGCTTTGGAAACGTGAGTGCAGACAACAATCGCACAATCAAAGGGTCATGCTGAATCCTGGCCCCATGTGATGTCAAGAAACCCCTCTCAGCCCAAAGTCGGCCAAAGTTATGAACCACGCCAAAAGGCCAACTGGCTGTCAGTATAAATATTCACGTTCAAATTCTCAGAGAGTTCACAGGCTCGGGTCAGTGCTATTATTTCTGCGGCTTGCGCCGAATTGTAGGGGATTCTTCTGCTTTCTACAACACTCTCTAGGGTAGCAATTGCATATGCGGCCATTGATGTGCCATCAGGTAATTTAAAACAAGAGCCATCACAAAATAACTCCCCATCTGGCTCTTTCTGTGGGATGTCGCTCAAGTCAATTCTTCCCTTCGTTTCTTCTTCAGTGACCATTAAACAATCATGGGGTGGTGATTCGTTGTCACCAATTTCTGCTATGGGCAGTGGCATTAATTCTGCAGGATTCAATGCGCTACACCTCATAATTTGGATGTGAGGTGCAAACAAGATGAGCTCCTATCTTGTCAGTCTAGCTGAGGTGTGGTGTTACGTCTGTGTCCTATTTAATAGAACGTCTATAGCATGTGGCACCATCAGAATTAAAGTGTGCCCCAATACCATTCCGTCCATTTGTTTCACTGACGCAGCAGCCGCTGCGACGGATCGCAAACATAGTGGTAGTGCGCGCGCTACAGGGTCCAGCGTGGAAGAATAATAGCCACACGGCCTATTTCTTCCACCTTGTTCCTGTGTGAAAACCGCCAATGCACATCCTTCACTCTCACTCACAAATAGTCTAAAGATCTTTTTATAGTTAGGAGTGCCTAAAACTGGCGCAGCACACAATGCAGCTTTCAATTGCTCAAACTCTTTCTGACATTCCTCATCCCACTGTAAAGGCATCACTGCATCCTTTTTAGTTAACTTTTTCATCGGCTTCACAATCAACACAAAATTACTGATCCACTGCCGACAATAAGAGGCCATGCCTATTACAGCTCTCACTCCTTTTTGAGTTTTTGGAATAGGCATACTAGAAATACTTTCTATGCATTCTGGTGTTAATCTTCTCCCTTCTTTTGAAAGTAGGTAACCCAAATAAGACACCTCCTTCTGATTATACTGGAATTTCTTCAAACTTGCCTAGTGACCATGGGTCGCTAAGTGTGTCAATAGTAATATAGTACTTTCTTTGCAGATCTCTTTTGTGTCAGCAGCTAATAACAAGTCATCTATGTACTGCAAGAGTACGCAACCTTCGGGTAATTCTAGAATGTCTAGCTGCTCTTTTAGCGCTCTGCTGTAAATGCTTGGGCTTTCTGTGTATCCTTGTGGAATGTATGTGAATGTGAATGATCGACCTCCTAGAGTGAACGCGAACAGATATCTACTGCTTTTATCCACTGGAATGCTAAAGAACGCGTTCTTCAGCTCAACTACAATAAAGTATTCTGCAGTGGCCGGTATCATTGTCAGTATCGTTGTGACATCCGGAACCAAAGTGAATTGTGGGTCTACCACTTTGTTTAATGCGCGCAGATCAATTATGAAACAATAGGGTACTTCATTGTCTCCTTTCTTGTAAACTGGAAGAATCGGGCTGTTGCACGTGCTACCTGCAATTTCTTCAACCACCCCCAATCTCACCATGTCAGTAACAATACTTTTTAATCCCTTCTCACCTTCAACAGAAATTTTATACTGGGGAATTTGTGGTAGTGTAACACCTTCTTTCAAAGTTATTTTTGCTGGCTCTATTTTCAAGCATCCTACATCGTTATCATGCATTGCCCACAGACAGGTTGGTACTCTACTTAGCTCTTCTGGTAACGCTTTTGACATAAATTCCGTCACCGGTGCATCGTGAGGCCACATCGTGAGGAACACCCCATCTGCCGTACAATGTATGACTGCCCCCAATTTCCTCAACAAATTTAATCCTAGCAAGTTCTCTCCACAATTTTCTGTCGAAAGAAATGGACACTGTTCTGTAAATGGTCCTATTGTAATTGGGACAGCTTCGGACATGGGGTTAATTACTGGTGTACCTGCGAACCCTACAGAAACATTCTTTTGCCCCGACAGTGGGATCTCCGGAACCAAGTGGTGGTCTATCGAGCACTTCTGTGCCCCTGTATCTACAAGGAAACGGTGCTCCTTATTCCCGACTCCCATTTCTACGTAGGGTCCTCTCTGATTCACGGGAATAGACACTGGTTCCGACCCCTACCATGGTCTGTCCTATCGCGAAAATAACATATCGTCCGATGTGTAGTCACCGCTGCTGCTATAATACGTGTTTGGCTGTGTATCAAAAATATTCCCATTTCCCCCTCGATGCCCTCCACTCTGATCATTTCTCTGTTGGCCCTGCCCGCCTGATTTTGGTTCGAAACACTTTGGTTCAATGCCTGGTTCTGTTGCGCTTGGTTTTGACCATAGGATTGGTTTTGAGTACCTCCATTGGTATATCCCTGCTGCTGCTGCATGCTATTTCTGCTTGGGCCGTTTGACCCCTGATGTCCTCTATGAGGCCTTCTCTGACCAAACCCACCTCTATTCTGTAGGTGCGGGCATTGCGCTCGCCAGTGTCCTTCCTTCTTACAGTACGCACATTGATTTACTCCCAATGACACCCCAGGCATATTATTCAAATTTCCCCTGCCTTGTGCATTTCCTCTACCTCTATTGTATCCAATGACCTGCTGCAGTAACACTCCTACTATCGTTCGCATCGCTTCTTTTCTCATCTCCAATGGGTACCCATTACATATCTCACTTACTTCCTTCACTGACGTTCTTTTGTTCGACATCCATCGCATTGTTTCCCCCACCCATACCTGCAATCTTTGTTTATCACCTATTTGTCCCAGTACCGGCGAATGCTTTGTACCACCTGAAAAAACTCTCTGCCATGATTTTTTCATATACAACCTCGACGCCTCCTTCCTACCTTTCTTAATACACTCACTACTATATTCAGGTGTAGCAAACATCTCAGCATATCTGTCTTCCATTTCATTTTTCACTTCAATGAGTTTGTGCACATGATTTCTTACATCCTCTTCTCTTTGCTCACTGCGTGCTAACTTATTCAAATCTAACAATCGCTGTGGCGGTAAATTCCCAAGTATCTTTTTCCATTCTCCCACCAAAATTTCCCCCATGCATTCCAACACTACCTGTCTCTCGTCGCTCCTTTGGTACCCATACAATGAGGCCAACGCTGCCGTCCCATTGTTTCCTTCTATGTACATTTCTGCCTCTTGCCGTAATTCAATCTTTCTTTCTTTGCTGATCGCGCTTCGAGTTACCCGTCCAAATCCTGTTCCTTCAGCCCCGCCTCTCACCTCCCCGGTCTCAATTTCGATTTCGGGAGGGGTGGATGGTGCTGAATCTGTCTCTGGAGCGGGAGGTGCGGATGGGACGAGTGACACAGGTGGCATCTGTGAAGGGCCTTCCTGGGTGCTGGGAAATTGCATGTCCGCGGTCTGCGTTTATGGGAGGGCTTGAGCTGTGGGTGGAGCTTGGGTTAATGCTTGCGTGAGGGGAAGTGCTTGGGCTACGGGAGGGGGTATGAGAGCTACTGGTTGGGCCTGTGCAGTCACTACTGGCGTGTTTGGTTTCGATTCTGGTTTTGGGCCTCGACCCGTGTTAGTTAGCAAATGTTCCATTAATTCGTCTGCTATGTGTAGTTCCCGCTGCGGGTATACTCCTTCTATGCTCATTTGCTCACGTCTCCCTCCCCGTCTTAGACTTGCCGTCCACTCCTCCTACTTTTCTTCTGCTACCTCAAGCTTCGTTTTGTGCCTAAGCGCATGCTTCTCTCTACTCCTAAGTCGGAGCATTGCTTCCCTCCTCCAATCTTTGACAGTCTCAAAAGCTGCGGGTCGCGCTTTTTTCCTAATTAGCACCCTTTCTAGGTTATCTATCCTCGCAATCTCAAAGCTACCATTAATCGGCCACTGATGGTCGGGTTGCTTTCTAGTTTGCCTATGCCAAATTTCACAAAATATTATCGCACCCACACCATATTTTGCATACATGTCATAAACCGGCGTTCCCCCAGGCGGTGCACTTTGGCCATATTCCAAGGACAGTCTACCGCAGCTGAAAAGCCTGCTAAAGTGGACAGTACTCCAGGCATGTTTCTTTAACCTTCCCCTTTGGTTAGCTAACCTTTACCGGGACGTTTGAATTTGCAAAATCAACACTCTACCAAAAATCAGGTTTTTATTTGAATCGGGGAATGGCTCACCTGATAAAACAAGACGCCTGTCCTAACGCAACCTCTCTCAACGTCGTGTCTGCACTTTTCTGGCTTCTGCCTCGTCTCGGGACCCTCACCTCCTTTGCCCTCTGGCCCGGTACGTCGATCAGGGATCAGATGTGTGCAGATCTGCGGAAGGAATCTCTCCTCACTTCTACAGGGCGCCCCGTACACCTCTTGATCCCGGCTCGATCGTCCCATCCTTACCGTTCTTCCGCCTTTACTCCGTTACAAAGTATACGATAGGGCAAGTGGGGGCGGGTCCCTATTCGGGCGCCATCTTGAAAGGGGCCCCTAGGGGTCCCTCGTGATATGGAAACAAGGCAATAACCATCCACGAAAAGATGCGCCAGACACGAGCTTCAAATTCCCAATGCTAGGGTTTATTGCAAGCAAAAATAGTCTCAATTGGCCAATTCTGGTCCCACGCCCGCGACGTGAGTTTCCTAGACCTCGAGGGACGCAAGAGAGAGAGAGAATTACGTACATCAGTTATATATATACAAAATGCATATCATACAATCAGCAATGTCATGTTTAACACCCCCCTTTGGTTAGCTTCTTTGAACTCGGGATGACGATGGACATTTCCGACGGGTATGACAATTATGACACTTTCGATGTCTATTCTAGTAACAATGTGCAATTTAGAAAGTGCGCAGGCATCTTTTAGTTGTTGAACAGAACACAGTGGTTTTGTTCTTGGAAGCAAGCTGCACACGGCGGAAAAGCCACATTCCAAGCTTTGCTATCTATGAGGTACTATTCGTGTCCTGGGAGCCGACACGCTCTAAAGGGTTTTGCGAAGGGGGGCCGTAAGAAGAGCATAATTCAAGCCTTTAGCTGTTTTATTCTAACATATTCTACCATCGTACGAGACTGGCTGGCAGCTGTGAAGTGATTAAATGCCCTGCAGCTCTCCCTCAAGGCTACAGAGAGGGAGCGTGGGCATTCCTTTCTGGGCTACTCATGAGGAGTTTCAACGAACTCCTCAGTCCTGCGACCTTGTCCTTTCATATTCAGACAACAATGTTTAACAGTTGAGCAGAGTAAGCAGAAACCGCAAGAATTGCAAGCTGCAAAGCAGTTTTAGACATAAAGCAATGAGCAATGGTTAACAAGCATAATGGCGATTCTGCTATGTTTAAAATGGCCGCTTGTTAGTCAAGCATAACAGTCTATGTTTCTATATTCGGTGCATAAGAAGGTTGGCCTACGGCCATCAAGTTACATCTGTCATTCAAATGAAGGGTATTCACTTTTTCAGATTGACACCGCCGTATCTTCCAAACTCTCTCTCGACTCCTCTCTCCCCCCACTCCTGATCCCTCCTCCAATTCTTCACTCTCTCCTTCTGACTTCGCTAACTTCTTCTCTTCTAAGATTGTTACCCTTTGGCAAAAAATACACCCCCCTGATTTCCCTTCTTCTCCTCCCCTCCTCCCCCTTCCTGCATGTGCATTTTCTCTCCCGTCTCCCCTTCAGAAGTCTCCACCCTCCTATCCAAAGCCCACCCCACATCAGCCCCTACTGTCCCTCTCACTTCCCTTCTCATCCCTAAGATTTACCCTCTTCTTGTACCCTACCTCACCTCCTTCAATATCTGTCTCTCCTCAGCTACCTTTCCATCTGCCTTTAAACATGCCTCGAATTTCAGACCTATCTCTCTTCTCCCATTCCTCTCCAAGCTTCTCGAACGCCTTGCCTACTCTCAACTCTCATCCTTTGTCACTAATTCCTCTCTCTTACCACCCTTCCAATCAGGCTTTCGTCCTAAACACTCCACTGAAACTGCTCTCACTTCTATTGTTAACTCCCTTCTTATTGCTCGCCATGTCAAACAATCCTCTATCCTTATTCTCCTTGATCTCTCTGCGGCCTTTGACACTGTCGATTACCCCCTCCTCCTTCATACTCTCTCCTCCTTTGGCTTCAAAGGCTCTGTACTCAACTGGTTATCCTCTTAGCTCTCTTCCTGCTCCTTTACAGTCTCCTGGAGGGGCCGGTCGACTCCTATCCTTTTGAATATGGCGTACCCCAAGGCTCTGTACTAGGCCCTTTCCTCTTCTCTCTTAACACCTCCCTCATTGCTCCTGTTATCTCCTCGTTTGGCATCTCCCACCACTTCTATGCCGACAACACGCAACTCTTCCTCTCTTTCTCGTCCTTCTCAACTGACCTCCACCTAAAACTCTAATCCTGCCTTAATGCCATTAAGAACTGGATGTCTTCCCACTTTCTCTCTCTCAACACCAACAAGACAGAAGTCATATTCTTTCCCTCTAACTCTCTTCCCTCTCTCCTCCCCCTTTCATTCACTTCCCTCCCTCCAACCTTCCTATCTCTTTTCAAGCTCGTAACTTAGGTGTTCTCTTTGACTCCTCTCTCTCCTTCTCCCAACACATCTCCCTCACTTCTCTCACCTGTCGCTTCCACCTCTTCAACATTCGCATAATCCGTCCCTCTCTCACTTACCACGCTACTAAACTCTTAATCTCCTCCCTCATCTTTGCCCGCCTCTTCTATTGCTCTTCCTTACTCTTTGTACTTCTTACTTCTCACCTTGCCCCTATTAAATCCATCTACCACTTTGCTGTTCGCACCCTCTGTCTCCTTACCTCCCGTGACTCCATCTCTTCCTCTCTCTCCTACCTTGGCTGGCTTCCTTTTCACTCCCAACTTAAATTTCAATTTCTCTGCCTTGTCTTCAAATCTCTCCATGGTCTTGCCCCCCCTTATCTCTCCTCCCTTCTCTCCTTCTACTCCCGCTGACCATTTCCTTCTGACTTCACCCCCACACCCCTGTGCCTACTCCCGTTTTCGCTCCTTCCAACTCTTAGCACCTCTACACTGGAACTCCCTTCCTCTTGCTATCCGTTTTTCCCCCACTTTCACTTCATTCCGCACTTCCCTTAAATCTCTCCTTCTCCATTCTCCTCCTTGAAACCCCTTCCCCCTTCTACTTCCCCCTTCCTCACTCTTTTTCCCCAACTTTCTCCCCTCCCCTCTCCTGCCTCCCCCCTTCCACCCTCCCCTTTCCTCCTCCTACCCTCCTCCTCCACTCCCCCTATCCTGTCCCATCTCCCTTTCCTCCCTATCCCTTTCAGTTAATTGCTCTTCTCACTGTTTTATTGTTTGATTGATTCATATTGTAATTGCTTCAACAGTTATATCGTTCATGTTTTATGTATTATGTTGTTCCATGTACAGCGCTTTGGCGTAAGGCGCTTTATAAATCAATAAATCCAAATATAGCAGATTGGCGACCAATATCTTCTTTCGTCCTAATTGAGGACTTGCCAGAACCTGTGGGGAGGCCTGCTGGTGTTGATGTCCTCACTTTCATCAGAGACCCAGCAAACTCTACACAGATGAGCATGCTCCTGCCTGGTGTTGTGATGCAGGTTGAACTGTCTAATCATCATCAGAATTTCTGAAGGAGGCTGTAAAATGTTCAGCCGAGGGACAGATCGAGAAAGTGCTGCCAGAGACTTCACTCTTGTTTATACTATCAAGGACACGACATGTCGTCCGGAGTGAAACAGATAAGAGGAACAGACTGCGAGCTTGTGTATTTTAAACATGTAGAGTAAAAGAAGGACTTGCCGAACGTGTTGCCTTAATTGTGACTACAGAAAAGAGAACTGTATCCAGAGAAAATAAGACAATCCAGTGTCCAGACAATGGAGGACAATTGTTCCAGTACCTGCAACCAACAAGCAAAGACCTCAGAATCCAGAGATATTGTTGCATAGAATATATTACTGTAGTCTTTTTGCTTAGATGATAGAGATGGTGAATCAAAACGGCAGGATCGTCGTCCCTTAAGGACTCATTGTTCCAGAACTAAGTGTTGCAGCATAACCTACAGAGGCATAATGTACCTATGTATTGTATTTATCATTGTTCTACTGTCACTGACGATTCAAACTGCATTTTGGTGCACAAAGTGTTCCGATTTCAGTGCACCGCCCTAATGATGTATGCATGACACCCACAAAAGTACCCAGACCTTTTATAGTCCTTCCAGTTCCTAGACAAGCTGACAAAGGGGTGAGTGAGCTTGAAATGGATGTGATTAGCCATGACACACACACATTTGGTAACAAACAAATTGAAAAGCTGGAGACCGGGTTGGCAGAGCAAGCATGAGAAAAGGTTAATTAAAAATGCACACGCACAAACAGTGAGTACACTTGCACCAGGTCTAGTGTGACTAACTGCAGAACCTCAATCCAAAGCATGGGAGAAGAATAGACTGCCTACTAGGAGAAGTTCTACTTCAAATGAAGTAAAAAGACAAATGGAAAAAAGCTGAACTTTTAAAGAGACAAAAGGAGGTGGAGAATAAACCAACAAAGACAGCATCAGCACACATGTTCCAGTGAAGGAGACAAGTACACGTTCTACACTACAGCCATACACTGAGCCAATAGCAGAGTGTATATGGACATTTAGAACCAAGAGAAAAAGGATGCAAGAGGAGAAGGAAAGGATTGCCATACTTCCGCCTACTCCATTAGTACAGATGAAGAGACCTGAACCATGGATTGAGGTACCTGAGAATGCTCCAACGAGAAGAAGCTACATAGATGCTATTAAGGATGTGATGATAGCAAACTGCATGAAAACCTTGAGAATAAAGAGGAGCATACAAGGAGATGACAATGAACTAAACGATTACCTGGACAGCACAGCACACTTGGGAAATAACATATGGTACCAACACGTGAAAGAAGTTGGACGATGAAATTCAGAGGGAGAATGCTTTGTTTGTGCACTCCTACCTTACAGCATGGGGAAGTCAAAGATCTTCGTAGATGTGGAAATCGATGTCCAGACAGCACACTGTCTATCACACATAACAATGTGCACAACCAGAGGCCAGTTCATGTGAAGTGATGCCTCACTGAAATGGGCAACTGAAGCAACTGATCCAAATGAAGATGATTATGTCCAGGACATGAAGACAAGAAACAATGGAAAAACAAAACACATTGTGATGAGATACGAGAAGCCTGGAGTTAAAGGAGCAGAAATCAGAAGAGAAGCAAATCACAAACTAAATGTTCAAGGGAAGAAGCCAGAAGAGGCTAGAAAGTGGAAAAACAGAGGCCAAATTCAAATTTGGGGAACAGTGCTTTCACCAGATGGATGGGAGAAAGGAGTAGTGATATGCAGGGCATGGATGGTCTTCGGTCACTACGAGCCCACCATCAACATAGTGCGAAATGGATGCAAGCCATTATGGCCAAAACTTGCAAAACTATTGACATGGGTCGAAGAAAGGGGAGGACCGTTACAGATAGTGCCACTGGAGAATCCGCAACTATGCCTCAGAAACAATCGTACAAGAAAAATGGGAGAGAATCAGAACTGTGGACGAGTCTTTGACACTCCAGGAATGGCACACGGTACTGCAGTGATGAAGTGATCTGAATATGGACAGTTTCCCGAAAGCAGATGCTCACCTGAGGAAAATGAGATCTGTGGAACTGATGAGCCGAATGAAGCGAGAGAATTACTTTTCTGCCAAATCTATGGAAGCTTTTGATGCTATCCCTTATGAACATAGGTTGTTCAGTCAGACTTCTTCAGTGTTCACGACAATCTTCATGCCGGGAATTCAAGTTGGAGCAAATAATAAATGGTTGCAGATAGCCAGATGGGAATTAGTGCAGACCATCAACACGACCATAAAAGGATTTAATGCGATCAGAGAAGAACTGAGGGCAATTCGACTAATGACTCTACCGAACAGGTATGTCCTTGACATGATCACAGCTATGGATGGAGGAGTTTGTGAAAAAATTGGAGCATCATGTTGCACATTTATACCATCTCACAACAAAGAAAATGGAACGTTAACAGAGGCCATAGGTAGGTTGACGAAATTACGGAATCAGATGATCGATGAAGCTGATGAAGTAGACGATGACAGCTGGTTTGGATCACTATTTTCCTGGGTTCCACAATGGATGGCAGATGCATTCAAGTTCCTAGGAGCCCTACTAGTGATGATATTACTCGGATACTGTGCTATCAAGATAATAATCTCTCAGTGCCAGAAAACTGCGAAAAATGCTATAGGGATGAAGATCATGATCGATATTGAACCAGGATGGAAACCCAAAGACCTGACTGATGAAGAGATAAGAAACTTTGTGAAAGCTAGCATTCATGCACCAGAAAGAATCAAGTTTCAGTATCCAAGGAAACACAGAAACTATGTGGGAAGATGGATCTATTGCAGTCCAAATGCCTCATTACAAATCAGGCGGTCCGAAAATAACGGTGGCGGTAAACCCGCCGCCACTGTTGTTTCCAGACCGCCTGATCCCGACTCCTCCAGGCGGGAGGTGATGTTCCGCCAGGTTTGACCTGGCGGGTTTAACACCGCCCGCTTGCAGGCGGACGAGGAAACACCAGCAGCATTACGAGATACTGCCGGTGTTTCCATGATCCCCATTCCCATCGAGTCCCGTAGATTAACACCCTTCCGCCTCCGTGATTCCTGGAAAACTGGGGTTGTAATGCCCCTTTAATTCCGGGAATCACGGAGGCAGAATGGTAATACGAGTCCGGCGGTAACCAGGCAGTTTTACCGCCACGGTTACCGCCGGACTTGTAATGAGGCCCAAATGTCAACTTATCACATGGAATAAGGATGAGCATGAGAGAACAGCAGGGAGCTTGAAGGGAGTCATAAATATATGGACTCCAAAGACACATTTCTTCAAACCTTCATGTGTGGACCCAGAAGACAAAGTAAAGATGGATCCAGAAGAAGTGAAAGTGAATATACAGAGGATGCAGGAAAGATGGATACAAAAGAAGAAGTGAAAGTGGTTGATGAATCGTCCAGAGGGGGGAGTGTAGAGGAGGTTCCAAACACGATTTGCACCCCCACCGCCCATTTTGAGGTGCCAGGAACGTTCATGCCGAAATATGTGACATATGATGAGCAAATAAACCAGCAGAGAGCAGCGACAGGGCTCTGCCGAGAACCTATCACACTGACAGCACCTATTGAAGTACCTGCACCTAAGAAACCTTGGACAGTAAGGTACCCATTGAGAAAACCATACCGACAAGTGAGGCAGAATGATGATTGCCAAAATGCAATACCAGAAGAAGCCAAGAAAGTCCTAAAAGAAGACGAATGGTGACGTCACAAGAACCCGGACTGACTCACACATAAAAGATATGACCACCTATGCATGATAAAAAGAGACGAAACACAATGGATAAGTGACATCCTGGCCCTCATTACAACCTTGGCGGAGGACCATGGTGCTGGCACCATGGTCCATGCCGCTAAGGTTACGATTCCGCCATGGTGGATGGCGGAATTACCGCCCCATTCCAAGGTGAGTGGGGCGGTAATTCCCCTTTCACCATTTGCCCTCCCCCATTCCCATTTTTGCCCCCATAGGGCATAATTGGAATGGGGAAGGCGCTAATTATGGCACCGTAAATTACGGTGCCGTAATTAGCTCCAAAGTCCCTTTGCGGGTTGGATTTTTAACGCCTGCTAAAAGCAGGCGTTAAACACCAACCCACAAAGGGACACTTGTAATCAGGCGTTAAGGGTTAACGGCACCGACGGCGCCGTTAAACCCTTAACGCCTGAGTTGTAATGAGGGCCCCTGAGTTTAAAGCGAAATAACGATGTCAAATGTTAGATGCTTATGCCATGTTCGTGATGCAGATATTCAGCCAGCTTACACGTGTACATATGCAAGGAACAGAAAGAAGCTAAGGAAATTGTGAGGCTTGCTAAAGCTTAATATTAAAATAGAGTGCGGCAAGCGCCACCTATACATATCTACCTCAAGAAAAGGACTGTATATAAGTATACTTCCACTATGCACAAGAGCAGAACTGACCAAAGGTTACTTAAGGTCTCATGAGGAGAGTTTCGCAGCAGGAAAATCGAGAATTAAGGACAGACAGAAACTCAGACGAAGACAAATCATGCCAAGAAGCCAAGGTCGTACCAGCTGAAGTAGGCCGATAGTAGATGCATTTAATGAAGAGAAGAACAGAGTATCCTATTCTGAAAGGTCAAGACAAGCCTCAGGAGGCAGATGGCTGACAAAAGTAAATCAAATGCATGAATTATATGGAGAATAAGATGACTTTCATGGTGTCGGAATCACGTGACCGAGCCAGCAGAAGAGATGAAACTTTCACACCTACACATTGAATTGTTCCATGCCCAGGCGCCTTCACTTTTCCAGACCAAGAGCAGTCTCGAGGCCAAGATACAAAGAAATAATTGACACATGACCACTGAAGTGATGATTGATTGTTGCAATAATTAGAGGGAAACTGGGGGAGTGAACAAACTCCCTGCACCTGGCCGCCTATTCTGCACACTGCTAGGCTGGTGGAAAGGTATGAGTGGAGTTGATGCCAACCCAATCATAGTGAACCAAGTAATCTAGGGTCCTATAGTTGATAGAGCCAATGAGACGTCATACTTTTAGTGACATCTACGGCAGCAATTTTGAAGGAAGAGCTCAGATGCCCCACCTGACACTGTTTATCGAATCCCCTCACTTCATTACCATATACAGATATAGTACCTATATTAAAGTTACCTTCCTATAACGAATAGAATTGCATACAACATTTTAAGCGTTACACGTCAGTAATGATGAGTTTTCAGTATAAAAGATGTGTTTTTTATGAAGTTTGTTGGATTTGTGAAGCGAGAAGGAAGATCAAACAACAGCTGATGTTCATGAACTCCCTGTTTTTTGTACTTGTCATTAAACGGACTCCCTTTGCCAAACTATTGAGTAGTCATTATTGATTTGATGCAAGAGTATTAATCTGCATCCCCATCCATCTCACGGGTGCTGCTACTCATCTTAAAGTGCTATTGGGCAACCCCCAGCTTTATGGGCCGGTTTGGGGTCCTAGTGCACACACCTCTTAGATCTAACACAGTTGTGTAGAAAACAGCGCTGACTCTCCTTATACACGGGTTCCTAATGGTATTAACAGTGTGTTGCCCTGACTCTGCAAAAGCACTCCTCAAAATTCAAAACCACCATACACTGCAGAAAAGACATTTGTTAGATTTATTTTTGAAGAGATTATCAACATAGCGTAATTATACTACAATTGTGGGCATCTGCTTTTTCACTTATGATATATAGTCATTATTGCAATTCCAGTTGTTCTATTCAGTCCGTTCAGTACATTTCTGTATTTGCATGAATGGAGACATCTTTTTGAGACGTAATAGTCTGATATTTATTCATATTGTCCAGTTTGTCTCTTATTTATATAGTTTTTGATGGGCTTGATATCTTTTAAAAACAAAGTTTGATTTACTCACTGTTTAATGTTGATATTGTTCTTGTTCCTTCACTAATGGTTTCCAAAAGTGACTAATTGTGTCGTCGTTTTTCTGATTTATGTCCATATATAATTGAAGTAAAGGCTATCTCCTCACCCGAATTAGATTTAGGTTGTTTCAGGTCTTAGCATGTATGATTGTGTCTAGGCTAGATTTATTTATTTATTATTGTTATTAGTATTGCCATTTTATTTAATTGTGTAATCTTAATTTCAAAGTGGAGATTAACTGTCATGAATGGTGTTTTTTTTTATTTTTATTCAATGTAATGATATAATAGTTTGATGTTGGAAATTAACTAATTTGATTATTGTATTCTTGTTGCCATGTATGTGTAAAGTTTATTAACCAAACTGTAACACATTAAATAAATAAATAAATTAGATTTTTAAAAAAATAAACTTAGCCCAGAGAGGTTAACTGGAATTGGTCGACAGGTCTCACACCCAGTTTAGCTTTTTCAAGACTTTTCTTTTCTTTTATTAAAAAGGTAGCTGACATCATGTTTGACTAGCATTGCCCGCAAGGGTCCAGGCGATCCGCGGTATCGATGGATTATCTCTTAGTCATAGGGCTGCAGGGTCGATTTATATAATGCTCTGCTATCTATGAAGACCATCATTTTAAAGGGGGTAAAAAGCCAAGTGTTTACCGTCGAAGACACATCTCGTCTGTGCATGGATAGTGTGTGAGGGGTGGGCATGTGTGACAGCGGGGGCTCAGTTAACATTCTCTTAGTTACTCCTGTGGTTGAGTGGAGTACATTTGTTGACTTCTCATATTGTGTGTTTATGGCAGAATACTAGGAACTTCTGGACAACATTCCCAGGCAGTTTCCTCTTTACATTGCTTGGAGATGCTGGATGAGCCCTGGCCCCTACACTAAGCTGCCTGATTGAACAATTTGATGACGTCTTTGACAATTACAAGCTTCACGAGGGGAAAGTAGGTACATTTATTCATATTAGAATTACGCAGGACCCCAAAAAGGTCAAGCCATAACCATTCCTGAAAGATGGTGTGCCCTCCGTTAACATAATAGTGTGACTCATGGAGCTGGCCTCACTGAAACTTCTAGAGTCCCCAATTGGTTTTTCACCCTTGCATGGCCTGTACAGAAAATGTTAGTCATTAATGGGAAACCAGACTACAGATTATGGCCTCATTAGGGTAAATCTGCTGAAATACCGCTAAACTCAAATACTGTTACCACCACTTGGTCCCGTGGAGTTACCAAGGGATTACAAATGGTGTTAATTACCCATTTGTAGGGTCCATCGGACTCCCTGGTGATTTTTGGCAGATTTACTGCCGGCGGAATTACTGAGTGGTAAATCAGCCAAAAAGCTGGAGGTAAATCTGCCACTTTTCCTCTGAAAATCAGTGGATTTACTGTGCGGAAATTCTACTGGCAGCAAATCTGGCAAAAATTATAATTTGGTGGTGCGGGAAAAGTGGTAATGGAATTGCTACCAATTTTTGCTCGAACCAGCAAACTTTTAATAAGGCCAGATGTGTACATTATCACAGTTTGTACAGAGTCTTAGTGCTGAGGACTCTGGTTGTATCTGCTTTTCCTGAACTGGTGCCCAAAATCACACATAGCACCACCATCTATACTTGCATTGATGGGGCTAATGGGTAGTCTGCCCTTATTACCCAACAGTAGAGCACTTATCGCCTTCTTATGGGCAGGAAGGGTCTTTCACTGGCTAAGGCTCTCTCATAGATTCCCCACTCTTTTCCACAAACACAAGTAGAGCATTCTGTATGGAATTAAGTATGCTGATGATGTAGTGTGTTCTGGTTCTCTCTAGGTTGGACTATTGTAACAGCCTCTTTCTAAATCTACCTGCCTCTACTCTTTGCCGGCTGCAACTCATCCAGAATAGAACTGCGAGACTTGGCCTTGGCCTCAAGCCCTGGGATCTCATCTCTCCAGCTCTGAAATCTCTCCATTGGTTCCCAGTGGATGCAAGGATTAAATTCAAAACCCTCTGCATTGTCCACAAGACTTTCTGGGACATGGGTCCAAAATACCTTCAGCTATCCCTCCACAAATACCTCCCCTCTCGCGCTCTTCGCGCCTCTTCCTCTAACTCCCTCAGGGTCAGTTATTTTTCAAAGAAACCCCCTCTCCCCTGCTGATCTGTTCTGTCTTGGCACCATGCACCTGGCCACCTCACCCTGCCACCCGCCCGGACTGCCCCTGGGCCACCCCTTGCACTGGGGTCTGTAGCTGTACCCATATAGCCCCCCCTGTTCTTCCTGCCCTTATCATACCTACCCTGTCTGCTGCCTTAAACCCAGCACTTGCCAATTGCTGGCTGCACTACCACTGTTTGTTGCCTTTATTATTTATTTATTATTATTGATCTGTTTCTCCTTTGTTCTGCACTTTCCACTTGTCCCCCTTCCATGCACTTTTCCCCCTGCCCTCTCCCATGCACTTGCGCGTTCTCAATGTCACTGGGCCTAGTAAGATCGTTGTTTTGTTCTCCCCTGTTCTGCCCTGTTCCGCTCCCTTGCCTTGTCGCACTATGAAACACTTGTGTAAAGGCACGATAGAAATAAAATATCAATATGTAGTTGATCATATTATTACAGCTAGCAGGAACAAGGGATGAATATATTGAGCAGGTGGCAGAGGTCTTCGGGCCACTTTGGAAGGGCGGTTTGAAAATCGACAAATCACAAATAAAGGCTTCAATTCCCTATCTCTGGGGAGATGGTGAAGGAAAGAGGCGGGGACTGAAGGAAATTGGTGAGCTGTCCCTCCATTTGTCTGTCCCCCTAACTCAATGGCTACTGGCAAATATTGGGGCACTCTTGTATCTTCATTCCCTTTTTTGAAGAGATAGCTGCCCCTTTATGTGAGCTCTTGCCCTGAACACATGTGACTAAATTGAAAGAGCCCCTCGTAAATGCTCCCCCAATTGCTACCCCTGACCTGCAGCTACTGTGTTACATATGGCCCATAGGACCTGAGGAACTTCGGTAGAATGTTTCCAAGCCAGAACAAGTCATCTCGATATGCAGCATTGTTTGTATTGGTTCTAGCTTGGAAACATGCTACCCAAGTTCTGCTGGTATGGGTCTCCATCATCGCTGGAGCTGTGTATCCTGACACACTGGTGGGTCTCTGCAGGAGTCTTGGGCCTGTCCCCGTCAGTAAGCAGCTTATGTGTTTCTGGGGTGATTCACTGTGCTGCTGGTTATCTTGGGTCTGCGCCCGTCTGTAGTGCTGTACACACTCGCTGAAGTTCTAAAGTATTGCCCCTTCCCTGCTTTCACCAGAGGCAACCTGTTACCTGACACTAAAAAGTGTCTTATCAACTTACACCACTAGATGGCAATAGCTCACCTTAATAGGTTGATCTCCCCTCACCTCACTGCAGTATTCAGAGTTGATAACTAGGCCTTCACTGTGAGGCCTAACTTGTCCATGCAAACTAACAAGCGTCTCTCATGGAAGTGACACTGGTAAGGTGCTGGAATTGCGATCCTGTTGTGTCGCTGTGCCTTACTTGAGAGAGCGCCCTCTTATGGTTTTAGCCATGCAGTGCCAGACCCCCCCGCCCCTGAGGCCCGTCGCACCTACAACTCTCCGGGCTACACGGAGATGGTCTGTCATTGGCCCTGCGCTGTCACGCCTACCTAGGAATCGTGCACGCCCTGCAATGTGAATTAAACAAAAGTATTGTTCAGAAAATACCTCTCAAATATGAGTACTGTGAGGCTGACATGGTATCACAAGAAGGACGAGGACACAAAAGATACAAACCACCAGTTTTATTTACTTTGAAAGGGGGTTGGAAGAACTCCTGTCTTGCCCTAACACTAAAGATGGGAGCACACTCGACCATCTAAATAAAAAAAAAACAGTGCTAGTCCTTCGTTAGTCCAAAAGAATAACAATTAAACTAGAAAACCTATAGAAAACCTATTGCCTGCCCTCATTCTAATACCATACAAGTGAAATAGGGAAATGTAACACACACAGAAACGCAGTGGGAAACAAAAGGAGGACAGAATGGCATCAAAATATTCTTGCCCACATTCTATAAAACGTGGGTGTGGTGGAGCACTTCACGTATGGGCACACTCTGTTATGCAAGTACACCTGGGGTAGCTGGCTCAGCTGGCTCAGCCCTCCAGAGCCTTCTTGGCATTCACATACTCTGTCTCAAAGTTCAGGGTTTTGACCTCTCGGGTCTCCCTTTTACCCAAGTCCAGGTCAATCCCCTGCATTTTGCAGCACCAACACAAAAGCTCCAAGCTTTTCAGCACAAACACAAAAGTTCCAAAGGAAAAGGTATTTTAAGTTTCTATAGGCCCCCTCAACCGGGCCTAACCTCTCACTTTCTATTTCTTTCCTTGGATCCCCTCTTTTGGGCTCAAATTGTTTCACTTTACTTTCTAGGGTTTCCCTTGCCTACACAGTTCAAATATTTGACAAGATTCAAAGTTCACACAATCTTCTCAGGCTCTCTTCAGCCTGGGGCTTAAAGGCATGGTCTAGTAAAAATGTTTATTGTCCCTACGGGTCGGCCATGTTTTTTTAAGCCTAAGTGGCTCGATTTTAGAAAACTTTCCTATGGACCTTACCCGAGTTTTCGTCCATTAAACGCACGCGAAAACAAGCACAAGGGAGCTGCCATTTTGTGATAATCCTATAATTTTCCCCATCGCCCTGGCTGACCTGCTTTTGCGGCACTAAATCATATCCCCCGCCCCTGAGCCTGTCATCAGCAGACTCGTACCGCCCATTTCCCAACGCCAAAGCACGTCTTGTGTCAACATTCGCTGCGCTTCAGCTAATGACGTGTCGCCATGGAAATGGCAGGACGCCTCTTTCCTCAATAAGTATAAACAGACCGTTTCACAACACACAGCAGCAGATTTTCGATTCCATTCCTCTCTCTGTTTACTTAGAGTATTCTGTGACTCGTTTCTGTGCTCTGGTCAGCTACCTTCTCCGCTTGTAGCCCGTGTGAACACCTGTCCCATCTCGGTAAATTATTTTACTTTGTTTACCACACAATGGCTACAATAATGCCCTACATGGAACTACTGGAAAGGGAAGCACGCGAAAACAATGGGGATTCGGACGGCAGTTGGCAGGACGAATCAACAGATGAAGAGCCTGGGCCTAGTCGCATGGACGGCGTCTCCACCTGGTGCACATGCAATCGGTGCGAGCTAATGCCGACCGAGGAGGAGAACTGCTCCTGCCGAGAAAACTCGGGATGCCTGGCCTACATTTTGGAAGGCGAGCCACGACCGCAATGCATCACCGAACTGCCAGACCTCAAGGCAGTCTGCCTCACACGGGCAGTGTTGAGGATAATGATGGTGCTTATGCACGAACTTCGCGCAACTGTTCGTCCTCGTAATCCGAGTAACGAGTAAGTATACTCTGCTTGTCATGCCACTCCTATTTCATGTTCTTCTACTATATCGATAAAAATTTCATCTACATATCATTGTAACGCCTGTAAGTCGTTCAATAGTGTGCATTGTCTAGATATCATTTGTCCCTGCAGAATGCTATTAGTTACAAGAATTGTCATTGACAACAAACGTTTATTAAACTTATCTTGGTCATTTAAAAACAGTTTGTTTCATTCCTTTTCACAGGTGGTACAGGCTGGTGGCCTATCGTTCCTTTACATGGTGGCTCCACGGGAGGCTTGGACACCGCGTTCGAAGAGTGATACCCGCCTGTGCCGTTCGTGCCATTAGAGAAACGTTCCCGAGTGACAGCGGTCAGTACAGGGGATTTTCTCTCGCTGTGCTGTAACCTGACCTGTATAATCTTTAAAGTCTTGTATTTTTGTGTAATGAAAATAAGATACAAAATAAAACACCACATATATTTTAACAACGGTTGTTTCGATTTTTTAAATGAATCAAGTGTGTCTCCATTCAAGGATGGACATCAGACATCTGTGCTCCGAATGGGTGAAGGTCTGGTCGCTGTGAAGCAGGGTGGTCACTATCTATCTAAGCTAACATAACATATTCTCGATAATGCATGCACTAAATAACACTTGTTCAAAGTCTTTCAGGAGGTTATGTCTCTATAAAAGTCACACATATATCTATACTAACAATTACCATTGGATTATACAGGCCTAAGGGTCTTGACCACTATAATACACCGGTTGAAGTGTGGGTCTGTGCTTACAAGAATCTCCGGTATGTGGCATTTGTTATTGATAAGCAACGATATACTATCAAAGGCGGTTCGCGCCAGTGGATGAGCGCTGGCATGGGGGGCTGTCAGGGCGCGAAAGGCCAGGGTGCCAAACTGCATGTACACTTCAAAAGGTATCCCACGCGAAGGGGCAATTGCTCACATGGCCTCCTCAGACCCCGTGTCTCCAGCCAGGCCTCCCCTTGAAGCAGGCCACCCCCCTGCAATCCACATAAGTGTGTCTCCATTCAGCAGTCTTCCTGTGCCTTATCTGCACGGCTCAGGCCCATCCATCCCACCCCCCTCTATGAAAGGCGGTTCGCACCCGGGGATGAGCGCTGGCATGGGGGGCTGTCAGGGGCGCGAAAGGCCAAGGTGCCAAACTGCATGTACACTTCAAAAGGTATCCCACGCCAAGGGGCCATTGCTCACATGGCCTCCTCAGACCCCGTGTCTCCAGCCAGGCCTCCCCTTGAAGCAGGCCACCCCCCTGCAATCCACATAAGTGTGTCTCCATTCAGCAGTCTTCCTGTGCCTTATCTGCACGCCCCAGGCCTATCCATCCCACCCCCCTCTATGAAAGGCGGTTCGCACCCGGGGATGAACGCTGGCATGGGGGGCTGTCAGGGGCGCGAAAGGCCAAAGTGCCAAACTGCATGTACACTTCAAAAGGTATCCCACGCCAAGGGGCCATTGCTCACATGGCCTCCTCAGACCCCGTGTCTCCAGCCAGGCCTCCCCTTGAAACAGGCCACCCCCCTGCAATCCACATAAGTGTGTCTCCATTCAGCAGTCTTCCTGTGCCTTATCTGCACGCCCCAGGGCCATCCATCCCACCCCCCTCTATCAAAGGCGGTTCGCACCCGGGGATGAGCGCTGGCATGGGGGGCTGTGACGGGCGCAAACGGCCAAGGTGCCAAACAGCATGTACACTTCAAAAGGTATCCCACGCCCAGGGGCCATCGCTCACATGGCCTCCTCAGACCCCGTGTCTGCAGCCAGGCCTCCCCTTCAAGCAGGCCGCCCCCCTAAGACCACGACATACATACGTCATTCATTCACAAACACACCCCTGTTTCTAATACTTAATAAACCACTTGATATGTCTCATGAGAACATCTTTGTGCTTTGCAAGTCAACTCCTGAACGTGTTACCTGGCAACCACTGAGATCTATGCTAATCTGCTCGTCGTCCTGCTATCCGTGAACTTCTGTGACCGCTTAGAGCAAACCCATCAGTGTGCTACCTGTGGCCACCCACCTATTCTCCTGCAACATACTGCTCTGCTTGCTGAATCCAACTGTTTGTTGGTCAAGGTAAGCCATGTATCCTAGTCATATTTCGCAGATTTTTAAATTTCTATCTATTTGCGAGTAGAGTACACAATAGTGCTATGTTCATTGGTCTCTTTGCTATTGACTTGAGTTTCCATTGCTATGCTATCAATAGATCTATTTATTTTCATCTGTGTCTATTGTCATCGAATTGCATCCTTCGGGGGTCCAGTCTATCATGTAAGCATGTTTCCTTCTCGTGCAAGACAGAACATCCAAGGGACGAGTCACATGTTACGATTTTAGTCACATCATTTATACATTTCTGCAACTTATGCAAATACTAAGCCGCACATAATGAACTGGTATAGTTCCTGCGACCAAAACAAACCTTGCATTGATCATTGTATGATTCATTTACTTTTGTATCAAATCTTTATTCTTGAAGATTGTATAATAATGTCGATATTTACGTTTCAGATTTATCAACAATGCCTGCCTGTTCGAATAGCGGTTGCCCTTCGAAGACCCATGCGAAATCTGAAGGCACTACAATGCATGTATTCCCGAAAACTGTTAATCGAACAAGAGAATGGGTCAGACATTGCGGATATCCACTGGATGAGCTGGAAAGTAGAGTCCAACAAGTCTTACAGGACAAGAGGGGTGATCGATACCGCATCTGCAGCCGGCACTTTTCCTTGGACATGTACACAACATCTTGGGTAACAAAGAAGAATAAACGGCGAACGACACGGAAATTGCTCGAAAACGCTATTCCCACTCTATTCGTCCACATTCTGCCACCGGTGAGTCAAGTGTCCGGATTTAGCTTTAGGCCTTGCGGTAGTGTGTAGGTAGCCGAACGGATTAATTGATATTGTAGGTGTTCTATCCCTTGTAATAATTTCGATATTGATATGAGTGTATAGTTTTTTGAATAATGACATTTATCAATATATTCTTTTTTCGATTTCATAACCCACAAACGCAATGTATATATATGGGAACAGGGAACTGTGCTGTATTGAGCATTTTTCAAGTATTCTGTCGCCTTGCATGGCTATTTTTAATATTGGCATTTCATTATCAATCATTAATTTACCTTTACAACTTCTTGACTATCCCTTGAATCTGAAGCAAGAACATTCTACATCCTTAACGTGGTCGCAGTTATCAACCACTTCTAGCGCGTATCAGGTAATCTTGCTAGGCTAATCCGCTACAGACATCTTTTATGCATGTCAAGTAATAGTTTTATTTTATCGTGTAGTTATTTTATCGAATGTTTGGTTAGTGCTTTCCAATTGATATACACCTTAGTTATCGTCCACTGGTGTTTGTTTTCAGTTATAATTAGTGTTATCCATACTAATGCAAGTACTGTCTTTCAGGGAGCTGCTGAAGCGTCCGCCACATCTACAACATTTCTAGATGTTCTTCACCAGCAGGAGGTATGGATACTGACAGCTCCATTGAGCGTCATCATCAGAGCTGGAATTCTTGTCGTTTGATTGTTCTACACAATGTTTCATTCGTAGTTAGCCGTTGATATGTACCTGTGCTGTCGACCCCAGGTGTGTGTTATGTTTTCACTATTGTAATCCTCACTAATGCAAGTACTATGTTTCAGGCAGTTGATGGAGCGTCAACCCCTGCACTTGATGCAGAGCCGGACATTCAAGTAATTCCAGGGGAAGTGGAAGCGGGACCATGCGTATACGAATCGGCGCAACAGCTTTCGGAAGTGTGCACTACATTTGCAACATCCATAGATATTCTTCAGCAGCACGAGGTATGGATACTGACAGCTCCATCATGCGTGATCATATAACGTGATTCCATTTGCTATACTTTCTTCCCTATTAACGCAAGTGCTGCGTTTCAGGGAGACGATGAAGCTTCCACTACAATCACACCATCCAATTTAGATGATGCAGATGTAAATAAATCGGAGAAATAAGTTGATGAAATGTGATCATATTTAGATTTTCCTTGATTCTTTTGGACAATGCATCATTTTTGGTTATCTCTTTATATGTACCTGTGCGTTCGACCCCAAGTGTGTGTTATGTTTCCAATATTGAAAACCATACTAATCCAAGTACTGAGTTTCAGGGAGACGACGGAGCTTCCACCACAATCACAACATCTCATTTAGATGATGCAGATGTAAAGGAATCAGAGAAATAAGTCGATGAAATGTGATCATATTTAGATTTTCCTTGATTCTTTTGGACAATGCATCATTTGTGGTTATCTCTTTATATGTACCTGTGCCTTCGACCCCAAGTGTGTGTTATGTTTCCAATATTGAAAAGCATACTAATGCAAGTACTGTGTTTCAGGGAGATGCAGATGCCTCCTCTCCAATATAACCATTCATGGCAGTCCATGCAGAGCCAGAGGTATGGATACTGACAGCTCCATCGAAATAGATCATCACTGGTCAAATACCTGTCGTTTGATTGTTGCACACAATGTTTAAATCGTGTTTGGCTATTGAGATGTACCCGTGTGTTCGTCCTCACATGTGTTTTATGCTAACAATATTTTGATACATAGTAATGAAAGTACTATGTTTCAGGGAGACGGTGGAGCCTCATTCCGTGCTGTCTATGCGGATACAGAAATTATAGTCGTTGCAGCGCAAGAGGAAGGGAGGACATGCGGAAACGAATTGGAGCTACAGCGTGCAGATGTTGAAGGTCGAGTCAAAAAAGTTGCAAAGAAAAAAAAACAAAAAAAGGTTAGTTACAAACAGTTCATAACTTTAAAAAAATGTTTGTGCTGGGGAATATTTTATGTTTTTTTCCAGTCAATTGGACTACACTTTATCTTGTGTTCAAACTGAACATCCCTTTTCCAATCTCTCCTCCAGTTACCCGTGGGTGTCAGAACTATACATACACAGACAGTGAAGCGAATGAGAGATGTTGCTTGCCAGACCATGTACACTATGGAGGAACTATTAATTGAGGCGAGGCGTGTTCAGGCTCGAGATGCTCATGTCCAATGGCCAGAACATGAATTAACTTTGTTTGGAGACTACAGCAAAGTTGCATTGGACCATAGCTACAGTGCGACCGCACCACCACAAGAAGATGTTATTGAATGTATTGAAGATAGCTCTGAAGTAGTTGCAGATCAATTCACACAATCTACACCCGCCAAAAATTTGCCACCAAAAAACCTGTCGACATTGTTGTGTTCTCCCATCAATGTTGAAGTAATAGATGTCGAAATGACAGAGAATGAACCAGCCACAGCATCCATAGACGCATCAGAACTTGATATCAGCGATATTACTTTCCAATGTGTTGAAATCTCCACAACGTCACAGGCCGAAACAACGTTGACGCAGGATGACAGTCTAATGAAAGAGAGCAAATACATTGTATTCGACAGTTGTTTGATGGAAATTATAAGTATGCTGAAATGTGTGCATTCCATTAGAGGGAAAGTATGTGGGAAGCCATTGATTAATGTGTCTCGTCAAATAAAAGGCAGTAACGTCAAAATAAATGCTGCCTGTAGATTAAATCATAGGTTCTCATGGTCTGCACAACCGATGCTGGGGAAACTGCCAGCAGGCAATCTACTGTGTGCAGCTGCATCACTTTTTAGTGGCTCCAGTTTTAGAAAGTTAGAGGCTTTCTTTCAGTTTGTGGGACTCCATTTCATTTCTAAAGCGCTGTACTACATATAACAACGTGATTATCTGTTTCCGGCCATTAGTGATGCTTGGAAAATTGAACAATTGTCTCTAGCAAGTACATTTGAAGGCAAACGATTCAGGCTAGCCAGCGATGGACTGTGCGACAGCCCTGGGTTTTCTGCCAAGTACTGCACATTCCACTTTCAGGACATGGATAGTAAGAAAATTGTGAGTTCGGTGGTCGTGCAGGTAACACAATGTACATCGTCAGTGGCCATGGAGAAACTAGGATTTATAAAATCAGTGGAATATCTACAATCAAGGGGAATGCACATCGACCTCATAGCCACGGACAGACATGTTTCAATTGCCAAGACAATGAGAGAGCAGTTCCCATATATTAAACATCAATTTGACGTATGGCATCTTGCTAAATCAATCAATAAGAAAATCTCGGCTGCAGGGAAAAAAAAGGTTTTGAAACTATTTTGCAGTGGTCCCATTCTATCACCAACCATCTTTGGTGGAGCTCAAAAACTTGTGAAGGGTCAGTGGAAATACTACTTGAAAAATGGCGGTCACTGATGCACCACTGTACCAACGTTCACCGCTGGACAGCAAATCAACATTTCCACCAATGTGTACATGGCCCTTTGTCCCCAGAGGAGGCACGGAAGAAGAAGTGGTTGATTCCATCTTCACCGACACACAAAGCCATTGAGAAGATTGTTTTCGACAAAGCTCTATATAGAGATTTGAAAGGACTGACAGAATTCTGTCACACAGGAGATTTGGAGGTGTTCCACAATATGTGCCTAAAGTACAGGCCAAAGCGCTTGCATTTTAGCTTTCGGGGCATGAAACATCGCACTCTACTAGCGGTCTTGGCCCATAACAGCAATGTCGGACGGGAACAATCTAGGACTAGGGGTAAAGTAAGGATGCCTCGCTACACTAAGGTGTTTTCAAAACGAAGTAAGCAATGGGTGATCAAACCAGTCTATGATGAAATGAAGTTCGACTTTGTGAAAGGCCTTATTGTTGCTGTGTTAGAGAAGCACAGATATGGAATTTTGGACGTTTCTGTGCAGAGCAGTGATCCATTGCCACCGAACATTGCGACTGTGCCATGCCTACCCGAAGCACAGCTGGTTGTGAAGTACAAATCCCGGTTTAAATAATTGCAATACGATTGTCTTTTTGTAAATAAATGTTATTGTACAGTGTACCTGTAACCCTAACCCCTACCTTCACCATCATGGGTGGCGAACAAGCTGGGTGTCATCTTTGAATTCTCTATTCACCTAATATATGTGTATGTATATATTTTTCTCATGTCTCATCTCATGTAAATGTAAATGCTGCGCACTGTTAACGGAGGGGAGGCTTGCGTATTGCAAATAATAAAACAAACAAACAATAAATCTCACTTTTAACTCAACTCCTGTGGTACTTTATACTTTCCCTGATCTTCGGCCAAAAATTAAATGTCTCAATTTGGGCTGCAAAGCTTGCAGACAACGGGGACAAAATTGGGGCACTTAGAACGCGCCAGCCAAGCGGGCCGTGGCATTTGGGAGAGAAGTCAGTTCGCATTTGCACATTGAGGCGCACTACATAGACGGATTCTAAACTTCAAGTTCTCACAGATGCCACTTGTCTCACCGATCTCGGTCCTTGGCCCAGCCACTTTTCCCTGCACTGCCTACCTGCACTACGGGACTGTCTCGGTATCCTTCAACCCCTTCTCCCGGCATTTACCTTGAACTTGCCACCAGCGGGCCCTATTATTTAATTTGTATTCAACTAACCATGTACAGCACTTTTACCCCCCCTTCCCCATGCGAGATGAGAAAGACACCTGGCTTAGTAGGATCGTTATCTGTCTGCCCTTCTTCCCCACCTGCATCGTCGCGCCTAGAAACACTTGAGTATAGGCGCGTTACAAATGCCATATCATATCTCATATCATTCCTCACTTATGTAGACTAACTGTCGTTTATCATTGTGTGTTGGCCTCGATTTATTTCGTTACTTTTCGCATTGATTTTAGAGCCGAACATACTCCATTGAACTATCCTTGCAAGCAAATAGTTTCTGATCAGCTGTAATAAATAAAATACATAATATTAATGAAGATCGGCTGGTGAGACTAATTATAATATTTTTGTTTTCATAACAGGTATTTGCTCCCCTTCTGCTACTGCCATCGGTTTGAGACACCAGCAGATGGCTTTTACAGTAGACACCTGCAGCTTCGTGTGAACAACTGGAGCACACTAACAATTTTATGGGACGATCGCCAAGGGCCCACATGCCCTTACGCTGTACTAGTGGCTAGAAGCAACATATCAACCTTTACGATGGACTAGTGCCTAGTTGATGGAACAGCCTTGCGGTTCACTGTGCTTCCAAAGTGCTTCTTTCAACGAAAAGCAACACCCTGTGTACCATGGCGGATACAGATAAAAGAAAATAAATGGCTTTCGGAGTTCATTTGGCAATTGCTGAATATTCTCTAAACATTTAGGGGCCGATTCATGGAACAAACGTGCGCCGAAAATCGTTGCGCAAGCAGGCGCAAGCAGGTGCAAGCAGGCGCAAGCGCAAAGAAACAGGTGCACGTGCACGCGTGCGATTCATGGAAGTCCCTGCGCATGTTCACCTCGGGATGTGCGCCAAACCCGTGCATGGCGCACAAGTCACTGCAACATCCCGAAAGGCGTGCGCGACGCGCACAGTGAAAGCGCACAACCTCGGCGCATACACCAGAAAGTGGGCGGGACACGGGGCGTAACGCGCGGAATGGGGAACAACGCGCAAAAATAAGGGCGTAACTGGGGATGTACTGCAGGGAAGCAGACGGAACGCCCACACGCACTCGAACCACACGTATTCATGGAATCGAATAGGGCAAAGCCACGCACAGCCAAAGACACGCACAAGCTGAAACACGTCCGCCACACAAAGGCAGGTGGTAGAGTCCCAGCGCATCACAAAAGTGGCAACATACAGCAATTGGGCCTGTGCGAGCGGGGCACGTGTATTGCGGGGGTGCGTGGGAAGCAACACACGCGATTGAGCGGGGTACGTGTATTTCGGGGGCGCGCGGGAAGTGACACACGCGATTGAGCGGGGTACATGTATTTCGGGGGTGCGCGGGAAGTTACACACGCGATTGAGCGGGGTACATGTATATCGGGGGTGCGCAGGAAGTTAAATACGCGATTGAGCGGGGTACGTGTATTTCGGAGGTGCGCGGGAAGTTACACACGCGATTGAGAGAGGTACGTGTATTTCGGGGGTGCGCGGGAAGTTACACACGCGATTGAGCGGGGTACGTGTATTTCGGGGGTGCGCGGGTAGTTACACACGTGATTGAGCGGGGTACGTGTATTTCGGGGGTGCGCGGGTAGTTACACACGCGATTGAGCGGGGTACGTGTATTTCGGGGGTACACGGGAAGTTACACACGCGATTGAGCGGGGTACGTGTGTTTCTGGGGTGCGCGGGAAGTCACACACGCGATCTCATCAGGGTACGTGTATTTCAGGGTGCGGGGGAAGTATCCCACGCAACATCAGCAGGGTACGTGTATTCCAGGGGTGCGGCGGGAAGTTCCACACGCAAGTCCATCAGGGTACGTGTATTACAGGGGTGCGCGGGAAGTTCCACACGCGATACAATCAGGGTACGTGTATTACAGGGGTGCGCGGGGAGCAGCACACGTGAATTGCACGTGTGGGTCCTCCCAGGTGTTCCCTCTACACCCTCCACGGCCCCTGCAGGTGGCTCACACCACAGGGGCCTACCCAGCACATGTCATGCAGGCACCCTATCCACCATGGCCATGCCCACCAGCCAACCCACATGTCAACTTGCACTACTGCCCACCAACGCATGTCCCCATGCACCCACAGCCACCAGGGGCACCCTCCACCAGGCCCCCACCCATGTCTCCCACCACCCCCACCCCCCCAGTCACAAGGGGCAGCCTCCACCAGGCCCCCACCCATGTCTCCCACCACCCCCACCCCCCAGCAGTGCAGGGGCAGCCTCCACCAGGCCCCCACCCATGTCTCCCACCACCCCCACCCCCCAGCAGTGCAGGGGCAGCCTCCACCAGGCCCCCACCCATGTCTCACACCACCCCCACCCCCTAGCAGTGCAGGGGCAGCCTCCACCAGGCCCCCACCCATGTCTCCCACCACCCCCACCACCCAGCAGTGCAGGGGCAGCCTCCACCAGGCCCCCACCCATGTCTCACACCACCCCCACCCCCTAGCAGTGCAGGGGCAGCCTCCACCAGGCCCCCACCCATGTCTCCCACCACCACCACCCCCAGCAGTGCAGGGGCAGCCTCCACCAGGCCCCCACCCATGTCTACCACCACCCCCATCCCCCAGCCACCAGGGGCAGCCTCCACCAGGCCCCACTCATGTCTCCCACCACCCCCACCCCCCAGTCACCAGGGGCACCTGCCAGCAGGCCCCCACCCATGTCCAACTCATGTTCCCCACCACCCCCACCCCCCAGCACTGTGGGGCACCTGCCAGCAGGCCCCCACACTTGTCCAACTCATGTTCCCCACCACCCCCAGCCACCAGGGGCAGCCTCCACCAGGCCCCCACCCATGTCTCCCACCACCCTCACCCCCCTTGCAGTGCAGGGGCAGCCACCACCAGGCCCCCACCCATGTCTCCCACCACCCCCACCCCCCAGCAGTGCAGGGGCAGCCTCCAACAGGCCCCCACCCATGTCTCACACAACCCCCACCCCCCAGCCACCAGGGGCAGCCTCCACCAGGCCCCCACCCATGTCTCCCACCACCCCCACCCCCCCAGTCACCATGGGCAGCCTCCACCAGGCCCCCACCCATGTCTCCCACCACCCCCACCCCCCAGCAGTGCAGGGGCAGCCTCCACCAGGCCCCCACCCATGTCTCCCACCACCCCCACCCCCCCAGTCACCAGGGGCAGCCTCCACCAGGCCCCCACCCATGTCTCCCACCACCCCCACTCCCCAGTCACCAGGGGCAGCCTCCACCAGGCCCCCACCCATGTCTCCCACCACCCCCACCCCCCAGTCACCAGGGGCACCTGCCAGCAGGCCCCCACCCATGTCCAACTCATGTTCCCCACCACCCCCACCCCCCAGCACTGTGGGGCACCTGCCAGCAGGCCCCCACCCATGTCCAACTCATGTTCCCCACCACCCCCACCCCCCAGTCACCAGGGGCAGCCTCCACCAGGCCCCCACCCATGTCTCCCACCACCCCCACCCCCCCAGTCACCAGGGGCAGCCTCCACCAGGCCCCCACCCATGTCTCCCACCACCCCCACCCCCCCAGCAGTGCAGGGGCAGCCTCCACCAGGCCCCCACCCATGTCTCCCACCACCCCCACCCCCCAGCAGTGCAGGGGCAGCCTCCACCAGGCCCCCACCCATGTCTCCCACCACCCCCACCCCCCCAGTCACCAGGGGCAGCCTCCACCAGGCCCCCACCCATGTCTCCCACCACCCCCACCCCCCCAGTCACCAGGGGCAGCCTCCACCAGGCCCCCACCCATGTCTCCCACCACCCCCACCCCCCAGTCACCAGTGGCACCTGCCAGCAGGCCCCCACCCATGTCCAACTCATGTTCCCCACCACCCCCACCCCCCATCACTGTGGGGCACCTGCCAGCAGGCCCCCACCCATGTCCAACTCATGTTCCCCACCACCCCCACCCCCCAGCACTGTGGGGCACCTGCCAGCAGGCCCCCACCCATGTCCAACTCATGTTCCCCACCACCCCCACCCCCCAGTCACCAGGGGCAGCCTCCACCAGCCCCCACCCATGTCGTCCCACCACCCCCACCCCCCCAGTCACCAGGGGCAGCCTCCACCAGGCCCCCACCCATGTCTCCCACCACCCCCACCCCCCAGCAGTGCAGGGGCACCCACCACCAGGCCCCCACCCATGTCTCCCACCACCCCCACCCCCCAGCAGTGCAGGGGCAGCCTCCACCAGGCCCCCACCCATGTCTCCCACCACCCCCACCCCCCAGTCACCAGGGGCACCTGCCAGAGCAGGCCCCCACCCATGCCCAACTCATGTTCCCCACCACCCCCACCCCCCAGCACTGTGGGGCACCTGCCAGCAGGCCCCCACCCATTTCCAACTCATGTTCCCCACCACCCCAACCCCCCAGCCACCAGGGCAGCCTCCACCAGGCCCCCACCCATGTCTCCCACCACCCCCACCCCCCCAGTCACCAGGGGCAGCCTCCGCCAGGACCCCACCCATGTCTCCCACCACCCCCACCCCCCAGCAGTGCAGGGGCAGCCTCCACCAGGCCCCCACCCATGTCGCACACCACCCCCACCCTCCAGCAGTGCAGGGGCAGCCTCCACCAGGCCCCCACCCATGTCTCCCACCACCCCCACCCCCCAGCCACCAGGGGCAGCCTCCACCAGGCCCCCACCCATGTCACCCACCACCCCCACCCCCGCAGCAGTGCAGGGGCAGCCACCACCAGGCCCCCACCCATGTCTCCCACCACCCCCACCCCCCAGCAGTGCAGGGGCAGCCTCCACCAGGCCCCCACCCATGTCTCACACCACCCCCACCCCCCCGCAGTGCAGGGGCAGCCGCCACCAGGCCCCCACCCATGTCTCACACCACCCCCACCCCCCAGCCACCAGGGGCAGCCTCCACCAGGCCCCCACCCATGTCTCCCACCACCCCCACCCCCCAGTCACCAGGGGCAGCCTCCACCAGGCCCCCACCCATGTCTCCCACCACCCCCACCCCCCCAGTCACCAGGGGCAGCCTCCACCAGGCCCCCACCCATGTCTCCCACCACCCCCACTCCCCAGCAGTGCAGGGGCAGCCTCCACCAGGCCCCCACCCATGTCTCCCACCACCCCCACCCTCCCAGTCACCAGGGGCAGCCTCCACCAGGCCCCCACCCATGTCTCCCACCATCCCACCCCCCCAGTCACCAGGGGCAGCCTCCACCAGGCCCCCACACATGTCTCCCACCACCCCCACCCCCCAGTCACCAGGGGCACCTGCCAGCAGGCCCCCACCCATGTCCAACTCATGTTCCCCACCCCCCCCACCCCCCAGCACTGTGGGGCACCTGCCAGCAGGCCCCCACCCATGTCCAACTCATGTTCCCCACCCCCCCCCACCCCCCAGCACTGTGAGGCACCTGCCAGCAGGCCCCCACCCATGTCCAACTCATGTTCCCCACCACCCCCACCCCCACCCCCCAGCACTGTGGGGCACCTGCCAGCAGGCCCCCACCCATGTCCAACTCATGTTCCCCACCACCCCCACCCCCCAGCACTGTGGGGCACCTGCCAGCAGGCCCCCACCCATGTCCAACTCATGTTCCCCACCACCCCCACCCCCCCAGTCACCAGGGGCAGCCTCCACCAGGCCCCCACCCATGTCTCCCACCACCCCCACCCCCCAGCAGTGCAGGGGCAGCCTCCACCAGGCCCCCACCCATGTTTCCCACCACCCCAACCCCCCAGCAGAGCAGGGGCAGCCTCCACCACGCCCCCACCCATGCCTCCCACCACCCCCACCCCCCCAGTCACCAGGGGCAGTCTCCACCAGGCCCCCACCCATGTCTCCCACCACCCCCACTCCCCCAGTCACCAGGGGCAGCCTCCACCAGGCCCCCACCCATGTCTCCCACCACCCCCACCCCCCAGCAGTGCAGGGGCACCCACCACCAGGCCCCCACCCATGTCTCCCACCACCCCCACCCCCCAGCCACCAGGGGCAGCCTTCACCAGGCCCCCACCCATGTCTCCCAGCACCCCACCCCCCAGCAGTGCAGGGGCACCCACCACCAGGCCCCCACCCATGTCTCCCACCAACCCCACCCCCCAGCCACCAGGGGCAGCCTCCACCAGGCCCCCACCCATGTCTCCCAGCACCCCCACCCCCCAGCACTGTGGGGCACCTGCCAGCAGGCCCCCACCCATGTGCAACTCATGTACCCCTGCACCCCCACCCCCCAGCACTGTGGGGCACCTGCCAGCAGGCCCCCTCCCATGTCCAACTCATGTTCCCCACCACCCCCATCCCCCAGCGACCAGGGGCACCCACCACCATGCCCCCACCCATGTCTCACACCATCCCCACCCCCCAGCCACCAGGGGCAGCCTCCACCAGGCCCCCACCCATGTCTCCCACCACCCCCACCCCCCAGCAGTGCAGGGGCACCCACCACCAGGCCCCCACCCATGTCTCCCACCACCCCCACCCCCCAGCCACCAGGGGCAGGCTCCACCAGGCCCCCACCCATGTCTACCACCACCCCCACCCCCCAGCAGTGCAGGGGCACCGACCACCAGGCCCCCACCCATGTGCAACTCATGTACCCCTGCACCCCCACCCCCCAGCACTGTGGGGCACCTGCCAGCAGGCCCCCACCCATGTCCAACTCATGTTCCCCACCACCCCCACCCCCCCAGCACTGTGGGGCACCTGCCAGCAGGCCCCCACTCATGTCCAACTCATGTACCCCTGCACCCCCACCCGCCAGCACTGTGGGGCACCTGCCACCAGGCCCCCACCCATGTCTCCCACCACCCCACTCCCCAGCAGTGCAGGGGCACCCTCCACCAGGCTCTCGCCCATGTCCCATCCATGCCCCCCTGCACCTGGGTCCCACCAATCCCCAATCATGTCCGTAATGGCCATCCTCCCCTGCCAAAAGGCCCAACCAACTATCACATCCACCCACATATCAAAGGCAATTACATGTTACACACCCAATGTAAATAATGCAAACGAACACATGTCTGTCACACACAATGGCTGCAAGTGAATGTTAAAACACCCAACATGACATGCATGAAAGCAATGAGATGATACGACACATTGAAGGATGAAAATATAAATGCATTTAAAATCAACTTGAATGGAAATGAAATGAGAAAAACCACAAAGCAAAACAACCAAAAGAAGATGAATGTCCATGAAAAAAATCAAAAACACACAGCACAATCAAAATAAATGGTGTCCAAAGTCACAGTCAGAAAAGAAATCCAAGGGTAAATGATAAACAAAAACCATTGCTCCATGGCGATGAAAAAACTCCATAAAAAAGAACTATTTACAAGATAATCCCGGGTCCATGAGCCCAACCAAATGAAACCTAACTATGACAACTAACTAAAAACTGAACTACATACAAAAACGTGGCGCATTGTCCAATCGCAACCAAATAAAAAAAAAAATAAAGGAAACCTAACACTAACTATATAACTATATACAAAGGCGGTGGGCAAGTCCAGCGGCTCACTCTGTGGTGCTCTGGGCCAGGGCATCATCGAACTCCTGTTCGATGTCCCGGAGGCGGTCCTGTTCCATGGCCCCGAGGGTCCGCAGGGACGACGCCGTCTCCTCCTCCAACCCCCTGCGGATTGCCTCGAGGCACTCGGCCCGCCTCAGGGCCCTCCGCATGGAGTTCTCCGCCCTGACCATTGTGCGCCGCGCCTCTTCCGCCCGCCGCCGCTCCGCACCTATCTGCTGGCCCAACCGCTGCCACACAGAAGACACACCCCATCCTGGGTCCACCTGCCCTCCGGCCGATGCCTGCCCCTCCAATGTTGAAGGCCCCGAGCCTTCATGGCTCCCACTACGTTGCTGCTGCTGCTGTGCCTCTGCCCGTGCACTGCCTCCTGCTGCCTGCACATCCTCTGCCGGCTGGGGTGCAGTTGTTGATGTGGCCACCCCTGCTCGACGTCCGACTCCCGACTGTGGCAGGGATGCCTCCTCCACCAGCCTGTCCGCACCGTCAGAGGCAGCTCCACAGGGCACCCAGGTGACTGATGGGTGGGAAGATGGCACAGAGGACGACTGGCGCGTAGGGGGTCCAGTTGAGGAGGGGGTCGGAGCAAGCCCCATCAGACGGAGGAATCCGGCTTGGGTGACCAGTCCCAGCAGGCTGACGTGGTCAACGAGCCATTTCAGATGACGTGCAGTCTCTTCATGAAAAGACTGCAGGTCACCTCGCATGGCCCGTTGACGCAACGCCACACCAGCCAGGACAGGCTCAACCCGGACCTGGATAGCCACGTCCGCAGGCAGAGGAAGGCCAGTTGACGTGAGCTCATCCCCTGCCTGAAAACGGGTCGGGATATAGGCATCCCTACTGGTGCAAGATGATGCAGGGACAGGATCGGGGACAGGATTGCACACAGGCACCTCCGCGGCGGCCTGTGCTGCCTCCTGTCCCTGGTCCTGCACTGCACCACTAGCACCAGTGGGATACCCACCTCCAGGCCCCGTCTCTGGTGCTTGCACGGCCTCCTCCTCCACCAAACCCCCACCAACCTGGATGACTCCGTGCCATCTTCCCCTGTTGGGCCCTGTGGGGTCCCAGCTGCCCCTTCTGCTGCCGAGGAGTCCAACTCCAACCTCCGCCTCTTGGACCTCCCCCCGGCAGCTGCGGCCTGGGACGCGGCACCGGACTCCTCACTCCCTGACGAGATGACAACCTGGGAGGGGAGCCGGGCCTTGCGTCTCCGGCTGGCGGTGGGATCCCCGCCGCTGTGCTCCACAGCACCTTCTCCGCCCTCTTCATCAGTTGACGCTGCAGACAGGGAGAAACAAAACACAGGCATCAGGGCACTGTACAATGGACACATACACACATCACAGTTGTACATGAGTGGCATTGGCAAACCTCAGACATGTCATCACAATCCCCAACACACATGTCATTACAACTCGCACACATGAGCCATACCACAGCCATATCGCAACTGCCACCACCATCCATACACATACAACAGCATGAGCAGCCAAAGGTGAGCCAGACATCACATGCAACACAGGAAGTGCACCACACATGTACACACACCACCACACTTGCATGCATGTGTACACCTCTGCCAAGTGTTGCACTGTTCAGACAGGCATCCATGTCACATCTGCCAATCAGGCTTCCACATACCGCTGTCACATGCATCCATGTTGCATCACTGTTGCACCCTTGTCAAATACACACACATGCACATGTACACAGTGCTGATACATGCAGCCGAAAACAACATACATGCGTGACATCATGGACATGTCTACTTACATACACATTCATCCAAACATGTGTGCCCACACAACTGCATTTGGCATGCAAGCCTACACACACAAGCACCATCCATGTCTCACACATTACAGCCCTTGCATGTGTCAGCCCCACGGCCCTGTACACCCCTACCCATACTCGACCCCATACAAACAGATGTGCAACCTGCACACTACTGAATAATCACCACACGCACTGCTCACAAACAAGATGCATGTACACTCACCGCTCGACTACAGACGGGTCTGCTTCTCAAGGACCTGGACGTGGAGCGCTGGGGATATGCGTTCCAGGACCCTCATCTGTTCTTCCGAAAAGTGGCCCCGGTGCCCCTTGGCATCCGCTGCCTTCAAGAGGCGCCGGGCCTTGTTCAGGGTCCTGGACCTGAAGTCCTCCCAGCGCTTCCTGACATGTTGTAAGTCGCAGACTGCCACCCCCTCCGCGTTGATGGCAGTCACGATGTCAGTCCAGATCCGAGTCCGTCCTTCCTTGTCGGCGCGGGAACTTCCGAAGAGGGCATCATACTGCCCCAGGACTTGCTCCACCAGGACACCAACTTCGGTGGCACTGAAGCTTGTGCCCCTCTGCCTCTCTGGCCGGCGGTTGTCAGTGGTCCCAGATGGTGTTTGCCCCGACATGACAACCCCAGAGGCAGGAGTGGGTGGGCAACTGGGTCCTGGGGCTGGGCTGTGGAGCGATGGAATCCCAGTCGGGAGTCTTCGGTTCCAGCAGGGGTGGTCACAGCAACAGCACCCCTGGCTGATGTGCAGGCAGCAAATGGCAGGGCACGTGGGCAGCAGGCAGTAAGGCAGCAGCAGATGGCAGGTGGGAGCGTGCTCGGGGCTCTGGGGGGCAGTAGTTCGGCCTTCTGGGCAGGAGCGTGGTCTTCTGTGTGCTTACCCGTGGCCAGCTTGATACGGAGTGATTTGGCACGTGAAAAATCTGCACGTCAGCTTGTAATTCGAGGAAAGGCCCATAGCGCGTAAGCGCGTCTGCACGCATACGCATTTTCATTGGACAGAAGGCCCCTCAAGCGCAAGCGCCCCTGTGACGTGACGCGTACAGACGTGCATGGGCATTTCAGCGCGCGTGAAAAACTGCACGTCTGCGTGTAATACGAGGAAAGGGCCATGCGCGTAAGCGCGCGTGGAAACTGCACGTCCGCGTGTAATACGAGGAAAGGGCCCATGCGCGTAAGTGACATGACGCGCGCGTGCGTTTCCCTCAGCACGGGTTAAAGGTGAGCGGGCCCAGCAGTTCGCTGTACGTGCCTTTCGTGGAGACCGACGTGTGTTGCTGCTTCCTGTTGTTTCGCGCGCCATCACAACTTCACAGCTATCAAGGACGTATCTCTTCTTTTGGCGGGGGTATTGGCTACGCGTGTTTTTCTGCATCGCGCTAGTCAGACGGTGAGTCGCACACGCTCTTTTTCCCACTGCGGGTGCCCCTGTGTATCGCACCCATTTTCGATGTCATAGTAGCCTGCGTGTCCCACGCGTACGCGTTATTCGTGTTACTGGGTGCCACCGCGTACTGCGGGAGGTTGAATCCACGCACGTAGCCGGCAGGGTTGCGTGCACGGTTTTACTGCAGTTTTGGGGTGCCTGAGCGTTGCGTGACCCGTCACCACATCACCGGGGTCACATACAGCCTTGCAGGTGCAGGGGGGCTGTTAACATATTGCTTCCCACCCCCTTCACCCCAATTGCCCAGGTCAATTGTGGTGTACACCTCCCATTGGCACCACTCCATCTGTGCCAGCACTACTACATCTGTGCCATGGTTGGGAGGCCACCAAAGGTGAGGGGTGCCTCAGCTGGGCCTACTCCTCGTGGCGGGCGTGGTCGGGGACGTGGCCGTGGTGACCAGGGAGTAGGGGGACTCCAGGGTGTCCAGGGCAGCCACAGAGGGGGAAGAGGCAGGGGTGCGCCACTTGAGCACAATGTTGTGCCATGTGTCGGTGCTGCCACGCCACCACCCCCTGTGGTTCCGGGGGATGCAGCTCCTGCATCTGGCACTGGTACCCATATGACCCGGCAGTCCGTTCCATCGACTGCCACGGGCCCAAGGGTAGTGGTAGCTGCAGGTGCAGCTGTGGACACCGCCACCCAGGCTCAGGGTCTGCCAGCGCAGGCTGCGTTGGCACTTGAAGAGCCCTTGGTAGATCTCCAACAGGCCAGGGGGGAAACCATAGGGGCAGGCCGGGCTGCTCAGACCAAGACACGTGTCCCTGGGGCAGTCATGTCATCTGCTGCCCCGAACAGCCGGGTGTTGGCAAGTGCAGGGGCAGATGCACCCAACAGCACCCCGGTTGTGAGTCTGCCAACCAGGACCGTTGCGGCCAACGACCCTGCCACAGCTGATGTTGCTGCGTAGGGTCCATTAGTGGGCACCCAGCTGCCACTGACACAAGTCAGGCCTCTGGTCATCCCTCCACCTGCCACTCCCTTGGCTCAATCCACCGAACCCACTGGCCATACTGGTCAGGGCGGCATTAGCCAGCCAGGGTCTGCGCCACAGTCCAAGAGGAGGAAGGTTGCACCTGCAGCACAGGCTGGGACCCCACACACAGCCACGACCTCCTGCACGTCGAGGAAGAAGCCTTTCTGTAAGCAGGAACTGGACTTCCTCGTGGACTACGTGCGGGGCCACAGCCGTGACATGCTAGTGGGTGCCAATAGTCAGACCACGGCTGCCCAACGTGACACCCACTGGAAGCATGTTGCGGAACATGTCAGTTCATTCGGCCATGAGGTGCGCACGGCGCAGGAGTGCAAAAAGCGTTGGAATGACATCAAGCGCAGCACTAAGGCCAAGCGTGCCTCAAATTACAACTTGACTCTGGTGACTGGCGGTAGGCCTGCACCAGAGGAGGAAGAACTCACTCCGCATGAGGCTCTCGTTGCGGAGTTCATACCACCTGAATTGGTCGAAGGAGTGGGAGAGAAGCTGGACTTTGATGCCCAGCCCAGTGAGTGTTGATGCGTGTTTGTTGAGGACGTGTGTGTTTCACTTGTGGGATCTGTTGTGCATGATTGCTGCTAGATGTGACGTGTACATGGTTCTGATGTGTAAGTAATGCAATGCTACCGTCATGCATGTCTCCTCTGCCTGCATGCAGGACTCCATGTAGGCATGCTCCCTTGCCCCTCCTCCGCCACTCTGCACCACAGTTCCACCTTTGCACTGGTCTGCTTCAATCTTGCCAATGTGTACTTTCTTGTTCATGTGTCCTGTGTAGATGATAACTTCCAGCGTAGAATCTGCCAGACATATGCCGTGTGGTACAGCCTTAGTACTCGATGCAGGGTATCTCACTTGTAATGTGCATGGGTCAGATGTCCCGCAGGGACATGAGTGCCCATTCATGCTCCATGTGCATTGCACGCATGCCCCTATGTGTCCTTGACTGGATGATCACTGTAATATAAGTCCTTGGTTACATACATTGCCTGCCATCTCATCAGCCTTTCCATGTCAACTGTGGCTCAGTCCTGCGTTGCACACATGTTTCCATCATGTGTCCTGCCCACTGTCCCAGCATCACTTGCAGTGTTGTAATTTGAATCACATTAAGCTGTTGATGCCACTCAACACTGCCTGTCAATACACAGGTGTATGGTCAGCCTTTTGATACCATGCTAGGCATCCCTGCTTTGGTACTGGGGTGGAGGGGTGCTTGGCTTCTAGACATGGTACACATTGAATGCACAATGCACGTGATGTCTGAATTTGACATTGCACTGCCTTCACATTTCCTGGCACACTCCATGTAGTGCTTGTACATGTACGTAGTGAGTGGCGTACACATTTTCTGCACTGCATAGACCCACTTCCATGGAAACTGCCACCTTTCAACAGGTCTGATCACAGAAGCTTTTCAAAGTATACCCAGCATGCATGCCAGGTCATATGTTGTGTGTCACATGTCTGCCGGATGCCTTTGCTGTCGGTGTGTGTGTGTCGTGTGCTTCTGACATGTGTATTGACCTTTTTCTCTCTATTTTTCAGGAGATGACGCAATGGAGGCAGAGGATGGTGTTGTCATGCCAGACACAGGGTTGGTAACGCCACATCAACCCGGCACTAGTGGGGGTCGTGGGGTGGTAGGCCACGAAAACCCCCAAGTGCTGCAGTCCATCTTGTCTCTGGCTGCCTATGAGTCCAGCCTTGATGACGACTCTGACGTCCATGTTGAGTTGGATGAGCATCAAGTCCATGTGTCAGGGGTGAGTGATTCTGATGTGGATACTCCTCTGTCTGCGACACCTGCACTGAGGGATCAGACAGTCTTGGTTCCTCCGCCCGTGGTAGATCGGGACGCAGGGTCACCCTCCACACCAGTCACTGATGTGCCTGGGACATCACGTCGACGGGGGCATGTAGTCGTGCAGCCGCAGGCGGTGCCAACACAGCGAGGACCCCCGGTCCTTGGGTCCCGCAGGGGTCAAGCCCGGCAACGCGGTCGCCGTGCGCAACCGCTGTATACTGAGTGGGAGCAAGACATGACTGCCAATTCCGAACGGCAGGTGGCAGCAATGGAGAACATCGCTGAGAGCATGGAGCGTGTGGCCCAATCTGTGCTCCCCACTGCTAGGCAGGTGCTTCTCCAGCAGCAGCGGCACGGTCCACGGCCCGCTCGCTCAGGCTGGGCATGGCGGCCTCAGACAGGGCACGCCAGGCTGAAATGTCGTCTCTGCATCAAGCAGTTGCTGCTCACGCAGAGGCGCACATTGATGCCCTGAGGGAGGAGTATGCAGATCCACTCTGGGTGTCCTTATGATGTCCCAGAGGCAGCAGGCAGAGGAGAGGTTTGCACAGCTTGAGCGTACCATCTCGGCTGAGCTACAGGCTTGCCGGGAGGTGCAGCGGTTGTCCAGCCAGGCCTTGCAGGAGGAACTCCGTGTTACACGTGCTACCTTGCAAGAGGAAGCACGTGTATCACGGGAGGTTCTGCATGCAGACCTACGTCACATCGCCACACAGAACCAGACTCACCCGTCCGGCAGACTTGCTGCCGACGAGGGGCAAGCTGCGGCTAGGCGTGGCCAGGCTACTGTGCCACGTCCTCCTTTCCAGGATGAGCCAGACTCGGACGAACATCTATCTCCCACATAGGTCGTGCTGTGCAGGCGTTGAGCACATGGAGGATTTTTTTTTGGCTCAGCATCATCGCATGTGGATGTTGAGCAGCACCCTGTACCTCCCCCCTCCTGGGTGCCTCCCCTCCCCCCGGGTCGTATGTGGCCATTTTTTATTTTTCTTTTAGTTTAGTTAGTTAAGTTTCTGTTTGATAGTTAGTTTAAATAGGTAATGTAGGTTTTCCATAGTTAGTGTAATTAGTTAATAGTTGATTTAGTTTAAAATTGCTAGTCTATTGTGCTTTCATGTGATGGTGCGGTGCTTTGTGGCTTTTGAAGGCATCCACTGTCTGTTCCAGCTGGGCCCTTCATGGTTGTCTTGTGTATGTGTTTGCTGCTTGGGTTCCTTGACTCACATATGCCACTCCTGCCTCCCTTATCCATGGGCTCGCAAGGATGGTTCGGTGTTACAGCATTTTACACAAGGGCTTTGGACTGTCATATCTGTGGCATGTCTGGTGCTGTGTGACTTGTGTTGACACCCCTAGTGGGGATGATTTAGGTGTCATTGTCCACTGTTCAGCTTTTGCTAGATGGGGTGTGTCATGATTAATGTGGACATTGATTGCTATGCATTGTGTAGTATGTTTCATATCTTTCCTGTACATGTGCTTGTTGCAATTCATGCTGTAGATAGTGTTCCACACTTTGGAGGTGAAAGATGGACTGATGGTGTGATTTGTGATCTGACTCTCTGACATGGTCAAGTAATGAGATGCCTGATGAGACACACACAGATGACTTTGAAGCATTAATCATGTGTTTCATGCCCTTTCTGCAGGGGGATGAGCCTCCAGAGCACCTTTGCCAGCAGACATGGCCCATTGGACGACGGAATTCTGGACCCGTTTGTTGGTGCCCACATGCACATGTGTGCAGAAGCAGAGGCACAGTGATTGCAGACCCACATCCTAGAACTGCTGACATGTTCCAAGGAACTCCAGGCAAGGTGAGCATCACAGGGGGGCCACGACACAGCAAAGCTTGCACCAGGCGAGTTGCACATGCAGGCTTAGTCACAGCACTGAGGGTGAGCTTAGACGAATATTGGTGTTGAAGCACACAATGCAGCTCAGATGTGTTTGTGGACTGATGGCTGCTGATAGTAGGGTTGTCTGGGACACATGCAGGGGCAGTGGCACATACCCTCCGGTACACCAAGGTCCATTGAGCCACTTGTATCAACCATGTAGCCTTCCGAGACATGGAAAGGGGCAGCTCACAGGGACATACAGCAAGGGACATACTCGGGTGCAGTGCATGTCTTTTCCACGTACTTCATGATAAATGCACTGCCAACTTTGTTTCGGTCATGGTGGTACGCAACTTGCTCTGTAGTCATGGCTTGCTATATGGGTCTGTCTGCTTACCCAGGGAACATTGCATGTTGTGTGAATTGTGACACATTGGTGTTCCATTTGCCACGCACCCAGCAGCGGCTGCCTTACTGCATTGACTGTGTATGACCCGTCACAGGGGTGATGTTATATATGGGTACGAAGCATCAACCACAGACTGTCTGTTTGTAGAGTAGTCTGTTGCTATGGGGCATGTTTGGTGTTGTGTTTTTGTGCAATTGGCACGTACAGGTTGTTGACTGTGTCTCTCTTTGCAGCATTGCAGTGCTCCTGTAACCGGACCTGAGAGTGTGCAGGCAGGAGGCCAGCACTCAAAACCAGAGCTAAGTGTCTTGTTGTTTTTCTTACGAACTGCTCTGCATAGGCTTGCTGGGAAGTGTACTGATGCATGGATGTATGCCTGGTTCAATTTGGTATGTTTTTTTCTCCCTAATCACCCGTGATCCTATGCAATTTTGAAACCTGCACCCTCTACCCGGTGTTCCTGCTTCCCGTGCCTATCCAAGCAACGTTCCCTGACCCTCTTTCCCCACTGGGGTTGCGGATGCCTGTGTAAGCCCCGAACTTACAGGCGCCAAAACCCTAGAGGGGGTGGTTGGTTCGTACCACTCCTGAGCCTGGACTACAGAAGGCCATGACAATGATGTCCAAGTTTGTTTGGATTGTGTATGTGTTCATGCAGGTTGTACATTTTCGTGCATTCCCTAGTTTCATGTGTCATTCCTCCTCCCCTCTCCTGCCGCTCATTCCAGTCATCCAGTGTGTCAACACCTGTCCCGACTGCATATCCCTGAACCTCATTCCCCACCAGGGTCTCAGGGGCCTGTGTGAGTTTGACCTTGCAGGCACCCGGGACATGGTGGGGGTGGTTGTTTCGTGACACTCCCGCGCCTGTACAGGGGACCTGTGACAGTACACATCCATTCATGGTGCATCATCCTATGTCATGTACCACACATGTCTCACATCCTGTCGTGACATTGTTTTGCTGTGCTACCTTGGTTGTTGCATCATTGTGGTAGTACTTGGCCTTTGTGAGGTACTGCTACGTCAAGTCATCTACTGGAGGGTGTTCGGGTTCGTTTTTATGCCTTCGATTTTGTGATTTTGGAAATGAGTGTGGATTCTGAGGTTTCAGGCATCTTTTTACACACAAGGTGGGAGATGGTGACGAAGGGTAAAGGTGATCCTGTGGCCAGGTGGAATTGAGGTTTGGAGGCTCCATGACCCAGGTGCAGTTGTTCAGTGGGTCATGGTCATTTGTGAGGGAGGGGGGGTTGTTGTTGATAGTTGCCTTGCCCTGCAGTGTGATGGGAACTCTGACATAGTAATGGTGGTATCCTATGTACATGTTGTGTTCTGCTGATCAATGCCTGTTCATGTGTTGTGTTTTCCTTTCAGGTGCGAGGGGATAGTTGTGGTTTGACATGCTGGGGTGTACACATGGTGGATGTTCACATGTGATGTGTAGGGAACACTGATGGTCACTTGAGTGCACATGCATATGTGGAGTGCATGTCCTTGAAGAACCACACGCTTGCACTCTGATGCACTACATGTACTCCCACCCTTGCATATCCACGTGTACACTGTTTGCCTTCTGGTGCCCACTGTGTCCCGGCAGCACATGTTCTGTGACCGATTATGGTTCCAGTACATGCCTAATTTGATGTTTGACGTGGTCTGTCACTTAGATGTGATGCTCAGGGTGTGCATCACACACAATGGCTGTTCACTGTGCTGTGCGCTGAGCAGTGTGATGCAGGAGTAGGACACTGCACACATGAGCTGCAGTGTTGATTTTGCAATGCATAATGTGCATGTAGACAGGCATTCATTGTGATGTTACGTCTACGACTGTTGTAATGCATTTGGAAATGACTTATTTTGGGTGGGAGGTTGTTGGTCTGTCATTTCATCTGATTCCGGGTCAGGCAGCAGTGTCCGATGCCACTGTGATTTTAGGACATGGCAATGTGTACCTTATCGTTACTGCATTGGTGTATGGGTATTGCGTGCCATGTCATGTTGATGTTTGGGAGGGTTTGAGTGACATGACAGTGATGGCCATGGCCTGGTTTGCAGGTGTGTGTGATGCACACCTTGCATGTCTGTGTCATCCGCTTCTCAGAGCAACTAGCTGGGGGTAGATTTCTCTCTGCAGCAGGGCCCTCCCCCTGGAACAGACTTCCGGCCTGACTTGAACTTGAGGGGAATCATCTCCAGTTCTGGAAGCACCTCAAGACCGTCCTCTTTGCTTCTGCTTACAGTCTGTCTCTCCCTTGCAGAATTCTCCACTGGAACTGCACAGGAGCTGCAACTGGGCCACTCTCACCGACCTCGGTCCCTGGCCCAGCCACTCTCCACTTGCACTGCCTCCCTGGCAACCCCTGCACTGCAGTACTTTCTCTCTATCCCTACAGCCCTCCCTTCCCAGCACTTGTCTGCGCTTACCTTTGTAGTTGCCACCAGGCGACCTATGTATTATTTTTTTGGGCTACTTCCCCTGTACTGGACTCCCCCCCACCCTTCCCCTTGCACTTTTCCCATTCCCCCTACCCCTGCACTTGCACGATCCCAATGACACCTGGCCTAGTAGTACCGTTCTCTGTGTTCCCTTGTTCCCCCCTCCCTGCCTCATTGCGCCTTGGAATACTTGTGTATGGGCCATATCATGTCATATGTCATATGTGTGCCTTTTGGTCACACAGGATAGCTTGTGTTTAAGTAGCTAGGGATGCAGACGATGTGGCACTTCCATGGCAACTTTCTCAGGGTGGTAGGGTTGTGACAGTTAACTGTCTCTTTGTCATCATCGATTGTCACCTGGTATGTGCCAGGCCTGTGTGCACTCCGCAGGGGTGGGAGTTTAGGTGAAAAATGTGGCCACAAGCTGGGTCCGGGCTTCCTCGCCACGTGCCCTGTCCCCTCCCATGGGCAGCGCCTGTGCCTGTGGTTGGGGATGTGGGGGCACCACCATGTCCACCGGGACGCCCTGCCGTGTTGCAACATTGTGCAGGACACATGCTGCCACAATGATCCTGCACACTACTGGTGGTGCATAGAGTAGTTGCCCACCAGAGCGGTCAAGGGAGCGGAAACGTGACTTGAGCACTCCGAATGTGCGCTCCACTATGCCCCTGGTTGCAATATGGGCGGCGTTGTATCTTACCTGGGGTGGTGTGGTGGGGTTCCGGATTGGCGTCATCATGTGGTTGCTCAGAGGGTAGGCACTGTCCCCTGGGGAGGGTATAATAGTTGAGATTATTAGGGTTTGGATATTTGTCTGTGTGTGACTTGCATGCATGTGCAAGGGCATTTGTACTGACCTAGGAGCCATGTGTCGCCATGCTGCCCAGCTTCCAGGGCCCGGCTCAGGGCGGACATTCTGTATATGAAACTGTCATGGGTGGAGCCAGGGTAGTTTGCATAGACAGAGGTGATGATTCCCTTTGCATCACATACCACCTGTACATTGATGGAATGCCAGTGCTTGCGGTTTCGGTAGATGTGCTCAATGGCCCTAGGTGGACGTAGGGCCACATGGGTGCAATCTATGGCACCGAGCACTTTGGGGAAGTGTGCCACCCTGAAAAAATCCAGGACAACGGCCTGCCTTTCTGTGGGTGTTCTGGGCATGTATATGTGCCTGCGGACTGAGGGGCGCGCTGTCATGATTGCCAGTACCTGGTGTAGGCAGCGTGACTGCGTGGCCTGTGAGACCCCCCCCCACTATGGCAGTGGTCCGCTGAAATGACCCAGTGGCCAAAAAATGCAGGATATTGAGCAGCTTCTCCAAGGGGCTCAATGCTTGGGAGCAAAGGGTGGGGGATGTGAGGTCATCTTCCCACTCCCTGACCAGGTCTAGGATGATATGGGGTGGAAACCTATACCTGCCATAGACCTGGTCGTCAGGCATCCCAAAAAGGCTTGTCCGTGGTGCGAAAATGTGTGCCCTGGCTATTCTCCTCCTCCTGCGGTGTCCCACGATCAGTGCAGCGACAAATGGGGCATTCATCGTAGCTGTATATACGCGTTTGTTGTTTGCGCGCACTTTTATGCTGTGCGCGGGGACGCTTCCGCCTGCCTTCGTGTGGCAGACGCTTTGACGCCTGTGCACGTCTTTTGCCGTGCACGGGTTTCCCGTCCGAGTGTCATCGCGTGTGATCGGAGGGGAGTGAGCGTACACCCAACTAGCCTGGGTACGTGTGTTTCGGGGTGCGCGGGAAGTTCCACATGCGATTAGCCTGGGTACGTGTGTTCCGGGGTGCCGGGAACTTTCACACGCGATTGGTGGAAATCCACGTGTGTTCTGTCATCACGTGCAATGAGGGAAACACCTGCGCGCGTCACGTCACAGACGCGCTCACGTGCTAAGGGCCTTTGGTCCAATGAAATCGCATATGCGTGCTGCCGTGCATACGCGCTAAGGGCCTTTCCTTGTATTACATGCGGACGTGCAGTTTTCCACGCGCGCTTACACGCATGGGCCCTTTCCTCGTATTACACACGGACGTGCAGTTTTTCACGCACGCTGAAATGCCCATGCACGTCTGTTCGCGTCACGTCACAGGGGCGCTTGCGCTTGAGGGGCCTTCTGTCCAATGAAAATGCATATGCGTGCAGACGCGCTTACGCGCTAAGGGCCTTTCCTCGAATTACACGCTGACGTGCAGATTTTTCACATGCCAAATCACTCCGTATCAAGCTGGCCACGCGAATGCACACGGAAGACCACGCTCCTGCCAAGAAGGCAGAACTACTGCCCCTCAGAGCCCCGAGCATGCTCCCACCTGCCATCTGCTGCTGCCTGACTGCCTGCTGCCCAAGTGCACTGCCATTTGCTGCCTGCACATCAGCCAGGGGTGCTGTTGCTGTGACCACCCCTGCTGGAACCGAAGACTCCCGACTGGGATTCCATCGCTCCACAGCCCAGCCCCAGGACCCAGTTGCCCACCCACTCCTGCCTCTGGGGTTGTCATGTCGGGGCAAACACCATCTGTGACCACTGACAACCCCCGGCCAGAGAGGCAGAGGGGCACCAGCTTCAGTGCCACCGAAGTTGGTGTCCTGGTGGAGCAAGTCCTGGGGCAGTATGATGCCCTCTTCGGAAGTTCCCGCGCCGACAAGGAAGGACGGACTCGGATCTGGACTGACATCGTGACTGCCATCAACGCGGAGGGGGTGGCAGTCCGCGACTTACAACATGTCAGGAAGCGCTGGGAGGACTTCAGGTCCAGGACCCTAAACAAGGCCCGGCGCCTCTTGAAGGCAGCGGATGCCAAGGGGCGCCGGGGCCACTTGTCGGAAGAACAGATGAGGGTCCTGGAACGCATATCCCCAGCGCTCCACGTCCAGGTCCTTGAGAAGCAGACCCGTCTGGAGTCGAGCGGTTAGTGTACATGCATCCTGATTGTGAGCAGTGCGTGTGGTGATTATTCAGTAGTGTGCAGGTTGCACATCTGTTTGCATGGGGTCGAGTATGGGTGGGGGTGTACAGGGCCGTGGGGCTGACACATGCGAGGGCTGTAATGTGTGAGACATGGATGGTGCTTGTGTGTGTAGGCTTGCATGCCAAATGCAGTTGTGTGGGCACACATGTTTGGATGAATGTGTATGTAAGTAGACATGTCCGTGATGTCACGCATGTATGTTGTTTTTGGCTGCATGTATCAGCACTGTGTACATGTGCATGTGTGTGTATTTGACAAGGGTGCAACAGTGATGCAACATGGATGCATGTGACAGCGGTATGTGGAAGCCTGATTGGCAGATGTGACATGGATGCCCGTCTGAACAGTGCGACACTTGGCAGAGGTGTACACATGCATGCAAGTGTGGTGGTGTGTGTACATGTGTGGTGCACTTCCTGTGCTGCATTTGATGTCTGGCTCACCTTTGGCTGCTCATGCTGTTGTATGTGTATGGATGGTGGTGGCAGTTGCGATATGGCTGTGGTATGGCTCATGTGTGCGAGTTGTAATGACATGTGTGTTGGGGATTGTGATGACATGTCTGAGGTTTGCCAATGCCACTCATGTACAACTGTCATGTGTGTATGTGTCCATTGTACAGTGCCCTGATGCCTGTGTTTTGTTTCTCCCTGTCTGCAGCGTCAACTGATGAAGAGGGCGGAGAAGGTGCTGTGGAGCACAGCGGCGGGGATCCGACTGCCAGCCGGAGACGCAAGGCCCGGCTCCCCTCCCATGTTGTGATCTCGTCGGGGAGTGAGGAGTCCGGTGCCGCGTCCCAGGCCGCAGCTGCCGGGGGGAGGTCCAAGAGGCGGAGGTTGGAGTTGGACTCCTCGGCAGCAGAAGGGGCAGCTGGGACCCCACAGGGCCCAACAGGGGAAGATGGCACGGAGTCATCCAGGTTGGTGGGGGGTTTGGTGGAGGAGGAGGCCGTGCAAGCACCAGAGACGGGGTCTGGAGGTGGGGATCCCACTGGTGCTAGTGGTGCAGTGCAGGACCAGGGACAGGAGGCAGCACAGGCCGCCGCGGAGGTGCCTGTGTGCAATCCTGTCCCCGATCCTGTCCCTGCATCATCTTGCACCAGCAGGGATGCCTACGTCCAGACCCGTTTTCAGGCAGGGGATGAGCTCACGTCAACTGGCCTTCCTCTGCCTGCGGACGTGGCTATCCAGGTCCGGGTTGAGCCTGTCCTGGCTGGTGTGGCGTTGCGTCAACGGGCCATGCGAGGTGACCTGCAGTCTTTTCATGGAGAGACTGCACGTCATCTCGAATGGCTCGTTGACCACGTCAGCCTGCTGGGACAGGTCACCCAGGCCGGATTCCTCCGTCTGATGGGGCTTGCTCCGACCCCCTCCTCAACTGGACCCCCTACGCGCCAGTCGTCCTCTGTGCCATCTTCCCACCCATCAGTCACCTGGGTGCCCTGTGGAGCTGCCTCTGACGGTGCGGCCAGGCTGGTGGAGGAGGCATCCCTGCCACAGTCGGGAGTCGGACGTCCAGCAGGGGTGGCCACATCTACGACTGCACCCCAGCCGGCGGAGGATGTGCAGGCAGCAGGAGGCAGTGCACGGGCAGAGGCACAGCAGCAGCAGCAACGTGGTGGGAGCCATGAAGGCTCGGGGCCTTCGACATCGGAGGGGCAGGCATCGGCCGGAGGGCAGGAGGACCCAGGACAGAGAGTGTCTTCCGTGTGGCAGCGGTTGGGCCACGCCATAGATGCGGAGCGGCAGCGGGCGGAAGAGGCATGGCTCAAAATGGGCAGGGCGGAGAACTCCATTTGGTGGGGGCCTGGTGGTGGGTGCCCCTGCACTGCTGGGGGGTGGGGGTGGTGGGAGACATGGGTGGGGGCCTGGTGGAGGCTGCCCCTGGTGGCTGGGGGGTGGGGGTGGTGGGAGACATGGGTGGGGGCCTGGTGGAGGCTGCTCCTGGTGGCTGGGGGGTGGGGGTGGTGGGAGACATGGGTGGGGGCCTGGTGGAGGCTGCCCCTAGTGGCTGGGGGGTGGGGGTGGTGGGAGACATGGGTGGGGGCCTGGTGGAGGCTGCCCCTGGTGGCTGGGGGATGGGGGTGGTGGGGAACATGAGTTGGACATGGGTGGGGGCCTGCTGGCAGGTGCCCCACAGTGCTGGGGGTGGGGGTGGTGGGGAACATGAGTTGGACATGGGTGGGGGCCTGCTGGCAGGTGCCCCACAGTGCTGGGGGGTGGGGGTGCAGGGGTACATGAGTTGGACATGAGTGGGGGCCTGCTGGCAGGTGCCCCACAGTGCTGGGGGGTGGGGGTGGTGGGGAACATGAGTTGGACATGGGTGGGGGTCTGCTGGCAGGTGCTCCACAGTGCTGGGGGGTGGGGGTGCAGGGGTACATGAGTTGCACATGGGTGGGGGCCTGCTGGCAGGTGCCCCACAGTGCTGGGGGGTGGGGGTGCAGGGGTACATGAGTTGGACATGAGTGGGGGCCTGCTGGCAGGTGCCCCACAGTGCTGGGGGGTGGGGGTGGTGGGGAACATGAGTTGGACATGGGTGGGGGTCTGCTGGCAGGTGCTCCACAGTGCTGGGGGGTGGGGGTGCAGGGGTACATGAGTTGCACATGGGTGGGGGCCTGCTGGCAGGTGCCCCACAGTGCTGGGGGGTGGGGGTGCTGGGAGACATGGGTGGGGGCCTGGTGGAGGCTGCCCCTGGTGGCTGGGGGGTGGGGGTGGTGGGAGACATGGGTGGGGGCCTGGTGGTGGGTGCCCCTGCACTGCTGGGGGGTGGGGGTGGTGTGAGACATGGGTGGGGGCCTGGTGGAGGCTGCCCCTGGTGGCTGGGGGGTGGGGGTGGTGGGGAACATGAGTTGGACATGGGTGGGGGCCTGCTGGCAGGTGCCCCAAAGTGCTGGGGGGTGGGGGTGCAGGGGTACATGAGTTGCACATGGGTGGGGGCCTGCTGGCAGGTGCCCCACAGTGCTGGGGGGTGGGGGTGCTGGGAGACATGGGTGGGGGCATGGTGGAGGCTGCCCCTTGTGGCTGGGGGGTGGGGGTGGTGGGAGACATGGGTGGGGGCCTGGTGGTGGGTGGCCCTGCACTGCTGGGGGGTGGGGGGGTGGGAGACATGGGTGGGGGCCTAGTGGAGGCTGCCCCTGGTGGCTGGGGGGTGGGGGTGGTGGGAGACATGGGTGGGGGCCTGGTGGTGGGTGCCCCTGCACTGCTGGGGGGTGGTGGGAGACATGGGTGGGGGCCTGTGGAGGGTGCCCCTGGTGGCTGGGGGTGCAGGGGGACATGCGTTGGTGGGCAGTAGTGCAAGTTGACATGTGGGTTGGCTGGGGGGCATGGCCATGGTGGATGGGGTGCCTGCAGGACATGTGCAGGGTAGGCCCCTGTGGTGTGAGCCACCTGCAGGGGCCGTGGAGGGTGCAGAGGGAACACCTGGGAGGGCCCACACGTGCAATTCACGTGTGGTGCTCCCCGCGCACCCCTGTAATACACGTACCCTGATGGAATCACGTCTCGAACTTCCCCCGCACCCCGAAATACACGTACCCTGATGGAATCGCGTGTGGAATTTCCCGCGCACCCCTGAAAAACACGTACCCTGCGGAAGTCACGTGTGTAACTTCCCCTGCACCCTGAAATACACGTACCCTGCTGATATCGCGTGTGGAACTTCACGCGCACCCCTGAAAAACACGTACCCTGCGGAAGTCACGTGTGTAACTTCCCCTGCACCCTGAAATACAAGTACCCTGCTGATATTGCGTGTGGAACTTCACGCGCACCCCGAAATACACGTACCCTGATGAGATCGCGTGTGTGACTTCCCGCGCACCCCTGAAATACACGTACCCTGCTGAAATCGCGTGTGTAACTTCACCTGCACCCTGAAATACACATACCCTGATGGAATCGCGTGTGGAACTTCCCGCGCACCCCTGGAATACACGTACCCTGCTGATTTCGCGTGTGAAACTTCCCCCGCACCCTGAAATACACGTACCCTGATGGAATCGCGTGTGGAACTTCCCGCGCACCCCTGAGATACGCGTACCCTGCTCGCACGGGCCCAATCGCGTGTGGAAATTCCCGCGCACCCCTGAAATACACGTACCCTGCTGGAATCGCGTGTGTAACTTCCCCTGCACCCTGAAATACACGTACCCTGCTGATATCGCGTGTGGAACTTCACGCGCACCCCTGAAATACACGTACCCTGCGGAAATCGCGTGTGTAACTTCCCCTGCACCCTGAAATACACATACCCTGCTGATATCGCGTGTGGAACTTCACGCGCACCCCGAAATACACGTACCCTGATGGAATCACGTGTGGAACTTCCCGCGCACCCCTGAGATACGCGTACCCTTCTCGCACGGGCCCAATCGTGTGTGGAAATTCCCGCGCACCCCTGAAATACACGTACCATGATGAAATCGCGTGTGGAACTTCCCGCGCACCCCAGTGATACACGTAGCCTGCTTGCTGTGCTGGTACAGGGTTAGCGCAGCCCTTTGCGCTGGATTGGGTATATTGATGGCTTTTCCCTGCGCGAGAGGGGTTCTTGGGGGCGTAACTGGCGCTGCTGCAGGGTCGCTGCGCCACTGTGCGCCACGGCTGGTTTTGGTGGCTGGAATCCATGAATACGCTGTGCGCGGAAATGGATTTTAGCGCACGCGGCTGGCGCAGGGATTCGCACGCGTACACTGTGCGCCAGCCGCGTGCGCCACTTGTGCGCTGAATTCTATGAATTACCCCCTTAATGTAAAATAAATGTACTTTACCAAATGTACCGTGTTGCTGTTTGATTTTAAAGTACAGTTTCATATTCCAAATTGTGGCGCGCTGTGTTGTGAGATGGACTGTGTTGGTTTCCGGGTTCTGTGTGGAGTCGCGTAGAAGACGACTGGGCACGTTTGCCTACGCAGCACAGTAACGTCATGGAGAGAGGCGGGGAATATGAATGTTTGGATAATGTCAGGCTCAGGGGCGGGGGAATTGATTTAGTGCCGCAGAAGCAGGTCAGCCAGGGCGATGCGCCAAGTGATAGGATAATCAGAAAATGGCGGCGCCCTGGTGCTTGTTTCGCGTGCGTTTAATGGACGAAAACTCGGGTAAGGTCCATAGGAAAGTTTTCTAAAATCGAGCCACTTAGGCTTAAAAAAACATGGCCGACCCGTGGGGACAATAAAAAAATGTTACTAGACCATGCCTTTAACAAAAGAATGTCTCTCTGCAAACACAATTTCTGGGTCTCCCTCTGCTGGCCTCGGACCCCTTTCCAGCACAATTTCTGGGTCTCTCTTGTTTGGACTCAGCCCCCCTTAAAACACAATTTCTGGGTTTCACTCGTTCGGCTCGGACCCCTTTGACAGTGCACAGAGTCTTTTGAATGGGCGGACTTTCGTTTTCTGTCAGACCACTGTTATTTTACAGTTCAATTTCACTTCATTTAAAAAAGAACTTCAAGTCCCATAATGCCTTTCATGGGCCTTTTTACTTCCTGCTTTGTTTTTCAAATTCCATGCTCAGGTTCTCGCTCCAGCCATTGCTACACACGTTCACCGGGATTTCCTCTCTCATGCTATGAGACTCACCCAGTTAGCAAGGCTCTGGCGAGGAACTTCTCTGGAGCTCTCTGGATCGAGGTCAGGGTCCTCCCACCTGCCTCTCAGGTACCTGGGCTTCCTTCCATATACCAGGGAAAACAAGTACTTCTGTGGACAGAGTCCGCAGGATATGATCTGCCCTCTCTGGTTCTTGGAAGGCACAGCGCCTCAGCCCTGCTACAACACAGGATCAGTGTCTTGGCCCTCAGCTCCCTTACAGGGTTCTTTCAGCACTCTCATCTCCTCTGGTCCACACTGCATCCCCAGCTCGCTCAAACTGTGTCTCAGTGCTCCACCTTTTATACTGACAGGGCGTGTTAATTGCAGTCAGGTGTGGGTGGTTGAAAAGGGAGGCCTGACACTGCCTGTCCTCATTAATGGGACATCATGTAGAGTGCCCAAAGGAATCCATGGTACATTGGTTCCTATGGGCAATCTTCATATCTCTGTTCCTCTTCTTCTTCGTCCCAGTGGTTTTAAAAGAAGGCAACGGGGAGGAAGTATGGGAGTTGTAGTTTTCCCTAATGATGGAGGGAAACTTCTGCAAGTGTTTGTCAGGCTGAAAGGGCAGATGTGTGGCTGTAGGCAAATGGGCTTTAGATGAGAATGTCCCATAGTGACTGTGGGAATGTTGGATAGGGATATATTTAATCTCCTACGCCTCCCTTCAATGTTAATACTTGTTGGAATTGGGGAGGGGGCAACAGGACAGGATTCATAACAACCTATAAAGGTGGAGCAAGTGTCGGGTAGCAGTTTGTCAGAAAGGGGGGAATACTGCGTCCCTCCCGAGGGCATTCCTCCAACTGTCCCCAAGGACCCCCTGCTCAAGTGATCCTCCTGCACTGGTACACCCCAGGATCTGGTTCCAAAGACGATGGCTATGCCCTGGCCACCTGAACAAGAATCTCCAGGATCCATAAGTGATAAAGCTGTCAGGTTTTCTTCGCATAACTTAACTGCTGCCCAAGCAGCAAAGAAAGATGAAGGACCAGGAAAGGAAGTGAGGCTTATGGACTCAGAGAATGGAGATTGGATACATTAATCACATGTTAAAATATACAACCTCTCATAAACGAACTACAAAAAGACTGTTTTATTAGGAAATGTAGTTTTTTGTAATGGTTTGTTTTTGTTGTTGGTTTGATAATCCTACTCGGGTAAAGTCATCTCGATATGCAGAATTGTTTGTATTGGTTCTAGCTTGGAAAAATGGTACCCAAGTTCCTCATGTGCTAGTGATTTATCTGGTTACCTATACCGATTTTGCTTTTGGTGATTGCACTGTTCATGTGCAATGATGTCAAAAAAATACTTTTTGCATATCAGGTGATGGATCTGTGACATTTGATGAGTTGTGGCATCTGGTGCAGTTCATGTCGAAAGATTGTGTTGTGTGCATTTTTATAATCAAAAACAGAAAAATTGACCGAGAGGTTGAGAATGGCAAGACGCTTGTAAATGTTTACATGAAGCAATTTCAGTTTATTTCAAATACAAAACAATCATTTCATGATATTAGATCACCATAAATTTCAACATATTCCTTCATAATAATAAAATGCACCTCCTATTCAATTTATACCATCGCACGTACGCACTCAATCATTCATACTCAATTCATATTTCTCCAAGTTGTCAATCAGTTTCAACATATATACAAATATTATTTACATGTTTGTACACCGCTTTTTTTAAAATGGTGTGTCAATCTGTTAAACAACAGATGATATTTGGTCGACACATGTTTCAGTTGATTATTTGGGCTGCAAACTTCGGCCCTTTCTTTTCCCGATCTTCTTCAGGACGGAAGATGAGTACACGTTATGTCTCACTTTGGGGTACATGGAGTAGGAGAAATCATCTGTAAAATCAATAAAAACAATAGCAGCCTATTACTAGCATGTTGGGTTCTTGACACCCTTATTTCTTTAACATTGGCACAAGTGATTTATGCATATGACTTTTAATCGTCCTATAAACTGGACTCCCTTCCAACTTGTATCTTGGAGGTAGTCCAAAAATGCTGGCGCAAATCCTAAATGCTCAGACTGTTGGATCGCTTCCCAGCTGAGCCTGAGGGGAAAAACAGGAGGATGAGGACATAGTGCTAGCCAATGCCCCAAAGTGCTCCCTGCTTTTTTTGTGTAACAAAACTACTCACTGTAGTGCAAATCTGAAGCACTTCAGGTTTCCCACGTTGCAGCTGTGATTGCTCGAGTGGACCCAGATCCAACCGTCTGAGCATTTAGGATTTGGGCCAGCATTTTTGGACTACCTCCAAGATACAAGTTGGAGGTGAGTCCAGTTTATAGGACGATTAAAAGTCAGAGCGGATCACTAGGGCATCCCTCTGGTCATTCTGGCCTCGGCGGTATCATACCGTCACACGTTTCCTCTCGTTCATAATCCTATTGAGTTGAAATAATAAATGCGAAGTTGTCATGAGCGCCTAAACCAGGTTCATCATCTGGCATACCGTGCACATCCCACATGTAACCTCTATATTAACTGATGCCGAGAGAAGAATGCACTGTGGCGTGTCCATATCTTATAGAACTTAATAATAAGAACCGGACATACCCACAAGAAAATGTCCCAGCAACTTGCAGAAAATTGTGGGAGCACAGCGTGCCTGAGTGTTGAACAGTGACTCACGGTCCGCTCTGCTACAGCAGATAGAATAAATCAATGGCCGTGTTACATATTTACTTCTGCAGCCAGTGTTTCATCGTGCAGAAGGCTTGGGTGCCTCAATACTTTACTGTGAGGCCTCTGCTCACACTGTGAGCAGTTCATATAATCCCAGGGCCCATATATCCCCACGGACAACAGTCCAGGACATAACATCTTGCAGAGAAAGTTTTAGAGGCACAGCGTGTCTTAATGTTAAAAGAGTGACTCTTGGTCTACTCGGCTGCAGCAATTATGCAAATGCAGTGAGCGTATTCCATATCCACTCCTGCACCTCGCATTTCATTCTTTACTGTAAAGCCTTTGCTCACCTCACACTGTGAGCAGTTCATATTATGGCTCTAAATCCCAGGACACATACCCAGGGGCAACGATCCCGGACATAACATCTTGCAAATCAAGGTTTAAAGGCACAGCGTGCTGCGTGCCTGAATGTTAAAAAATGACCCGTGGCCTACTCGGCTGCGGGAATTATGCAAATGCAGTGAGCGTATTGCATATTCACTCCTGCACCTCGCATTTCATTCACAATGCTGAGCAGGTCTCAAGTCCCTCGGTTCCATACCTTGCGGCGTCCTCTCGCACTGTAGACAGTCTAGCGTTCTGCCACCGTTCTATGAACAATGGTCAAAGAAACAGGACTATAATTTACTCACGTATTATTTCTTCCTCATTTTTATTCGCCATAAAGTTAACAGGTTCAGACACGCATGACAAATCACCAATATTACATAAAAATAGATTTCCATTTACAAAATAACCTCTTCTCAAAATCCATGGCAAATACACAACAAAATGAGCCATTCACGTCTTAAAACTGTTACTCCACAATCAATGTAAAACCCTTAACACAAAATCATCCCATACACTAAATTTGCCGTTCGAGTGTTCCTCCAAAGCCATGTCCGATGCACATACTTGAAAACATAGTATACCACGTCTAAATGTTATGTTGTTTTACAAAGGTGCAGGGCCTCTTGTGTCATGGACGTACGTACAGGATAAACAACGGTTTGAGGTATCTAGTTCTTAAAGAATTGAGTCTCTCACAGATGAGCATAAAATGCAGAGAGCTTTCTACCTCTGCGTCACATAAGAGACAACTACTGCCCATAGTCCTGTGTCCCAACGACAAGTGCATACTTGCCAACCCTACAGATTTAGGCAGCAGGCTGCCGCTTTTGAAGCAGCCCTACCGCCTACAGATTTCAGTGACAGATCCTACTGCTTTTTACAGTGGCAAGTCATTTATGTGATTCTAAGGCAGGCTCAAGGACAGGAGCATGCAACACATTAATTAGTATGCATAGCTCTCAACTCACACGCTTTTGGCGGGTGTCACCCGCCTTGCAAAGGGCTGACTCACCCGCCAAGCCTCCAACACTCCCATTCATTTCAATGGGCGTCTCACTCGCCAAAAACAAAATCTGGTGATTTCACCCGCCTTTGCAAAACAAATGGTTGAGAGCTATGGTACGTCTATACAGTGGACTGGTAGGTGATTACTTTGATTGCACTCAGACCAATCCACTGACCTGACAGCTGCGTGACTCTGTCCTGCACTCTTGCCGGTACAACCCATAGGCGAACCAGCAGTGAAAGCAAGTGGCAGAGTGTAACACCATCACACAGCATCTGCTGACAATTTGGTGTTAGCATTCAGAATTATACACTTTCAACATTTCAACATCTTTCCATGTTGTGCTGTTTGTATGTTTTGTATTTTCCTCTGATGTCATTGTTATGGGAATTATTATTTTTCAAACTACATCTTTTTGGTCACACAATGTTGGCAAGTATGCAAGTGAAAGACTGCAGATGTTAACAGCTGATGCAGAACTGAATGACTAAAGCTTGCGCATAGGCCAGAAAAATAATTACATCAAGATATTTCTCATACCCAGGCGAGATTTTAAAGCTCAAATATTCCCCGCCATGAACTAGTGCAAAGCGCTTGGACACCAACTTGCTCCTCTTGTATTCGGAGTAAACCAATGTTGCTCTTCGTTTTGATTGCCTGGTTATGAGAGATGGTTTGTCCCAATAAATGTGCAGTTCCTGTTCTACCAGCCATTTTGTACTCGTCTAAACCAGGGGATTTATGAACCTCGCCCAATTGACAACACATAAACCAGCGCTTCTTGGTATTTGATCAACCCTGGGTTTCCCCAAATTCGAAGCCAGAGGTACATGGGTGTCAAGCTTACCTCATCATCCAAGCAGATTGCCGGAAGTGGCATGCTCTGAGGCATCAAAAATAATTATTTTTAAGAACTTATTTTCCACTGTACACAGCGGACGCGTGTTGGCATAACCCCAAATATCTGAGCCATACATGGCTGATGCCTTTGCCTGGGTTGCATATATTTCCAAAACTGGTTTGATAGCAACCCCTCCATGTTTAAAATAAACATTCTCCAGTGCTCCACTGTTTTTTTTTCCAATATTAAGTTAGCTGTGAGCAACTGATGGGCTCAGCCAAGGTTGCTGGCAAAACGTATACCAAGATAATTATACCAGGGCACCTGTTCTAACTCACTGCCCCCTATGCTTCAATGCAAGGCTTTACAGTTGGAATTCCTGAGACTGAAAACCATTGACTTGGTCTTGTTAGCATTCATTTAAAGACCCAAGTCACTGCATTTCCTTGCAAAACTCGACAATGCTAGACGGAGCACAGCTGGGGTTGTAGATAGGAGTACTGCATCATTTCCAAAAAAGAGGGCTGGGATTTTATCGTTCCCTAGCCACACAGTACCAGAAGCCATCTCAAGTAGGTGCTTAGTGATTGAGTCAATGTAAAAACTAAATTAAAGGGGGCCCAGACACAGCCTGGCCTGACTCCCCTGGCTATTTCAAATGATTGCCTTATGCTCCCTTAACCCTAAACTCCAATGAACTGCTGCCTCATTGTTGGAATAGAGAAGTAATATTGGATTTAAGAGGTTATCTGATAGGTTTTTGGCACAGGGAGCCTCACATAGTAACCCTCTTGGGATGCTGTTGAAGGCTGTTTTTAAATCTACAAACACTGCAAACAGCTTGGTGTTTTCTATGGTTAGAAGTTTCTGTATAATGAAATACAGCCAAAACACCTAGTCAGTGGTGCTCATTCCGGTTTGAAAACCTGCCTGAAGATGACTCAGTGGGCTTTCTGTGTCTACCCAACTCAGGGGGTGTTTCAACACTGTCTTCATTAATGTTTTCCCTACAGCATCTAGGAGTGAGATGGTACGATAATTAAATGATATTCCCTTGTCACCCTTTTTTTTTTAAATGGGGACTATCTCAGCCTTACTCCAAGATGCAGGAACTTTGTTCAAGGACAAGACAGCATTGAATGAGTGCCCATGTTACAGACTCACTCTTGAACAGGTCTATGGGGACCCTATTTGGCCCTGGTGATTTCCCATCCCCTGAGACCTAATGGCTTCTTTAACCTCCCTCAAAGTTAGTATGAGGCTCCAGCCCCTCGCCATTTCATTTCCTTTTCTCATCGAAACAATCCCCGGCTCTGCCCTCTCCCGATCATCATTTATTTTATACAAACCACTAAAATGTTCAAACTAAATATTGGTGGTAATACTGGCTTAGATGGTCATGCTCCCTCTTGGTTATTTGTCAGTGAGCTGTTCCGCAATGGGTCAAAATCTCCCTTTCTAAAAGCCTCTAGCACGGATTCCCACCTACCAGTCATAAACTCTCCCTTTTTTATCTTTACTTGGTTCCTGTAATTGCTTCTCAGCTCTCGCAAGTGGTCCCTATCGAGTACCGTAGAAGTCTTCAGGTACTGGGTCAATGACCCTTTAGCCACTCTACAGTCCTTGTCATACCAGGGCTCTGTTCTCCTAGCACCTCTATGAACATTGGACCTCGGGCTGTAATCTTGGGCTGTATTTGCTCTAACAATTTCCCAAATTCCAAAAACGCTTCCATATCAGAGCATTCCCTGGAGCATAATAGCTCAATAAGATACATAATGGAAGAGTAAATACTAGGGATCAGATCTTTCTGTATTAATGAAGCCTATTTAATAGAGCAATGGGCGTGACCGGTAACTGTAATTTCAGTGGTATTAATACCATCCTGGGGTTCAGGTGAAGCATTGCTCTTAAATTGAAGTGATATAGGCTTGTGGTCACTTTCAAAGCGAGCTATGATTTTAAAACTGGCAACTCTATCCCATTCCAGAGCAAGAACTAGACCATAATCTATTTGTGAATTACCATTTTGTCCCTGGTATGTATCTTTTGCAAGCTGGTCGGTAGGAAATCGTCCATTACAAGCCCGAAGTTCGAGTTTGTAATGGATCAGAGTGGTTTCTACTGCAGAACCCTAGGTTCTTACGCTGAGGTTTGCTCCTAGACGTGGAGATGCCCCAAGCCTCATCCTGGTCCTCCCACAAGCCTTCCAATTCTCTTACTGGCTTGAGATGGATGTTGAAGTTGCCCATAACGGCTAACCCTTGGGTCTTCTTATTTTCCAGTTCCCACTTGTGTACAGATTCCTGGAGAACATGGATGATGCTTGGGTCAGTCTTCTCATTATGTCTGTTATAGACATTAAATAGAACCAAAAAATAATCACTGGTCATTCGAATCACCAACTGATGTAGGTCACATGAGCCTGTATTACGCTGTTCAACAGACCAATTTAAACCAGCATTGATCCATGTCACAAGCCCCCAAAAGGTCTCTCCCTCGGGCCTTACCTTGCTATAATATCGAATGATAGGTCCCCTTGCATTCCCACCTCTGCTAGAACCCAGGTTTGCTAGAGGCAGATAACATTATATTCCTCTAAGAAATTCCCCTCCTCTTTATCGACCAGATGTTTAATAACCCTGGCTATCTTCCAAGATAAGAACTTGAGGGGTGCAGTTAAGGTGACAATGAGATCCGCTATGACCCGTGGGAATCAATCCACTCCTTTTAGACCTTCCTGTTCACACAAGGGGCTATCAACAGTATGCCTTTGATGCAAGTCGCAGTGTGACTTGGTTTGTAAGAAGTCTCCAGCCCTTTCCGTCGTCCCCACTGCCCCAACTTCTGGCAAGTTGGCTCTAAGGGTGATATTAGAGCCAGTGGGTCGGTAAGTTCTAATAGGTATAGTGATTGTTGATGCTTTTAGCAGATGGCCTGAAGAATTCCCAGCCTCAAATTATACAGCATTGTGAACACGTAGATGTTTAATGAAAAATATATTTCTAAGATTTGTGTTAACCAGATAAAGACGTACAGACAATTGCACCCATTTTAAAGGGCAGGCGCAAAAACAGCTTTGTTTCATGTTGGTTATCGAACAGCAGTTTCAAAGGATCGCTTTCACATATTTTTGGACCGAACACAACTTTGCAGATTATTTTTTTGTTGTGTTTTTTCGATTTTATCTCTTTTATACCACACAAAAAGGTGGGTAAAACCATGCAATGACACCCGCCTTCCCTAACCCCCAATCCTTACCCACCCACCTTATATGTACTAAACTCAAACTTATCTGTAGGTTTGTGATAACAAAGTGGCAAAGTTGCCCTCACTGAAATTCCTTTCAAATGTCAGTCAGCAGAAATGGTAGAACGTCTCAAACAGTAGAATAAGCAAAGTCTAACAAAAGCAGCCGATTCTGAAGGAGACCGGGAGAATCTAACATACCCATTCATTATACTACAAACAAGAGCATGCATTTACAGGAGTGAGTCCATACGGGGCTCTGTTTGGGGAAGATAGCCATATATATATAAGGTGGGTGGGGTAAGGATTGGGGGTTAGGGAAGGCGGGTGTCATTGCATGGTCTTACCCACCTTTTTGTGTGGTAGGCTTTGGTTCTCCAAAAATGCAAGCTATTTTAGACACACACTTCGTGAGCACAGTTAAAGTTACTGAGGATAGTCGCAAAGTTATGACTCCCCATGAAAGAGAGAAAAAGGCCAAAAAATATACAATGTTATATCAGAGAAAAGGCAAATGAAAGTAGGGGATGATCGCATGCTGAACTGCAACGACAGTTTTATCCCTTTCTTACACACACAATATAAATTGCAGCACACTGTTACAGAAAACACGTCATCAGCAGTGTCCCTGCTCTACATCCCAGAGCTCGATGCACGAAAGTTGGTGCATGCGGCAGCCTCAGACCAAACCAGTTAAACGGGGAAATAGAAAAATAAAACATTCTAGGCCAGTTCGGATCGGCATGAGCTTGATTATCAGGAAGGAGGAAAGGGAGCGGAAATGCTTCTTCATGCTACACACCCAACGCCACAGATGAAAGTGGGTAAGTTGCTCCGGGTCACCGGGCAGCCCCATACTCATGTCGGGGGGCACCTGACGGGATCCACAGGGGCAGCGATCACGCCGCGGACACAAAGGGTCGGAGTCACCCCACCCGATCCGGATCACCAGATCTCCGCACATGGCCGGGTGGCAACCGGCTTACCGCGACCCCGGCTGTGGGGGCGCCTAGGCCGGGGTCGCCACCCTGGCCCGACTCACAGGGCCAGGGGAACACACAGGGACAGCGTTGCCCAGCAGGGGCACCGTCCGGACGGCATTGCCCGACAGGGGCAACGTCCTGGAGATGGGCCCCGTCCTTGGGCCCAGCACACGTGGTGAGGCACCAGCATGGTGCGGACACAAACACACACACACACGCGGAGTGCAGTTGGTCTGACTGACGAGCCGGAAACGGCTCGTTCCCTTTATTTACTTGGTCACGTGGTTCCCCACGTGACCAAGACAACACACTGGGCGATACCATGTCTCCCAACAGGGGAGACAGGCAACACTCCTCCTTTTACATAACAATAAAAACAAAACCCCAAAGTCCCAACATAACCACCACTACTACTACTTGAGCCACTCTACTACTTTACACACCCTTTATTAACCTGGGTGAGTGGCTCTCATGTCCCTGAACGGCACCACTGAGGGCTACTGGCACAACATAAAGCACTCCAAGTCTACCGGTGTGCACCACATTACATTGCCCACCAACTGGGCCATTTTAAGCAAATCCGTGTCTGCAGGCTCACAGTCTTCAGGGGAATGTCAATTATGATGTCCATCTTCCACACTCGTGGAGTCGCCGGAAACCCGCTCACACTTCATCAGAGTTCGTTTAGGACAGTCACAGCACAGCCACAAAAACCGGCCAAACCGCACCTGGGGAGCCCCAGGGGTCACATCGGCCAAGTCCACAGTTTGAGGGGGCGTGTGATGACATCATGATTTCTTCATCGACGCAGTTCGCCGCTTGCTGGATAAGGGGCAGCACCCCCTTATTACGGCGCAGGCCGAGGCGACGCAGTCGTCATGCGATGGACACAGCCCTCTTCGGGTGAAAATTGCAGACCTTGGCGTGGGCTATGCTGCACACAACCCACCTGGAGCTCTGTGGAGGGCACAGACACTGGACAATCTCACCGCCGCGGGCCCGAGGATGTGGGGCCATGCCCCCAACTAGTGGCACTGCTGCAGCAGATCTCCCCAATGTCCCCCTTTTCATGCATTTTTGTCTTTCATACCGCAGGCCCAGGTGGTCATGGGCTCGCCTGGTTGGTTCTTTGTTGCAGCAAAAGGGGGGGGGCAGCAACGGCTCACGCTGCCAACACCACTTTGCCTTGTTCGAGCGGCCACACCGCAGCGCCGCCTTCACAGCGTGGCGCCGACGCCGCAGATCACCTCTCCTCCACACGGGTGGGGGGGGGGCGACTCTCCCCCTCCCCGCAGGGCAGCCGTCAAACTTTTCCTTCTCCGCGGGGGAAGGGGCGGGCGGCTCGCCTTCCTTATGTCCATGCGGGCCCAGTTGGAGTAGGGCCCGCCCTTTCCTTTGTCTAGCCGCATGACTGGCTGCTCAGGGGGAGACGCACCTCTCTCCCCCTCGCGGGTTTTTCCTCCTCTCAGTGGGGAGTTTGGCAGGGGCCGCATTTTCCTACAGTCAGTGGGGGGGCAGGGGGGGCAGCAGCCCACGCGGCCGGCTCTGGTTCTTCTGCGGCGGGTGTGGGAGGGTAGCTCCTCCTCCTCCCTCAGCCTCATATGCATGCGGCTTCTCCCGCTCCGGTCGGCCGCATGGCGCGGCCGCCCAAGGACGTGCAGCTCTCCGCTGCACCATCGCTGGTTGTGCTGACCTTCCTTTACGGGCGACGACCCGCGACCTCCCACTTGCGGCTGAGGCCGCGGGCGTCTGCTCACATCACGGTGGGGTGGGGCTCAGCTCTGCCTCCCCTTGCTCGCGACCGACGCCGCAGACATTCTCTCACCCACGGGGGAAACACCACATCCCCGCTCCTGCCGGTGACGGTGGGGGAAAAACCTCTTCCTCTTGCGGCCGACGCCGCAGACTTCCTCCGTCCAAGGTGGGGGAGGGGCGCAGCAACCCACGCGGCATGCGTACATCACCCGTCTCCGCCAGGGGACGGGCAGGCAGCACGCCATCCTCCTTTCCTCCTGCGGGCCCAGTTGGAGTTGGGCTCACCACGCCATACCTCCTATGCGGGCCCAGATGTAGATGGGCCTGCCACAACAGGAAAGTTTCCGGGGCACGCAAGGCCCGTTCCTCGTCGCCATTGTTGGGGGCTTCTCTGGGTCACCGGGCAGCCCCATACTCATGTCGGGGGGCACCCGACGGGATCCACAGGGGCGGCGATCACGCTGCAGACACAAAGGGTGGGGGTCACTCCACCCGATCCGGATCACCGGATCTCTGCAAATGGCCAGATGGCAACCGGCTTATCGCGGCCCCGGCTCTGGGGGCACCCAGGCCGGGGTCACCACCCTGGCGTGACTCACAGGGCCAGGGGAACACACAGGGACAGCGTTGCCCGGCAGGGGCACCATCCTGGAGCTGGGCCCCGCCCTTGGGCCCAGCACACGTGGTGAGGCACCAGCATGGTGCGGACACAAACACACACACACACACACACGCGGAGTCCAGTTGGTCTGACTGACGAGCCGGAAACGGCTCATTCTCTTTATTAACTTGGTCACGTGGTTCTCCACGTGACCAAGACAACACACTGGGCGATACCATGTCTCCCAACAGGGGAGACAGGCAACAGGTATGCATAGAAGCTCATGTTACTGAAGAGCTGGATGGATAAAGAAAGGGTGGGGCAGGAAACAGGGGAGTGACTGCAAAAAGAGAAAAAGTAGAGGGGTACTAACAAAACTGATTTTACTAATAGGCATGTCTGGGATCCAGGTAGCGTGAGTGAAATACTAATGAAATTAATTAACTCAAGTAACAAGTATTTCACTTAACAGCAGCTGCAAAGATATGTATGAATAATGAGCACTTGGATTAAATAAACCATAGATTTAAGACTCGAGGCTCGTATTATGCTTACTCTTTACTTCACCCACTCGAGCAGCAAACATTAACCAACACTTAACAAACTCTAAGATACTACAATTTCGTGGGACAATGTAGTCTTTGCAGTTAAAAGCTGCAATGCTCTCATGTATGTCACGTGCTACACTCCACCAATCACGACACTACTGTGATGATGGGCCTGGTCCAGGTCAGGCCCGGAGCATTAGGGACGACACAGACACAATGTGCTGGAAAGTGGTCCCCTGCTGCAACTGGCGCATGCTCTTTAGCGGCCCATCTTTATTAGATGAGCATCACGTGACCGCGTGCATCACACAGCACTCAAAGGGGCACACTACACTCTTCCCATTTATATTTTCAAACAAACAACAAACATAACGCCTGCATACAAGCATGGTACAAACCATGTTACATAAATAACCAAGTACAATGATACCGTCCAGATGGCTGCACCAATGGGTGCCCTCAGTCCTTAAGGGAGAACCACTTCAAAGCCATGCAGGTAGCTTGGCTGCTTGCAGCGCTCTCGTATAGGACAGCACCTCTCCCCGCCAGGATCATCATCTGCCGAGTCCACACCCCCTCCATGGTCAGTCGGGACATCATCCCCACTGCTGAGTGCCGATCATTCATTGCTAGTCCCTTCTCTCTCGCTGTCCCGGCTCAGACACCTCGGGAGGGGCTTAACACAACCATCAATCCCTTCGTGTCCATCACCCTGAGAGGGACCGGCTCGTGGGGCAAAGACAACTTCCCTCTCACATTTCTGGTTCTCACCACCACCCGGTCACAAACCTCCAGGCATTCGCTCCTCAGTCTCCCCTGGTCATTCTCCCTCTCGTTGGCTCTTCTTCTTCCCTTGCATACCGCGTCATCATCAATAACACCGGGTGTTCGTGGTGTGTGACCTGGCAGAAGTCCTCGCGGGCACCTTTGGAATAGCACCTCCGCTGGGGGTACCCCCGTGGAACAGTGAGGGGTTGCACAATACTCCACCAAAAAGTGGTACAGGGCGCAAGTCTCACATTCCCCTTGTCCATGGGCTATCTGGAAAACTTTATTCAGGGTCTGCATCAGTCTTTCGGCCTCCTCGTTTGCCCTCAACCACAGAGGCATGATTTTCCAGTGAGCGATGCCACGGTCCTGCAAATATTCAGCAAACCCCCTACCTTGGAAGGATGACCCATTGGTGGAACACATTTCCACTGGGAGTCCATGCGTGGCAAACACTTTCTCCAATACCGGTATTAAGTCCTCCAAGGACATGGAGTCGACAAACTCGACCTCAGGGTATCTCGACCACTGATTGACCAGGACTCTGAAATGATTGTCCCTGAAGGTCGACCCGAACTCCAGGTGTATCATGCTCCAAGGCACACAGCTTCTTTCCATTGACTCAATCCGGGGCTCTCGTTGGTGTTGGAGCACCGCCTGAGCCACACACAGCTGTGGACGAATTCCTCCACCAGTTCCTCTAGGCCTGGAAACCACACCTTCTTGCGAAGACGTGCCTTGGTCTTGGCCTCTCCCTGGTGACCTTTGTGTGCCAGTTCCAAAGACTTTCCCACGAGGCTGGCAGGAAGCACCATCTTCAAGCCTCTTAACACAATGCCGTCTTCCATGAAGGTGAGCTCACCCCTCACTCTAAACATCTGCTCTAGCGCTGTCCTCGCTTCTGTGGTGCATTTGTCAAGCCTTTCGAGGACTCTCCGCCACTCACCCTTCGTCCCAGCGGCCTGGAGTATCTTGAAACATTCGTCCTCGATCGTCATTTGATATGGAGATGGGGGTCACTGATTCCGCTAATTTTTGAAGGTACTCCTCTGTCTCCGCCTCATCCGTGCTTTCGTTCCCTCGATGAGGGTGGCGTGACAGGTAGTCTGCTGCGTTAGTGTTTCCCGGGCGGAATGTCAGTTCAACGTCATACTCTTGCAGAGCGAGTAGCCACTTCTCAATCCTCGCCAGCGGCTTGGAGGAAGATCCCATCATGATCGGGATCAAGGGCTTGTGGTCGGTGACGACTTTCATGGGTTTGACGTAGAAGTCGAGGTGGTAGTTTGGGTTTTTGCACCCCCATAACACCACCAGAGCCTCCCGTTCAATTTGGGAGTACCTTTTCTCGGTTGCTGACCGTGTCGGGCTGGCGAATGCCACCGGTCAACCCGACCCATTCTCATCCAGCTGCATTAGCAAAGCTCCCAACCCAAATGGGCTGGCGTCAATTGTGATCTCTGACCTCTTCCCCGGGTTGAAAATTCAACTCTGCGCATATTCCTTCTTTGTGAGGTTCCTAACAGTTCAGCTAGGGTGGCCAGGTTCCTTATGAATCTTCCACAGTATGTGGCCATCTCCAGGAAGCTACGCACCTCTGACACATTCACTGGGGCACAGGCCTCCTGTATGTCGTTTGCCTTCGCTGGGTCAGGGGAAATGCTGCCCTCCTCGAGCACGAATCCAAAGAACTCAATTTTTCTCTGCATCAGTGCACACCTATCTCGGTGCTGCGTGAAACCCAATTGTTGGATATGTTTTAGGACATTTTTGAGTCTCTCCAGATGTTCTTGTTCTGACTCTGTGTAAACCATGATGTTGTCGCTGATATTTATCACCCTCTTCAGGCCAGCGAGCGCCCCGCTGGTGTTTTGGAACACCTACACGGCCGATGATATTCCAAAGCTCAGGCGCTTGTACCTGTACAGGCCCTTGTGCGTAGTAAACATGGCTATGTAGCGTGATTCAGGATCCAACACGAGCTGATGGTAACCGGCAAGAAGGTCCACCTTGGAAAAGTATCACGCACCCTGCAGGTCAACCAGGATGTCGTCCAATGTGGGCGTGATATGCCTTTCCCGTTGGATCGCTCTATTCGGGAGGCGCATGTCCACACAGATGCGTATGGCTTCGGGTTGCTTGGGCTTTCTTGCAACCACAATGGGCGACCTCGATGATGTCCAAACTGCCCAGATTGTCCAGATCCTGCTCCACGCATTCTCTCCGATGAAATAGCACCCTCCGAAGCTTCAGCACGACAGGCTGCACCGTATTGTCATTGTGCAACTGCACCGTGTCACCCACCAATTTGCCAATTCCCTTGAAGACATTCATATATCTGGCAAGCAGGCCTTGAACGTCCTCGAGGAACACCCCAAATGTAAAATTCACTATGCGCAGTGCTTCCCTGGCCGCGCATCCCAACAGAGTCACTTCGCTCACCTTGATGACAAAGAAATGGGCTACAAATACTCCTTCCAAGGGTAGAGAGTGCTTCCCCTGAATGTGAATATGCGCACCTTTGTCTTGGTTAGGGGTGGGGCATTGTTCAATTGCCTGGAATGGTCCTCTGCCATCACACTCACAGAGGCACCAGTGTCGATCAGTATGGGGACCGGGGAGTCACAAATACGGACCATGCACTTTGGCTGGTGCCATCCTGACGGTTGCAGCACAGACATGCTTGAGGCGAAAAACACATCCTCCTCATCTTCTTCTTGTTTCTCTGGGTTGTCCTTCTCCACCGTTGGTTGTTCCACTTGTGCAACCTTGCATTGCGGCCTCTGAGTCACAGGCCTCATGGTCACATGCCTCCTCAAGTGCATCAACCGCGCCTGCACCCTGCACAAGGCACATGTAGTGGTTTGCTATGCCACAGCTTCACTGGGCAATCTTTGAGATGGGGTAGGTCATATCCGCAGTTGAGGCATGGGACCGTCTGCCCCACTTTCTCTTCTTTCCTGCTACACTGCTGGTGCCTGTCACCCCACTGAAACTGCCTCCGTCTTACTGCGCACGTGTCCACCACCTTGACGCCTTCAGCGCCAAGCACATTTTGTTCACCCAGCCATCTGCCAATTTGTGGGACCTCCCCAGTTCTAGGATACTCCTTAGCGTGATTCCGGGCTCGCAGAGAATCTGGTGCCTCAACTTGACTGCAAGGCAGCCCTGTATGACTTGCTGGCGCACCTCATTCTCCACATCAGGCCAAGCATATGCCACCAACATACGTCATAGCCTGCTGTGGAAAGTGTCTAGAGACTCGCCTTCCTTTTGCACAGAATTCCTCATGAGGGTCCTCCCCTAGCGCATGTTCGCCATAGGCACAAAATACTCCAACAGATCTGCTTTGGTAGCGGCAAATGAGTGATCTGCGAGCCGCAGAATCTCAAATATGTTGTAATTACCCGGGCCAGTCGCATACAGCATTACAGACGTCATTGTCTCTCCATGGTCCTCACCTGTGGCCTTGACGAACATGCCCAGTCTCTTCACCCATGCAATCCATCTGGGACACAGTGACGATGGGGCCCCAGAGACATCAGATTCCTGCAGTGGGGTGAGATGCGCTGATGAGCGTGGTATCCTGGGAGCCACAGGTTCCTCTTTTCCCTCCCCCATGATGCACTGCAGTAGTGGTCCCTCGCTGGAGTAGGCCCAGGGGTATCCTGTGTGGGAGATGCACTGACAAAGTCACTTGTGGGGCCAAGGGTGCACAAGCACTCACCTGAGGAGCTGCAACACTGCGAGACCCTGTGCACCACCAACTTCCAGGGTGGTGGCAGCGGCCTGCCTGTGCGCACAAGCACTCCTTTGAGGAGCTGCAACCCAGTCTGTGAAATGCAATATACTGCCAGCACATGGTGCTAGTGGAGGGACTGCCCCTCCGAGGAAATGCTTTCAGCACATGGCGCTGAGTGAGGGATTCTCCCGCAGATTAACACTGGGTGCCGCGGGATGCGCATACCATGGAGCACGTGCTTTAGAGAGCCTGAGGGGGAGGGGCACTGTACACGTCTCTATTAGTTTCTTCCCTCGTGCGTAATTGTTTTTCTTTTAAGTCCCCACTCTGCGAATTTGAGTGGGGTGATGCGCCCCTCACCCAGGAATCAGGAACTTGCAGCAGGCAGTAACAAACTGTTGATGCACACGTGGGATCACCCACCTATTCGCCAATGTGATGATGGGCCTGGTCCAGGTCAGGCCCAGAGCATTAGGGACAACACAGGCAGGATGTACTGGAAACTGGTCCAGAGGTGTAGCCAGGATTGTCTAGCAAATGGGGCCTGATGCTAATATAGTTGGGCCCACTGCACTGACAAGAATACCTGTAAATACCAACACAGCACTGCTGAGTGGGCATTTACAGATTTTGGCTGGGCCTTGCCCCTCAGGCCCTACCCTCCCTACGCCTCTGAACTAGTCCCCTGCTGCAACTGGTGCATGCACCGCAGAGGTCCGTCTTTATTAGATGAGCATCACGTGACCGTGTGCATCACACGGCACTTAAAGGGGCACACTAGTACTACGGTCCCATCACCTCACAAATACTCCTCCTAACTTCCTCTTTCTTTGCTGCTCGAGCAGCGAGAAGTACTTTTGATATTTCTTTTCTCTTTGGTGTTCGCAGTGTTTTGACACATTAGGTGCAAGAAGTGTGAGACAGAGCACGTAGTAAGGCGTTTCAAGTATATTGCATTACTATTTGTTTCTATTTCAGTTCTGTGGCAGCACATAGCTGCAGTGAGGGGAAGGAAGCAGTGACACGTATCGGAACTTCTTCACGCAGTTCCGGGCCTTTTCCCCCTCATATAGCTGACAGAGGAAGAGCCACTATGCGCCTTTACTATGGCAGGTGTAAAGATTGAGGCTGTTGAGAGGCTGTGACCGTCGGAGCCAGCCAATAACTGTGGACGGCACTGAGCCTCACATGTCGCACTGTGCCTCCTTTCTACGTTCGCCCCAGCTGGTGGCTGAAAGCAGGTATTGCATGCAGCCTTGCCGACGAGCCAGCGTATTAACTAGATAGGCGAGTCCCACGATCACTGGAGCAGCAGAGTGCTCGGCTACAGAATGAAGCCTAAGTCCAGTGCTCTAAGTTTGAGTATCAGTGAGATCCTCACTGCACCAGGACGGGGCAGGCCAAAGACTACCTGGTATACAATAAGCATACAGGCACAGGCTCACAGAAAGCCTTGTAATATTGATATGGGTGAGAGCCCAAGATAATCTACAGTATACAGGTCCCAAGAAAACCTGGTGTTACACACGTTATACTGCTGTGTCATCACCAGCCCATAGCGCAATATGGCGTTAGCAGGGGGAGAATCCCGCAGCAGTGATTTGCCCAGAGAAGGGATTTCTAACCGATTGTGCGATCCATCGCTGAATACGTTTATGGAGAAGGCAGTGTGAGCAGGATTAGAGTTACAGTTTTTTATTCAGGACTGGATCGCTTTTGGTCAGCGACGAAAGCTTGCACGTTTCCATGAGTTCAAAATCACTTAGCGATGGTGACCAGCGCAAAAAGCCCAAGAAAGACAGCACAAGGCACAGGGAAAGTTCCCCAGACCACGCCTTTGACCCAGATCTAATAGTCCACACGAGGTTGCCAGTGTGTGAACCCCCAGCAAAGGTAGCAAGCTACTTGAGCAACGGCTACACACACCACTGAACAGGGAAGCCAGGAGCAAGTTGAAAGCAGAGTGCCCCAGGCCTTCATTGCCTGACCAAGTGGCGGAGACGCCGCAGATCCATCTGCACACGTTCACCTTTATGGCAAAATACACCAGAGACCTGGAGAAAAGCATTGATCGGTCCTGGAGAGTGTGTCCGGACAAGCTCCTGGACTTGATGGGCCCCATGGCGAAAATCCTCCAGATGGTGGAAGAAGCCAAATAGAGCGGCACATCCATTGACCTGCTAGTGTTGGCGGGTTGTGCCCAGAGAGCACTTTGCCTTTCAGACAACGATAACTGTGCAATTGCTGCAGAACTCAGGTGATCCATACTGGTCAAGACCGACCCTAAACTCAGGGAGTTGGCATCCTCAGAGGGTCTTTTGTTTGGTGACACTTTTGTAAAGGACATGTCCAGATTTCTCAATACATTCGCCTCCCTGGACAAAGGAAAGACATTGTTGAAAAAGGTCTTTGCCCCCCAGGTTTTTGCCAGGGCTGGCAGAGGCATGGACAGCTCAGCCAGCCAGATAGGAGGTCAGAGGCCCTATGGAAGGAGTGGCTGGCGGACGCAAAAGGACAGAAAACTAAACCCTTTCTTTCCTTTGCGAGGGGGGGGGCAGGGGTCGAGGCACCAGCAAATCACAAGTCGCCAGCACAGGTGAGAGTAAGGTTGCATGCATCCCTCGCAGAAGTGAGCAGTGTAGTTCCCGCAGTAGGAGGCATGATGGTGGCGCATGTAGACTCTTGGCAAGAGATTACCATCTGACTCATGGGATTTGGAGACAGTACAGCATTTAAAGTTGTAGTTATTGCAAGAGCCTTTCAAGAGAAGCCAGAAAACCCATTTTCAATGTCCGAGGAAGAGCAGGGGTTCATGGACATAGAAGTATCAGAGCATCTAAGGAAAAGAGCAATAGGTCCGGTGGATAAGCAATCTATTTCTGGTAAAAAGGAAGCAGAAAGTCAGGTCAGTTATCAACCTCAGTAGACTGAATGCCTTCCTCGTTTATCACCATTTCAAGATGGGGGGGGATCCACCTTCTGCTGGACATTCTTCAGAAGGGAGATTGGCTAGCATGCATACATTTGCGGGATGCTTACCTGGCGGTGCGCATACACAAAACCCATTGGCAGTTCCTTCAATTCCTCTGTCGAGGACAGAGGTGGGAGTTCTCATGTCTACCGTTCAGTCTAGCCTTGGACTTGGTGTTTCACCAAGCTACTCATACTGGTAGTGACAAGGTTATGTGATCAGGGAGTGAGGCTAATCGTATATCTCAACGACTTATGCCACATGGCGCCAAATACACGTCACCTGCGGTAGCAAGTGTCCCTGACGCCAGGTCTCCTGGAGAGATTGGGATTTCTCGTAAACCTGGGAGAAGTCTGAGACCAGACCAGCGCAGAGAATGGAGTTTCTGGCTTTTGTTATAGACTCAGGGCAAGGGACGCTGAGTCTGCCTCTGCAGAAGGTCAACAATATAAAAGAAGATGATCAGGTCAGCTCTGGTCAAGGATCTGATTTCGCTAAGGGTGCTGGCAAGCATAGTGGGACATTTAGCCTCATCTATTCAAGCAATCTTTCCCGGCACTCCAGCGCCTGAAGATTCAGCATCTCAGGCAGGGTCTGTCTTACAAACAAAGAGTCAAGGTTCAAAGGGATATTATGTCTCGCGGAACTCCACATAGATCATAATATAATAATATTTAACAGATTTCAAACGAACGGCTGAGAGGAAAGCAAAATCAGAACATCACACCAAACGTATAATCAATTGAACAAATTGTATTACTATAAACCAGATAAAAAACATATTGATCTGAAAATTCTGCCCATAATTCATCCTGGGCTTCCATAATAGAAAAAAGGCACAAGTCATAAAGTGCTAATGCATTCATGATGTATACTTAATGTGTGTTCAAGGCCTTTCAGCACATGAACTAGGGACTCTTGCCAAGTGAAAGGGATCACGTGGAAAGTATGACAAGAACATTAATAATTGACTCTGGACTACTACTGGCAGAGAGCTATATGAGAAGGCAGCAAAAGACGCTACTGTTTACTGGATGAGGCTCCCCCTTACATACGTTTACATCCCCCTACATTATCACATTACTGCTATTTTTAAAGCAGCCAACATCGGATTTGCATTATTACATTTGATTAGTTATTTACTAAGCATTGTGGCTATTGTAATGGGGAAGCAATTGTTTTCCTTAATCAGAAAGAGTTGAAAAAGTCTTGCTTGAAAGGATTGTGTGAAATAGTCACCCCAAGAAAGAAAAAAAGGGTGGGATGCGAGGAGCAGGAGACGTGCATACAGGCCCTTTCATGAGCTTTATAGATGTAGCACTTGCTGCTCTATGAATAGCTGTTAGAAGAGAGATGGTAAATGCCTTTTTTTGCATTCCTTATGCATGTAAAGAAAGTTTTGTTTGTGAGTAATACTGATACCATCTTATTTGTCTCTCTGAGCAGGTCCACCAGACGGTGCTGACTGGTCAGTCTGCAGAAGGAGACGTTACCCCCCACCTGCCTTGCTCAATTGCAAACAATGGGCTTGCAAGTGGTGCACAGGTAGCAGTACCGGCTGTAGCTGGATTTGTGATTCTTTCGCTTCACCAAGGACACTTATTGCCAGTCTGCCCTCCTAGCCCCCACCATCTCTGATCCTCCAGAAGGTCTCACTCCCATCGAATAAGCGCTGTGCTTCAGAACTCCTCAAATTAACCTCTTCTAAAAAATCATGTTTTTGGTAGGTCATTCTTCCCATAATGGGAGACTGGGCACCAACACAGCACCCATCATGGAAGAGCCAGCCACCAAAATCGAGGACATGTGTTTTCCCTAAATTTCATTACTGTTCCCCAACAGCGCACATGCCCAATGGGCCATACAAGGAAAGAGTGTTTTGGTTCCCCAGGCTTGCATGACCCTTTGGGTATGCAGGCTGGGGAACTGCAGGCTTAAATGTGCAGAGGGGACACTCCTGCACCTCCCCAAACATTTTAATCTCATTGGGATGGAGACACTCCAGGTCCCCAATGCAATGTCGGGAGCCAAGAAGCTCTCAATGCTTCCTGTTTCCTTTCTGCATGGAGCTCATGAGCCAGATACCTGGAGCCCAATGTTGGTTCCGGAGCTGGAGGTAAATGGGTAAGGAGAAAAAAGTATTTGTGTATGTGTGGGGGAGCATGTAGGATGTGTATCTATGTGTGCATTCATTCAAAGGGGTGTACGCAAGTGTGCCTATGAGAGTCCAGTGTGAATAGTGCATATGGGTGTGAGTGTGCATGTAAATGAAAATGCACTGTGAATGTTCTGGCTTCATGAGTGAATGATTGAGAGAGAAATTGTACCGGTGCTTGAGTGCTTGCGTGAATGGGTATGAATGTGTGCATGTGTGCGTGCATGTGAGGCTGGGGGCGTTAATGTGTGCATGCAGCCAGAAAGGACGTGTTTATTTAGGTGTAAGAGCAAAGCCAACATGTTAAGTTTTCTTACATATTGGGATGGGGAAGGACGTGCTTTCTTACTATGGCATGGCCTTTTATACTGGTGTTGAGGGCAAAGCCAACATGATGAGTGTTCTTACATGGCTATACTGGCCTACATTGATGCAGCCAGTCTGCACATATTTTCGTACTGTGACAATGCTTTCATAGTAGCATTTACTTATGTGGGATACTGCCATATATTGATAGAGCCAGCATGGACTTGTTTTCTTTTCATACCATTACTGCCCTTAATGGCAAGCAAACATGAGTAATGCATTCACATGTATGGGTACAGTCAGCATAAGAATATTTTTTTACACTGGCATGTAGTGGGCAAAGGTATCATGAAAATGTGTTGGGAAATACTGCTGTGCACTTTTGGTTTCTTGGCATCTAATGTATTTTTACAGTTTTTCACATCAAATGTGCTGTAAAATGCTCCATTTTAACCATTTCTGCCCAGATTCCATTTAGGCTGATTCAGGCTCCCTCACTATGCTCGATTGCTCCTGCATATTCATGGCAAATGTTTACCACCCTCCAATTAAAAAATTCAGCAGCCGCCATTGAGTTAGAGAGTAGGTGCTCCCATCCCGTGAGCCTGGTCTCAGAATTGCTGAGCATAGACACTGGCCTGTCCTTGAAGAAGGTGGTGGCTTAAATACCTCGGGCTGAGCAGAGACTTGAGCACCTTGTGAGAATGAGCTAATTGATTGTCCTAAGCCCTGTTGTGACCTCACATGTAGCTAGTACTTGGTCTTCTTTCTGACTTTTTCCAAGGATCCTTAGGATGTTGGTCAAACTACTAGCTCACAGTTAGGGATGAACAATGACATTTGAAATCGGAGATGGGTCAAGGATTGGAGGGTAGGGGAGTAACTAGTATGAAAGATTGTGAGATGACTGGCATGGGCAGACAGCAACAGAGATGGACCAAGGTTGACATCAGGGTCGTTAGGGTGTTTATCTTAATAAACCTCTGCTTGCTGTTACCTGCAGGGTTTACTGGGATTTCCCTTCAGCAATAGAACTAGGAGGTCCCCTGCTCCCAGAGAATGTGGGCTGTAGGGCAGCCTGGCATTTGTATTTCATGAACCCATCAGAGGACAGGTAAGGGTCTGGCTGCAGGGCTTTAAGTGGGCCGGGGCCTGCCGGGCACCAGCAGTCTCCAAAAAGTGAGACTGAGCCGGGGCCCTGCCGGGGCCCCCCGATGCCACCAAGCCACGGCGGGTGCATCTCCTGCCACAGACGCGCCGGTCGCCCATCAAGAGGTCAGGTGCCGCACAACAGAGTCAGGCAACAGGCAAAGCTGTGACTGACAGACTTGCCAGCCAGTCACAGCTTGAGTGATGCTGTGACTGGCTGACACTTCTGCCAGTCACAGCTGCCTGCTGCTGGAAGGGCATCACGTCGTTGGAAATGGTGACGTGACTTCCTCTGGCAACCCCTTGCGTCGCGAGCAGTTGCCAGAGGAAGTCACGTCACCGAGACTCGCGAGGAGTGAAAGCGTACCATTAGATGTGTTTGGGAGTGGACGGCGGGTTTCCTCACCTGCTTTGGCCTGGATCCTGCGACGACCAGCGTCGACCCCCACGAGAGAAGGAGAAGCTACAAAATCAGGTAAGTGAAAGTCTGCCACCACTGCCTTTAATGTTCGGTTCCTTTTTGCAGTTTCAGTTGGTCAAGGCGAACTTCGCACTTCAATGTGTATGTGTTCACCTTGGAAAGCTAAAACTGCAACCGACAATTCTGTTGCTTTTATATTTTTCCTTTGTTGTTCCCCTTTACAGGCTTTACTTTTCTGTTCCCTTGCATGCATTTTCTTTAGTTTCTTTTCCGTTTTCCCCATTCCAAATGTTTCTTGTTTCTTTTCCCCATCCAAACTTTCTGCTGTCCAAACAGCAGAAAGTTTGGATGGGGAAAAGAAACAAGAAACATTTGGAATGGGGAAAACGGAAAAGAAACTAAAGAAAATGCATGCAAGGGAACAGCCTGTGTTCCCTCGCATGCATTTTCTTTAGTTTCTTGGCGTGGTGCACCAACTATCCACACTGAGAAGCACACACATAGTAAATACCATGCAGAGGGTCATTTCATAGAAGCAGTATGCACAAACTGCCCACAGAAAAGACAATCAATGGCAAATAATGTGTTTGCTGGGAAAAGACATCTTGGCAGCACCTGTAGTAATGAACGTGCACTGATTTGTCAGTTCTGGTGTGCAGCTACCACTGTGCCAGCTACCAACCAACAGGTACAGGTATATGGCCTATTATGGTCAAAGCTATCACTGTATTACCTTACCCCACAGAGCTACACACATCATCCAAGGACACTCCATTAGCGGTGAAATAAAGCTATTACTGCACCAGCTGACAGCCAACATAAAATCAATGGGAATTTGACAGGTAGAGGAGAGACGCATTTAATGAGTGGCAACGTCTGCAAAATGTGCTTGGCTTCATGAAGTGACATCTTGCTGTGCCTTTGCAGCAACTGTAGCCTTCTCTGGTCCCCCTTGTCTGGTAATCAAGGTGTGAAGCTGTGCGCACAGATTAAAGAATGTACAAGGAGCAAGCAGGCCTGGCTGAGCTTCACAGAGTTTCAACATGCCACATGCAAGCAGGCTTTGCAGATAAGTGATGTCTCTGTTCTGTTGTTACAACTGTTAATATATTGTATACACGGCCAAAGTGCAGTTTTTCACAGTAGGACCACATATATAGTGGTCCTACTGTGAAAAACTGCACTTTGGCCGTGTACACAATATATAAACAGTTTATATGTGGTCCTACTGTGAAAAACTGCACTTTGGCCGTGTAAACAATATATAAACAGTTGTAACAACAGAACATGCAGGGTTCTGGGAAATTGTCAAATAATTGTTTACACATTTGAATGCACCTGTTAATGTACCTCAACACCTATCCTTTTGTCAACGGCCCAGTTAAGGGTCCAATAAATAATCGCCTTGAGCTTTGATTTGTTATACTTTAAGCCATGTAGCAAGCAGTCTGCTACACAATATGTACTTAGTAATGTAGGCCCGACCAGTTTTACCATGTCGCATTTAGGCCCCGCCCACCAATTGGGCCACGCCCATCATGTCTTAGGCCACGCCCCCAAATGAGGGCCCCCCCCCTCAGTTTCTTACCCCACTTAAAGCACTGTGTGGCTGGAGGAAGCAGGATAGGCCAGATCCACAGAGGCTTATAGTTCCTTCACAAGTGAAAGGATATTGGGAAATCCAAGCTATGATCAGGCTCACAGGACAAGGGTTTCCATAGGTGTGAAGGCTCTAAGTACTCTGTTAGGCACCACCCGATTTTTACTATTGGGATCAGAAGAACCGGTTGGGTCAGATTTAGGAGGTGTTGTTTTGTAAAGAGCCTTCCTTTTTTGTATAGCATGAAAGAGGTGTACATGACCGGCCATTTCTTGCTTGTCTTTGTTGTTTTGTAATTCTATAGTTTGTGGGAATCTATGATGCTTTTGTTTTCATAGGATTAAGCAAGGATTGTGCAAAAAAAGAAATCCGTTTATTTATTATTTGTAGAGATAATATAAGCACGTTATAAATGTACCACTTAGTTTACACGAGTCTTCGCTTTTTCTCCATATAGGAATGTTTCTGGTGAGAGACATGCATATGTGTGTTGTGCTGAAAAAACACCCAATGGCACAGAATTGTAATTGCTATGCACAATCTCTGGCACAAATTACAAATGCAATACGAATGCTATACTTATAACGCTGTAACATTGCGTTTGTTACCCAGGGCCACGAATTTCGATAAGATCAATAGACATACAGCCTATGAATTGATGCACAACACAGGGTTTTTATTACATAGTTCCTACTCTGGGTGCAGTTAATTACACTAACCAGCCTCTTTATCATCCCGCACCTCCATGTTAGCGTGTGGGCAGGCCAATTTAACGAGGGCTGTATTTCCATAAAATCCAACAGCAAACGAAAGAACTAATCTCTGGGAAAACAAACCAAAAGTCCACTTCAATAAAGTCTTTAAGTTTATGGGGTTCCAGTTCTCAAATCCAAAATGGGTTGGGGGGTTCCCTCCCCTGAACAGGCTCTCCAACGGGATCCTCGGATTCAACAACAGAAAGTCTCTCAAGCACTCTGGGGAGACGTTTTTGTTTTGCCTTCACTTCCGTTCTGTTACTTGTCTTTCTTGTCACAGGTATTTGGCTTTTCTTCTCCGTTTCCTCTGTGAACCTTTTCACCTAGGGCTTTAGGTCTTGCGGGCTTTGAATGGTATGTGTTGTGTATGTGAATAAAGCACAACTTCCTCTGGTAAAGAATAGACTGCTATACATATGGGTTGTGCCAGTGAGAGGAGGGGATTACAAGCAGAGAGTGGAGATAACCAAAGAGCTGGAATAAGTAGGGCGAGCAAAGCCAAAGAAAGAAGTAGCGTTGAGGTGAGTGATCAGCAAGATATTCTTTGAAGGGTACAGTTTCAGGTCCTTCCTGAAGAGCAAGATGGCGGGACCCAGCCTTGCAGGCATTGGAAATGTGTTCCAGACTTGGTGCACAACAAACAAATGCAATTTCCCTGTTTTTCCCCTCTTGCAGTTCTTTTTTTCCCGTCTGGCTATGTTGTTGCTTCTGGGTGTTCAACAGTGATGGCTGGGTACCACCGAGCCGAACCCCAGAGTTTGGATGGGCGAAAGGGTGGGTGGGCGAGTGGACAGGGACCCATCAGCGACATACTTATGGAATTGGAATTGGAGACTCTTAGACTTCTTCTCGGAACCAGTCCCCATCACCACGTTTTTACACCCCAGAGTCACATTGATCTCACCGGAGGGGACTGCTTCAGCAAACCCTCTGCTTGCTCTCACCTCCTTGCACTCCCTCTCCTGCATCTTTTCCTGTACCTCCTCATTTCAGCATGTGCTTGTACTGCTCTCTCTCCTTACGTCTGATCTCACAGGCTGACAGAGTGCCTGCTCCTTTTTCTAAACTTCACCGGCACCACCACACTCTCCTCCCTCCTCTCCAACTGCTTGGTCTTTAGCTCTCTCATGGACATTTTCCTCTTCAAGGCTCCTCATCTTACTTCGCCTGTTAGCTCCTCCTTAGGGTCATCCCCTCTACCAATACATCCTGCTCTTCTCTTAATTGATCCCCGTGTCAGCTCCCTTTTTTTTCTGCTCCTTTTCCGCACCTCATCCTTACCCACCTCCCTCTTCTTGCTAATTGCCACCTCCTCCTTGTTCTCCATCTCACTGGTGCAATTTATTTGAGCGGGCTTGTACCTTCCTTCCTTCTTGTTTGTCCAATAGCATTTCTCCAGCATTTTGACTCCTCCCCTAATCACCCACACCCTTCCCTCCTGGCACATATATGCACTTGGACATACCCCTAGGGCCTACCCCTTACTGACAGCATTCTGGTGTGCACAATAATTATATCAAAACTCTGATTGGTCGCATTGTTCAGCTGTGCATGCTTTCTGTCTCCAGCTTTGCCCTACCCCAGCCCTGTTGCTAGATGTCCAGAGCCTTTTTGTAGATTCACCACCATCCTACACCCCCATTAATTTGCTGGGTGAAGCAGAATTGGTTCCATGGAACTCCATGTTTCTGCCCTGCAACTGGGTGCAGTCAGCAGTACAATGAATTGTGAATTTGCGTGTGCATTCCCTTGCAACTGCAGCGCGGGCAGAGTTGTTCAATGTGTAACCAGTCTTTCTTCTGTTTCAGCATGGCCATATATTCCTGCTGTCTCAAACTCGAAAAGGCTAACCCTTCTCTACTGCGCATTTCTGATACAACACCCTGACTGTTATTCACTTCCTTGCCCCCATATGTCTCGGGGGATGGAGGAAACTCAAGTTCAAAGGGCAGTCTCGGAGGACAATAGTGCCACAGGTACTCAAATGGGTGGGTGAACCCATCTATGTTCAGGGCCTGCTTAATTGGCTTCGGGGTGTGTGGTGTACCAATGTGACAAGCACCTATTAGCTGCCCGGGCAAGGTGGGATGGGCCAGGAAAAATGTCCACCCCCTCCCTGTGTCAGGTAGCAGGAGGTGGTACATACCACCCCGGGCCATTGCACTCTCTACCTCAAGGGTGAGGCAGAGGATTTAATCACATATCTTCCTTTTCAAGCTCACTCAACAATTGATATGTTACTTGATATTTGTACGTTGCATTACTGCCAATGTTATAGCTTCAAAATGCTTTGGGACTTGTGGCCCTCTGGCAGACCGCAGTCTGAACATAGATGAAAATAAACAGAATATATAGTCAATACCGGTTGGCCCGTCAATTCCAAGGGTAGTTCATATTTTCTTTCCCCTTTTTCTTGTGCCAACATGTTCTGCCGACTCCTCCATGTCCACTTCTTTTTCTGATTGTTGCCACCTAGTCCCTTCCTTCTTCTCCTGCTTTGCTAGTGCACAGTAGTGTGTTTCCATTGGATTGAATGGTGGAATATTGGGGCGTTTTGTGATGTGTCCAACTGGGAAAGATCAAGTGCTGAAAGTGCCCTTTTCTTGGGCTAGCATGGACCAAGGAATCTGACTAGGAGGCCATGCTGAAGTTTCAGCCAGTTGGACGATTTCTGGGTGGGCCTGGGAAGTAGTGGTAACGACACAAGGTGTCTGTGTAGGTGTCCAGGTGCCCATTTGTTCTCCATTGCTGAGCACGTTGGTGGCTGGTGGCAGTTTGACTTGCCATCTCCAGGGTTGGCTAATGGGTTCATAAATTGATGCTGTGCAAGCTCTACTTTTACCTTTTTCAGGGTCATCTTCCCAGCCATCAGTCCAAAGTGTATGTTATTTGGTACATGATTTGTCAGGGAGTCTCTTTGGGCAGCAGGCATGGCTTCCACAGTTGTCGTTAGTACTGTTTATCATAGCCAATTAGTTCTAGAATCCAAACTCATAATGTAGCATAGGTTGTTTGCCTTTGATTGAAGTTGATATTTTGGGAGTGGTGTAAAGAGGAACTATTTTACATAAATAATCTGAAAAAAAGGTACAAAAAATACTCCACAGAAGAGTAGACACTGTGCAAGAAAAAACACAAATCTATTAACTCCCCCCAGCTGAGAGACCGCAATTCAGAGAACACTGTAATTTAAACTAGTTGAAAAGTTCTCAAACTCCACCTACTGCGGGTGCAGCTTTTATAGACATAAACTATAATGGAGGGGAGGCAACTCCCCAGTCCTGAGTGGAACAGACAGTCCAGGAAATCCCACGCCCAACAATGGAAGAGTCAAGGTAATTGACAAAGGCCTGTTTTATAAACAGCATAAAACAGGGACAGCAGTAAACACCAAACATCTCCATGCTCTCAAAGATGTTCATGTCAAACAGCTAATAATACAAAAATACGTCATAATTGATGTTGTGTTTAGAAAACCGTACGGGAAGGTGGGATTGGTAAAGGGAATTTGTCTACATATAGAACATGTACTGGTCAGTGCTTTAATTGGATATAGAACTTTGGTGGCCCGACCTCAGACCACCCCCAAAGTGATAAGGTAGCAAATACATCATTGTAATAATAATTAATTGGCTCTGCAACAGTTGCAAGACAGCATTTTTGGAGAGCAATGATTGGTTGGCATTAGCCTCAAAAACGATGGACATTTGGCAGGTCATCGGTACATGAGCAACATATAGTCGTAGAGGGAGGGACACCAAGGAGCCACTTCTTTCAATTAACTGATATACCGTGCCTTATTCTTAGGCCACAAGACAGGCTTGAAACTTTGAAATTGGCCTATTCCTGCGTCTTCCTTCTGAGAACATTTAGGGAGTTGAGGCTGGTGCATTTCTGTGTCTGGCGCTAATGAATGGACACTGTTCTTGAGTTATAAGTCATGTGTGAGGAGACCACGCTTCAAATTATTATGTTCTGCTTTTACCATGAATTTAGCTCCTATTAATATGGGTGCTATTACTCTCCTCGGCCTTTAGAGACTTGGTTGAGATACTCTTCATGCAATTTAAAGCTTTTATTTAGCCGATACCTGGCATTTGAAGATTGTTCTTTCACTTAATCTAAGAGAAATATGTCTTGAGCTTGAGAATGGTTATCTTCTGTTCTACCAAACAGCTAGCCGACCCTCCCTTTTCTGCAATAACCTTCGAAGGTGACAGTGTACCCCCTGTCTGGTCTGGGCAGGTCTGTGTTTCAGCTAATTCAGCAACCCGAATTTCTCTGCAGCTTTAAGGCATCCTTGGGTGGGCCATTTACTCTAACGTGGCTGCGCCGACTATTTTCTCCAAAATGGCCACTCGTTACTGTTGCACTTCTGTTTTAAGCAAGCTTTGTATGTATTCTTATGCATCTTGTGTTTCAGCAAATACATTGATTATGATATGGTTCCAGTGTCTATTGAATGCAGGTAACATTCTTCATGCCTAAATGTGAGTTTGACCTAGTGTCTGTGTATCTTCATGGTGAGTGCATGTCTGCTTCATGTCTCTTGCATCTATGTGTATCAGTCTGGCAATGAAGTCACTTGCTCTTGTCATCTTCAGGTACAGCATGTTCATGTCTTCTTGAGTTTGCAAATTCAGCTCTTCTTCAATGGCTCGAGGATAAGATCAGTAGGGTTGCCTTAGTGAATAGCGTCTCTCGTGCTTGCGATATTTAGGCTGGGAAGGAGCTAATGCCATGAATGATGTACTCCTCCCGTTTCTACAGTATGGATGCAGGGACGGGGCAGATGCGATGAACAATGTATTCATCTGCCTCTCGACATTCCCCCATCTGGTTGAGTCCTCGGTCAAATCTCTTCCAGGGCCTCCCCCAAATAAGGTATCTTGGGGCCATATCTTAGACCCGACCCCCCCAGGTCACCTGAATGTTTTATATGCTCATCCACACTTTAGGCCATATAGCAGCACTCCTCATCCGGTTTGCAGAATACCAAACGTCCCATGTGATTATGAGGGTCTTGGGGGTTAGGGGGACAAAATGTTCAGCCTGGAGGGACAGTACTTTGTCTTAGGTCCATGTGAGGTATATCATAAGTTTGGGTGCATTTGTGAATTCCTGTGTCCAGGTTTATCACATTTGTCATCCCTACTACCTTTTTAGCTGTCTTATGGCTATTCTCAGGATACAGAATTCCAGTAGTACCAATACTAGTATTGCTATTAGTATTTTGAACGCATTAGCCAGCCAGGAGGGGATCCATGAGAATAGGTAAGAGAACCAGTCCTCCTCTAGAATTTCTTCCACCTCCTCTACCATTATTATTTGTAGATCTGTTAGCAAGGTTATGGTCTCTGTGAGGGTCACATTTCCGTCATCATGGGCAGGTTTGTATGTGCAGCAGACTGGCCAATTTTTGCGCACCCTCCATGGCTGTTATTAGGTTGACGACATACGTGTTTTGGAGAGTCAGAAGCCTTATGGACCTCAGCTCCTCCCATATTGCATTAAAGCCCTTCACTGTCATGTTATTTGTTTGCAACAGCTCCCATCTGATAATTTGGAGCCATTTTGCGTTTGCAGCAGTCTGTACTCCAGGGAGGAATGTAGCAGAAAAGACCACAGCTGTTTTTCTGACCAATTCATGCTAATCTGGTATGTCATAATAAGCATCTTCTACTTTTGCTGAGAAATACTTTTCTCTTTTCTGGTAGGTGAGGCCCATGGGCATTTTCTTTCCCAAATGTTCTCAAATGCGCATCAATTTTAGTAAAGTCTGCAAAGTGTATATCAATTTCGGGTACCACCAAAGTGGGCATGTTTATTAGCACTATGTAACATAGCCCTCCCCAGTTTGGGGATAATTTCATGTATGCCCTGGATCCACAAGCCCAATAGTGATCCATCAATACTGCTGTTCCTGTCTTCATGCCTGGTACATCAAAGATGCGTTTACAACCAGAATTTTTCCCAACATTTATTGTACCGTTGTTTTGAAAGCATAGGGGGGCATTCCTCAGGGGTAATATCTGTACTGGTACCCCCTCATAATCGACCCATGTGAGTAGTTTAGTCATTTTAGGCCACTGGTCGATGAATGCTTTATTTGCATTCACCACAACCTCTTCCATTTATCCCAGCACTGCTAGTGCTTTGCATACTACTAGTCCATCGGTCCACCACGCAGGTGTGAGTACAGGTCCCTTTATTTGACATTGACCTCGATCCCAAGATCCGGTATTTCTTTTCCTGTCTTGTCATTACACTGCAACATCTTATTTTCCTTTATTGTAATCCCTACTCTATTTGTCCCAGTATGCTCATACCTTATTACTTTACACTTTGTTTCAGGTTTTGCCATGGACTTCAGATCTTGTAGAATAGTATCTTCTAATTGGGATTTTCCTTTCTTTACTCACACTAATGAAGCAGTCTGACCTTGAAATTGTCCTCTGGTTATACAGAGTGCAATGTTCGTCAGGCAATGTGCCTTTTCTGTGGGTACTTCTGTAGCTATGAAAAACCTGGAAACGTCCATAGAGTATAGAATGATGGAACGCACATAGCTACTCTCATCAGATGTCCCTCTCCCCAACCGGCTCATGTGCTGGTACCACATATTATTATTCACCTGGTCAGAATCAGTGATGTACATATCTATGTGCTGGAAGTCATCCTTTGTACTTCTCTTCATCTGCTTAGTGACAGCAGGGAATTCATGAGTTGCAATAGTAACAGGAGTTTCATTATTGTACATAGTCTTTGGTACATTGTAAATAACACATTCTCTTAATGCCAACAGGATTCAAAAAAATAAAGAAAGAAAGCAGAAGGTGAAAAATGTAGCTACAATCGGAACTGCTAATGTAGCCACATGTTGCAAAAGGCCATATGCATTCGATGGTCTGGGGGGCCAAAAGCTTATACCTTACAATAAGTCTTGTGTGCTGTTTTGGAAATGTGAATACCTGCAAAAGAGTTTACAAAACAAACAGTTCTTTCGGGCTTTTTTCACACTTGTTGGCTACTACAAGAAAAACTGCACATAGCAGGATAGGAATTGACTACATAGGAGACAATTGCGAATAGTAGTGTGAGTAGGGGCAACATTGAATGGGCAAGTGCAGTAGTTTTATTTGTGCAGGTAAAATCTTCAGGAAAAATGATTAATGTATATCTTCTCTTTTGTTATTTGGGGATAATCTGTTCATAATTTCTCTCTGTCTGCAGATTGCTGTCTGATTCTGGTGACTGATCGTGTCTGCATTGGCGTCACCTCTACTTCAGATTCAGGTATTTGCGGCAAGGGGATCTCTCCTTTGTAAGGTTTCACATCACTGAGGGGGATCCAGGCTCGCCTCCCCTGCACCCGAACTGAAGTGGGAGAAATCTCCTGGACGAGGTAGGGTCCTTCGAATCAGGGTTTGTGCCAATGGCTCACAAAGTTCTTAAAAGAACAGAATGAACAGGGTGTATGGCTGAGGGCTTGTGCAAGTATTGGGGATTGAACTGTTTGCTGTCTTCCTCCTTCTTCTTTGACATCCCCTGCTTGTCCCGAAGCGGTTGAGACATAAAAGAGATACTTGCATTACTAGCTGCCAGGTAGTCATGCATTTCAGAACCAAGCACATCAGCAGTCTTATGGACATCAGTTTGCGTTCTAGTGGGAGGAGCAAGGGCTATAGGCATACCGCGTCCTGTCACCAGCTCATGATGATTCAGGTGATGGTCTGAGCCGGGCTGATTGTGTAATGCAAATTGGACTAAATATAGGCAATGGAGCCATCCTTTCTTCAGGGTCATTTTTAGCTTAGCAATTTGTTCTTTGAACAGGCCGTTGAGGCACTCACAAATTTAATTTGCCTGTGAGTGTTAAGCAAAAGTGAATATATGGTTAATCCCCCAGTATCATTGCGATATGCTCATTCACAAAATGTGGTCTATTGTCATACCGAAGGACTTTGAACACTCCCCCATCTTGGGAAGACCTCACATACAAGGAACTGTGCAGCACAGGTGGCATCAGGATGTGTGCATGGACCGGCTTCGATCCAGCCGGAAAAGGGACATACGTCTACCAGCATATATCTGTAGCCGTTAAAATTTTGAAGCATATCTACATAATCAATATGCAAATACTGAAAGGCTCTAGTAGGACAGGGTATTGCTCCTCTCACTGTTCACAGTGTGTACCCTGCTGTAAACTTTTGGCAGACCATGCAATGAATTATAAATGTTGCAACATATTTGGCCAAATTGGGCACAAACCACTCTTCTGAGATCAGGGCTGCAAGACTCTCTTCAGTCATGTGTGCTGGGTAGTGAAGTTGGTCTAATGCTACTTTAAGTAATGCAAGGGGCATAACTGGTTTGCCGGTGCTGTCCTTCCACCACATTGCATCTATGGGGGACAATGAGCACCCCTTTCGGATACGCACATCCTGTTCTTCTGATGGAGGGTGTCCCTGTAATTCAGAAACCTGTGCCATGGGCAAGGTATTAAATCCTTCTCTCATTACCATGCTGCACGCTTCAGGAAAATAAACTACTTATTATGGCCTCTGTGGCGGCAACTTAGTTGCAGTGGGAAATTGAATCTCCGCCCTTAGTATGGGCTGCACACCACCATGGCGATGGCCATTGGTAGTTGTAGTGCGTCTAGGAGCCTGTTCCATAATGACGCATGCTGCACTGCTGTGCCGTCTGTGCGTAGGAAGCCCTGCCTTTTCCAACGCGATAGCCTGCGTGTACTGTTGGCATCAAGTAGATGGAGTCTGAATATACTGTTACTTCCTCATCCTCATGCATTTCAAGGACCAATTTCAATTCTGCTGCTTGCGCTAACAAATGTAAAGGCAACGTCGCGCTTGCCGCTGTCTCAAAGTTACCGTTCAGTTTTGCTTTTACCATTGCAGTCCCGATGTGTCTTTCACCTGTGCTCTGGTCAATTCTCAAAGAACAGTCAATGAAGAGTGCCCCCAGGGCATTTTCTTCAACATATGGTAAATCATCCTACGGTTCAGTGTAATTGGTGCAATCATGCACATCTCCTTCCCCTGCTGGTTCTACTATGAATGTTTCTGGATTCACTACTCTGCACCTGGAAGATTTGATTGCTGGGTTTGAGATAATCACTTTATACCATTTCTCTGTAGTCCATGTGCTATTGGGTTTCTCAAGAATGGCAAGCAGGGCATGTTCCACATATACAGCCCATTGTGATACTGGCAGACTTCTCAATTGCAAAAGCTGCTGCTGCCGCCAACGATTGATCACAAGGGTGATGGCTTCTAAAGACTGGATCTAAGATCCTGCTACAATAGGCTAGTGGTTTGTGTCATGGGATAGTCTTCTGTGTGACCACTGCTGTCATTACCACTCCATTCGAAATGGGAGAATAGGCAGAATTCTGCACTGCAATCATGGATCCCTGGAATGGGTGCTGTGCATATTGCCTCTTTTAATTCATTGAAAGATTCTGTAATTTCCCCTGTCCAGGCTATGGTACTGCCACCTTTCTGAGCTTCTATGAGTGCTTTTAAGAGGGGTCTATGTACTGTAGTCAAAGACCCATGCCCTGCAGTAATTGCAAAGGCCCAGAAATTGTTGCATTTCCCTCACTGCCTTTGGTTTGGCTGTTTTCATAATCGCTTCTGCTCTTTATGGGGTCACTTTCCTACCTTCTTGGGATATTAACTGCACTATGTACAAGACCTCTTCCTGACAATATTATAATTTCTCTTTGTCTACTTTGTACCCCTTTTCTGCCAGAACGTCAGCAGTCTTTTCAGCACTGTTCCTCTGTTTAGCTGCCCACCAGAATGTCATCTAAGTACTGAATGACTGTGCTGTCAACGTGTACATTCCCCAAGTCCATCTGACAGACCCTGTTGAATATTGATGGGGACTCACAGTACCCCTGGGGTAAACAAGTGCGTTTCCATTTCTAGTTTCTATATGAAAAGTCTTGTGACTCTTCGTGAAGGGGGATTGAAAAGTTTGCATTCTTTAAATCGATCACTGTGAAATACTTAGCTGTGGATGGAATATTGCACAATAATGTAGCTGGGTTTGGGACCAATGGTACTTTTGCCTTAACAATATTGTTTAGGGGGCATAGATCCTGAATTAATCTCAACAGCTAATTCCCCCCCGCCCCCTGTCAAATTTCACTGGGTACACCGCTATATTACATGGGGACTCTGATGGCACAAATATTCGCTGTTGAACCAATGTGGAAATTGTTTCATAAATACCCTAATTTGCTTCTTTTGACATGGGATACTGTTTTACTTTTGGCAAGATTGCTCCTTGCTTCAATTTGATTTTAACTGCACCCCCTCCTTTCAGTAGGCCAACATCATATGGACTGTTGGTCAACAAGGTAAGATGTGCCTGTGCCAAGTCTTCCCAAATAAATGAAGGTGCTTTTTTTTATCAGTGCCATTCTCTACAGTACTTCCTTGCTCTCCATTTTCATCCAAAAAGTAATGCTTATAAAGAACACTATCTCATCATCTGACTCATCTTTGAATAGTTCCTCATTCATCAAACCAGTCAGTCTGTGTCCTTCATCAAGAGCTATCACTGCTCACCATGCTTTTCCCTCGTCATCTGTCCCATGAAGAATCACCGTCTCTTCTCCAACTAGGACTCCCTCTATTTCTATGGGAATCACTTGTGCCTTCTCATCATCCCTAGGTACTTCTGGCCTGAATAGAAATTCTGCTGGTATTCGCAATATTTTTCCTGCTTATCCCGGGTAGCCGTGCTAGCAAAAGGTGTGCTCCCTAGTGAAACACTACTGGGTCTAATGCCATGCCTCGCTCTGCTTTCTGACCAAAAAATGCTGACATTAATTCTTGTGCATTCACGTAATGAATCCCTGGAGTGGAGCACACACTATTCCTTGGTCAGTGAAAGAGATGGTCATGCTGAGCCTACTCATCATGTCCCTTCCTATTATATTGACTTGTGTTTGTTTGATTATTAATTTGTAGGGCGCACCGAACCCTTAGGTAACTGGGCGCAACAGAGTACAACAGATATTTAAAGCTTAGTTACACAATAGGGAGCATACAGTAAGGTACATGCATACATTACACATTCGGCAGATCTGGTAAGGATCACACATATATTTATACATGAGGAGGGATACAATACAGCAGGGGACCAGGTACAGGTATAAGCAAGTGCAGGAGAAGGTTCAGAGGTTAGTAAATGGGTGCATATTGGTGCGTAATGGTCGTTGGATCTTAGCCAGTTGAGTGTTACGTCTAAAGCTGTAGTAAGACTGGTCTATTCTGAGATCAAGTGGGAATGCATTCCAATACTGGGCAGCTTTTACCAGGAAGCTACTTCCACCTGTTTTATTTTTTTTGTCTAAATCTGGGTATCTGTAGGCAGTGGGAGTTAGCAGCTCTGGAGGGGCGAGTCGATGTTCTTCGGACCATTCTCTCCATAAGGTAAGGGGGAGCTGTGTTATTAAGGCACTTGAATGTTAGTGAGACTGTTTTAAGTAGGATCCTGTTACTTATTTTTAGCCAGTGGTGTTCCCTTCTCATATTAGATACATGTTCTCTAGTAGGTAGGTTCAAGGCCATTCTGAGGGCATTATTTTGCAGTGTCTGAATTTTGTCAGTGATGCATTTGTTAGCTCCCAAATATAGGGCTTTGCAATAATCTAGTTTTGACAGTATTAGGGCATTGGCGAGGATAATGCAACTAGCTTGTGTTAGAAAAGGTCTACATGCCCTAATGGGTTTGCAGGTATAGGCGGTGAATGATGCCAGAGAGTTTACCTGTTTCCTAAAGGTTAGGGGGGAGTCAAGGTAAAAGCCTAGCGTTTTCACTTCTTTAGCTACTGTGATTATGTTGACATCAATGTTGAAAGCAGAGTAGTTGGGGGTTACGTTTGTTGGGGTTAGCAACGAAGCCAAGGATCAAGATCTCTGTTTTGTCGTCATTCAGGCAGAGGCTGTGGGTTGCCATCCATGCCTGAATGAGGAGGTATATTTCATTTACCAAGGCTGTATCAGAGACAAAGTTGCCCAAACGGGGAATGAGGATATGGGTGTCATGTGCGCAATTCGTGTAGGTGACACCCAGTCTGTCCAATTTGTCAAATAGGGGCTTGTTAACTATGCTATACATAGTTGGCGAGACGCAAGAGCCTTCTGGAACACTGCATGTTGTTTGGATAGGGTCCGCCGATGCCGATGTTGAGAAAACTCTCATTGTTCTATTGTTTAGGAATGACTGGACCCAGGCTATGGCTTCGCTCGAGAAGTGGGCAGCCGATGCTAGGTGTTTGCACAAAACTGCATGGTCCACCAGGTCAAAGGCTGCTGACAAGTAAAGGAGGAGCAGCATGGCAATGTTTCCTTTGTCGTGGAGCTCGTCAATTTGTGTCTTAAGATCGATTAAGGAGGTCTCCGTGCCATGTTGTGGTCTAAATCCGGATTTGCGGGAGCCTAGGAGCTGGTTGGTTTCAAGATAATCCTGGATTTGTAGATAGGCTACTCTGTCTATTATCTTGAGAAGTACGGATACCGTGGTAATGGGCCTGTAGTTAGTGGAGATGGATGGGTCTAGAGTTTGTTTCTTGAGAAGAGGTAAAACCCAGCGCTCTTTTAAATTACTTGGGACAGTATTGGTTGAGAAGGAGGCATTAATTAGTTTTGAGATGAAAGGGGCTAAGTCTCTTGCAGCATCCTTAATTAGTCAGGGCAATTGTCACCCTTGCAGTACATTTTTTCAGTTTCCTGGATAGGTACTTTGGTGAATGTGAATGGTAATGGACCGAGTGTGTCTTTAGTAGGGCTGGTAAGTGATGTCTCAGTAGGGGGCAAGGAAGCTTTTTTTTGGCAATTTTAATTTGAAGTGTTGTTATTTTATTGGCTAGGGCATTCTGGATGTTGGTGCACCATTGTTTGTCTTTGGGTATATTGTCAGGAAGTGGTATGGTGGATTCCAATTCCCAAAGGATCACAAACAATTCCTTGGTATTAGAGCTGGCGTTAGAGATTCTTTCATTGAAGAGATCTTTTTTGGTGCAGATAATTTCTTTTTGTAGTTATTTGCAAAGAGATTTAATTGCGATTTGATTTCATCAGAAGGGGAGTGTCGCCACAGGGATTCTAATTTTCTTTTTTGCAGTCTTAATGCTTTAATGTGGAGTCAAGGTAGAAACCTAGTGTTTTTACCTCAGTTACTGTTTTAATTATATTGCCATCAATATTAAATGAGCCATAGCTGGGGCTAAATTTTTTTATGTTGGCGTCCAAGCCCAGAATCAGGATCTCTGTTTTATCGTCGTTCAGGCACAGGCCATGTGATGCCATCCATGCCTGAAAGATGAGGTATATCTTGTTTACCAAGGCCGTGTCCGCATCAAAATTGCCCGAAAGTGGTATCAGGATCTGGGTATCGTCTGCATAATTTGTGTAGGTGATACCCAGTCTATCCAAGAGTGGCTTGGTAAAGATATTATACATTGTCGATGAGACACATTATCCCTGTGGAACACCACAGGTGATATGGATTGGGTCTGCGGAGGCTGAAGGTGAGAATACTCTCATCGTACGGTTGGCTAGTAAGGATTGTACCCAAGCTATGGCATCACTCGAGAACTGGGCGGCTGACGCTAGGTGTTTGCATAACACTGCATGATCCACCAGGTCGAATGCTGCCGATAGGTCGAGGAGTAGCATAGCTGTTTTTCCTTTATCCTTCAACTCGTCGATTTGAGTCTTTAAGTCAATTAATGCGGTTTCAGTACCATGTTGTGGTTGAATCCAGATTGGCGGGAGCCTAATAGGTGGTTAGTTACCAAATAGTTCTGAATTTGGAGGTAGATTACTCTGTCAATAATTTTGAGAAGGAAGGGGACCGTAGTGATTGGTCTATAATTTGTCCGGATGGAGAGGTCTAATGTTTGTTTCTTCAGTAGCGGAATGACCCAAGATTCTTAAGGTTGTTCGGGACTGTGCTAGTCTTGAAGGAAGCATTAATTAGTTTTGAGATAAACGGTGCTAATTCTCTGGCTGCATCCTTAATGATTTGTGCTGGGCAGCTGTCACCTTGATAATTTGAAGGCTTCAGAGAGAGTATGACTTTCTTGGTTTCTAGTATAGAGATATTGGTGAAGCTGAAAGGTGTCTCGGTACTCTGTGATGCAGTACGTAGGGTGGGTTGCATTTCAGTGGCGAGCAGGGAAGCTTTTTTGGTAGCTATTTTGGTCTGCAGGGTGGCTATTTTATTGGATAGAGCATTCTGGATGCTAGTGGACCATTGCTTGTCTTCAGGGGAATTGTCTATAGGTGAAATCAGGGTTTCCATTTCGCAATCCATAGTCTTG